>NC_035447.2:13222912-13532309 GCF_002127325.2 Helianthus annuus | reverse complement strand
CAAATAAAAGATTAATTCAATTCATGACATATTAGTGTCACATTAAATAAAATAATAAAACATAATAAAAACCTACATCATGATGATTCTTGAATAGAGATCATAGTAGTGTTTTGAATGCAGAAATAAGAGGCGGAATGGAATAGAGTACTACGAGGGACTAAAAACATGTGTTTGGTTAGTCGAGGTAATGGAATCACCCATTACATAAGTCATTTCATTACCTCTAAAAGCCTCAAATTTATTCCATCCACATCTCATGTTTTTTTTCCATTCCATTCTCTCTCTCACCCTTTATCACCATTACCACAACCCGCCACCATACGCCACCACTACCACCCACATTCGCTACCCTCCGTTGCCGACCACCGCCACCGCTGATGCCACCCTCTACCACCGACTACCGCCGCCTACCACCACCTGACATCTCTGCCTCCACCCTCCAGTGTCATCGTCACTCGCCACCATTGCCACCACCACCCACCGCCTACACTCCCATCACCACCGGCACCCGCCACCAACCAGCAGTAGCACCACTGCCACCCATTGTCGCCTCCACCCACCGCTACAGACACCACCTCCACCTGCCACCCACTATGACCCCACCACTACCCGCCATCCACTACGACCACCACCCGCTACCACCACCCACCGCCGATTTTTTTCTTTCGGTTTTTCCTACCCACCAAACAATACAAGGTAATGATATATTTTATTCCCACATGATAACCAAATAAGACAATGGAATTGTAATATCTCGTCCATTCCATTCTCTCGTCAATTCCATTACCCCATACCAAAGAGACTAGGGTTGTAAACGAACCGAACGAACACGGACAAGGTCTTGTTCGTGTTCGTTCGTTAAGGAAATAAATGTGTTCACGAACGATTCATGAACACTTACCGAACGAGATTTTATGTTCGTGTTCGTTCATTAAGGAAATGAGCGTGTTCGCGAACGGTTCACGAACACAAACGAACACAAATAAATTTGGCGAACTCGACGAAGGATAAAGATAAATGGCCCAGAGAGTAGCACTCGAACTTGAATCCCTTATTGTGGAACGGAGGTCGATCGTATTCGTGGATGTAAATAATGAGAAATGAAAGGGAAATGATACATAAAGAAGGTGAAAGTGGGTTTCCTAGTTTAATTGTTAGGGAAATAAAATAAATGAAAGTTTAATAATATAAAAAGTACAAATAAAATATAAGAAAGTGCAAAGATCTTCAATTAAAACACAAACATACAAACATAGACGAACGCAAATCAACGAATGTTCACGAACACGTTCACGAACACCTTACCGAACATTCACGAACACAATCGAACGAACGGGACGTCTGTTCATGTTCGTTCATTTAACTAATCGAACGAAATTTTATGTTCATGTTCGTTCGTTTATTAAACGAACGAACATAAATGAACTTTCCGCCGAACGGTTCACGAACTGTTCGCTGAACATTCGGTTCGTTTACAGCCCTAAAAGAGACCCTAAGAATCTCATAAAAAGATGAATTTATACTAGAATCACTAAAGTTTAGAATATTTACTTCATCTTAGCTCCTATTTGGACGTGATTTTGTTCATTTGTGAAACTCTATATCATATAACACGAACTCATAATAAATAGTTATCTATATAAATCGTATGTAGATATAATTAGTTATCGTCCAAAATTAGTGAAAAAAAAAATATTTTCACTAATATTTTTCCAAACACGATCGCCATTCACCTCAAATGTGCATCAAATTTGTATGGCCGGTGCTGCGACCAGACTTCAAAAAAGATTCCAAGAATTAGAATTTAGAAATATAATTCTAAATTTTTTCTTCTTTCAAAACACTTGTTACATCTGCCTCGTCCAAACCCGTGGTGGTTCAATGACTCAAAAAAGAATTAAAAAGTCAAATATAGTGAATCATGACTAATTAAGTCAAACATGGTCAATATAGAGTAATAATAAATAAGCACTATATGATAAACACATGGTTTGGCCATCGTGGGTCTTTCTAAGATACTTTGGTTCACTGGTGAAATTTGAGATTTCCCACTGAGAGGGCGGAAGTGATCGGACTTAAAATTTTCTATAAAACCGGGGGTTCGAAAACGTATATACCCAAAAATTTCTATACGAAAACTACATACTCTCCACTACTGAGCGAAAAGTTCGGGGGTCGGTCGCCCCCTCCCGCCCCTTAAAAGCTTCGCCCATGCTTTGGTTCCTTGTTTCAGGTTTTTACATTCGATGCCAATCAAATTTTATTAAAAATGTCACATAAAACTGTGAGAGAATAGTGCTCCATACATGACTCATGTATGGAGGTGTCAGGCTTTATCCTGAGTTCATTCAGGTTTTTGTCACACCGTGTGTTACGGCAAAGAGTTCTGCTCTTGTGGTGGCACAACGTCTGTCAAGTGGCAGCCGGCGGTATGGTTTTCCGGGGGATCGGCCAAGCCAAACTCTGAAGCCAGCGGCGGTTAAGACAACATAATCTGGCCAGAGTGGGGCAACAGGACTCTTCAATTTGGAGAGTGCGATAGCCTAATACAAGAAAGTCGTCGTTCTAAAAAAAACATGACTCATGAACACGGTTGATGCATGGCTCGACTACAGATCGATTGTGTACGTGTTGTATGTCAAAACATTTATAAACAAACTTTTATTATCTATTAGCCAACATATGAAGCATCATCTTGTACATAAGTTTTAAGGAATTTAAAGTGCTATCTAAATATGTGAGCACTTTTCATATTAAAGAGAAAAAAATAACTAGCTTAGGAAGAGAAGAAGTGTCAATGAATGTTTATTGTAATATTCTTTCAAAAACTTACATAGAAAGATATTTTTTTAAACAAAAAATTTGAATCACTGACGGACCACTGGAGTATCACCGTGCCAAAAACGGAATCATCAGATCATATCCATCTCCACTAGGAAGTTACATCAAAAGTTATAATTTCAATGGATGATAAAAAGTTATAAAGTTTTGCTTATTGAAATCAAGATAATTCATTGTTTGTATAATAACTTGTTGGAAGAAAAATTAAAGTAATAAGAAACTAAAGTTTTAATGAAGATTAATAATGGGCCTTCAATTACCTAACACCCTTTTCCTTGGGACTCATTTCTCTTCCATCTACCAATTTTGATAAGAGATAAAGCATAAAATAGTATATGAAAACGAAACAATCCATAATACACTTCATTATTAAATTCTTTTATTTTTTTTGTCATTTAAACATATAACTTTGTAAGTCATTCAAACGTGTTGTATTTTACATGTTTTTCTTCTCTCTCTTTTTTTGCATTTATTTTTTATAAAACAAATTAATAATTTTATTTATAAAAAAAACTTGTCAAAAGCAAACCTAAATCTAAGATATTGTTTTATATGAGATCTTATTGTCTCACTACTTTTGGGTTTTTTCTTGTTTCTCTCCGTATTCTTATTTCTTTTAATTCAAATATTTGATAAAAAATTAAAAAAAAAAAAAAAGTTTATATGTGCTAGCTTTACTTTGATCTTTATGGAAACTAAAGTTACAAAACACATGGAAAAAGATTCAAGTATGTTTCTTTTTTATTTGTAGCTTTATTATTGGGTATAGACTCAAAGGGTTGAGATCCTGTACAAACATTGCTAATTATAAGAACCGTAAGAACAGATCTGAACCATTGATAATTTAAATCAAGGGTTGATATTGATTATAAAAAAAACCCTTATAATTAAAAGTTACTACTAAAAAATTAGGGGTAATTTTGTAAAATTGCTAGTCATTTGACCATTTTCCATTAAATACAAATTCCACCAAGGTTTTTAAACTAAAATAACTTTTATATACTTCATTATTTTTTTAAAAAAAATATATCATAAAATCAAGTATTTTTTTATCTTTAATATGAGTACCATATTGCTATACTTTTTTGTATTTATAAAAGTGGTTTTTAAAAAAGTTAACAAAAGGTGTTTTATAATTGTGCTGATAACGTGCTGATTATGTGTTAATTACAAAATAATACAACCAAACACCAAAAGTAGATATAATCAGCACATCTGGTGTGCTGATAATGGAGAACAATTGAGGTTGTTGTGCTGATGTCGTTTATGTTGATAATGGAGAACGATTGAGGATGATGTGCTGATAATGAAAAACGATTAAGCATGTTATGCTAATTATATAGTGTTGTGCTGATTATATTTTTTGTAATTATTTTTAATTAGTTTTAAATAAATATGGTCAAAAGGTCTAAATTACCCTAAACTAATTTTTTTATTGATAGACACTTGTCAATTATTTGTTGGTTCTTACGGTTCTTACAAACTTAAGTGTTTGTATTTGATCCCATTCCTAGACTCAAATAAGTAGTGAGTGATGTTATGCTAATAGTTGCTTTTATGGGTCAAAAGATGGTTGGATTTGATGTTATGCAAGCAACGGTGAAACAAAATATTCCAATATTTGGTTTTGGCCGACACAAACTTTGCAATGGAAGTTATCAAATCATCTTTCCACTATGAATGGATTTAATTTTATACCCTAAGTAAAGATGCTTGTCTTTTTTGTGGCCAATGTCTCATTGCTACAAGCACACGCCAATCTCATGGCAGACAAAAGATATATCTTCAAGTCTTGTCTTCTAAAATATAATCTTAAACCTATCTTTAGAACCCATGTCTTTGAATCTAGGATCATGACCAAAACTTCCACGTGTCGTCGTCTCGTACTAAACCATAAGATGAGCAGGTTGCATTCATACCGAACCGCTTTCATAAAAAGAATTGTAACCTATCTTTAAAACCCATATCTTAGAATCTAAGATCATGCCCAAAACTTTCCACGTGTCGTCGTCTCATAACTAAACTATAAGATGGGCGGTTTGCATTCAATACAGAACCACTTTTAAAAAAAGAAGTGGTATGTCAGATAACCGCCTTTTGTATTACTGCTAGAACAAAATGTACAAGTGTTTATACCATTCTCATAATTCTGTATCTAAAGTTACCAAAGTGGTTATGTATTGAATGTTACTCTAAAATGGACAAGACATGCATTCACATGTATGAAGTTATGATCAATTTAAAACTCGAATCTTTACAAATTGTGGTGGATGTCTTTCTAGTCAATAGTTTCATGAGATTACGTATGATTGTAACCCCAAACTCTATATGTAGGAGGATCTTGTGAAATTATTTTACTAAAGGTGAAGGACTTGCAAACTAAGTAGTCAATAGCGGTGCTATAGCGGTTAGCGGACCTCAGGGTGTGTAGCAGTCCAAATAGTGGTGGCTTATAGCGGTTCCGCTATTAGCAGCACTAAATACCGCTATTTGGAAACCTATATAGCGGTTATAGCAGCAACGCAGTAGAATCAGGCAACACAGTAATGCAGGTGGTGTTTGATTGTGTTAATTTTTAAATTATGTTAGATTTGCAACAGGTTTTTGATAATGGAATGATATTACTATGAATTTTGATATTACTATTAATATTTTTCAAAGATATATTTATATATATATGTATACACACATAAATTATGCATGGTATAAAAATTACCCCTATATCACCGCTATACCTATATATGACCTTGACCGCTATTCGATTTTTGACCGCTATGACTGCATAGCTTGCAAAGAAGCTTTTAAAAGAAACCTTGGTCTTTTTCGATATAAGTTTTACGGAGAAATATAACCCACAATATTCATAATTAAAATCTGAAATTTATACAAGCATTATGCTTCTCTTGTGCAGGAGTATTAATAATAACACAAATTTCTCGTTCGCAATTCAAAAGGACCACATTACCGAACTTTTAGGAACCGTTATTTAGGATTTCTGAATGACAACCGAGTTGGCAAGACCAGCCTGCTCAATGGTCTGGTTTGGATCAGTGAGAAGCTTGGGCGGGAAGCCAACCGTCTGCAGCTGATAAACCCGTGAACCATCTGGTCTAGATGCATTGATAAAGGCTCGAACATCTGCAACGGTGTGGTGGTGGTTGAAGTGGGCAATCATCCGAGTGCCATCAGCCAGCCGTAGCTGAATAGAGGTTGATGGTAAAGCGGGGTCCAGAACAAGACCGCCAGAAGAGGCGGTTGTGTCAGCGGCAGCATTTGAAGTATTAGCATCCGATGCTCCTTCATCTGCGTTTCGGCCTAATGTTCTTCCTACGCCTTGAAATGCAACTTGGGTTGCCACCACGGGTTCCTACAAGATCATGCCAAAGTGACGTATTACAATGGCAAGAATCAATGTGTAACGCATAAATGTAATGAAATAAAGAGTAAAATGCCATTTTCGTCCCTTAGGTTTGACCAGTTTTGTGACTTTCATCCAAAGGTTTGCTTTTTCACATCTGGATCCCAAAGGTTTGAAATCTTGCCATTTTCATCCGGCTCGTTAGCTCCATCCATTTTTCTCCGTTAAGTCAGGGGTATTTCCGTCTTTTTCGTTAACTTCAAGGGAAATTCGGCCTTTTTACATAAAGTGAAAAGACCAAATCGCTCTTTAAGTTAACAAAAAAGACATAAATACCCCTGACTTAACAGAGGAAAATGGATGGAGCTAACTAGCCGGATGAAAACGGCAAGATTTCAAACCTTCGGGATCCAGATGCGGAAAAACAAACCTTTGGACGAAAGTCACAAAACTGGCCAAACGTCAGGGTCGAAAATGGCATTTTACTCTAAAATAAAATATCATAAAGATGTTTTTAAAAAACACTGAAGAAAGAGAGTCTCACGGTACGGTTTTCATCCCTCCTAATCAGATTGACGTGAACTGAAGATCTTCTATCTGCAGGCTCAAGCTCTCTTGGACACTCGGATTTCTTGATGCTCTGCACGAAGATTGCCAAAAAAAACTTAATTACGCAAGGCAAAAAAGAAACAAAGAAACTTCATTAATCAGAATTCAATAACATTTTATTTATGAACCTCAAGAAAAGACGCATTTTCAGGGTCATCAAGCCTCCTCAAGGGTCCATCGTTAACAGTGAAACCATTTCTCCAGAAAACTATGTTGTGGACCACATTCTGGGGTTGCTCAGGAGCAGTTGTTCGTGCAGGCGCTGCCTCACCGCTTAGTGATCTTCCGGTGCCGGTAAAACTTGAAGAAGGACGGGCGTTTTCCATGGGCCCCTCCACACCGCCTAATTGCCTCGCTTGATTGAATATTTCATCCACGTCGTTACGCTTGTTAGGATCTTGGACAAGCATACCACTGCAAATAGCAATTTGAACAATGTCAGTAACATTCATACATCATGCACCCTCACCCACGCATAAAATATAGTAGTAACATTAGTGTTTCCATAACTATATTTATCACACAAAAGACGAAATTATGTTTCTAAACATCAAGCAATAACTATTACAAGCAAATCTTCAAACGACGTTAAGCCGTTAAGGTTGTATAATCAGTCTACAGGGGATGCTGCTATCAAGGTGGTGGATAAACATTTTCTAGACTCCACGTTTGTGAAATTTCTGATTAATAGAATCTTAAAGCAAACAGTTTTTTACCTTATTGTTATAGTTTTGGAAATGTGTTACTTATTAAAATTGGTTTGACAGCAACTACCTTTTCTTAAACGAACATATACCTAGTAAAATCCCACATATTTTTACTCGTATTCATCGGAAAAAATCTTCCGCGATAGAGGAATTGTTTGACTTCATCCTTCCCTCCACATACAACCATCTTTATATGAATATACTTAAAACAACAAAGGTTCTAGCACGTCATGCATTAGTCCAACCAACTACCCAGCTACTATTAGAACAAAAAAAAGATAAATCAGAGCTCAAGTGCACAGAAGCGCAATCTATATATCGTTAGAAAAAAGTGTTGGGTGGTACTACGGCTGTCACGGAAAAAGATGGAGCAGAAAACACAGAACAGCAGCTGCTGATGTGGCAGCAGCTGACGGCTGTTGGCGGCTGTTGGCAAAACACAGTGTTAGGATTGGGTATCACAAGATGAAACAAAATACAGCAGCATCGGGGTGCTGTCTGTTGCGGCTCTGTGATGTTTCCACTGAAATACAGTCACACTCAAACACAAACACAAACACGATGCACAACAAACAGAAAAAATAGAGAACACCAAATTTTACGTGGTTCAGTCTATCGCACCGCCTAACAGAAAGTCAAAACCTATTACACTTATATTTAAGCCACATTTATGGGGTGTTTGGATGTGTGTTATAATTGATTATTGTGACTTGAAGCCATAACTATTAGTTTTCATTTTTTGAATAAGTGATTATATAAACATGCAGAGAGAATATTGATCATTGAGACCATCCACCCTATTTTTAAATTTTAATCAACTCATTATCCAATTTTAGTCCATCAAGTTGCAGCAATCACCATCCAAAATACACATTCACACGTCCCTTTAGATTTAGGATACTCATATCTCATTTTCAAGCAAGTGGTCCTTCCAGACTTCAACTACAAAAAGGAAATCTGTAGCTTCGAGCTCCCGGGTTCCAAATCCCCTTCCTCCTCATAACAGTCCGAATAATACAACCCAATATGTACTCACACTTATTGGGTCCGTAGACCTTGCGGGCCCTACATGGGCCCATAGTTGTTAATGGCGAATAGCAACAAATAGCAATAAGATACATGTATGCTACATAGCGAATAGCGATAAATAGCCGACGTTATTTTATAAATAGCGATACACTAGAAAAAAAGTTATATGTATACTATATCAAAATACCCTGGTATATACGCTATTTTACATGTATATTTAACATAAACCTAAAATCCAGCTATTTTATAGCCATATTTAATCGCTATTTATATTATTTTTTAAAACCGAAATCCGACTATTTATGGCTACATACCCTGTAGCGACCTTCTACGCTATTCGCTATAGCGACCATAGCGATCTCTATTGACAACTATGTATGGGCCTAACTTGGGGAGCAAGTTTTCTAAACCCGAACTAGCCCGTGTTCGTTTATTTTGTGTTCGTGTCCGTGTGTGCTTGATCTTAACAACAAATTCAACAATATCATCATATACAATAATACCCTTTAGTTTATTAATCTCTCCAAAGCGACCTATAATTCTCATACAACAAAAAGCCTCCAACTTTAACACAAAAGATGTTCAATCTCACTACACCCTAAATTCTTTAGCTCTTAAAAGTACCAAAGCTACAATCTTTCTACAATTCTTTCAACTTAAAAGCCACAAACAATAACTAAGATTAAAAAAAACATTAATTAAGAAATAGTAAAAGCTAGGGCTTGTAAGTGAACCTCTTTTCGCCACCGGTATAGTACTCCTGAGGGCCATCGGAGTCGCTGTCAGAATCATTTGCAGAGGGGCGATTCAGATCCGAAAGGGTCCGGATACCACCGGGTCGACTGGTTGAGGGTTTCACCGGCTTCTTGTCGCGTGAAGTCATCGGTTCTTCAAGATTCTCCTATGCGGTTTGGTAACTCAATTCACAAGAAACACAAAGGGTGAGGGTGGTATTTTTATTATTAAAAAGGATTATTAATGAGTTTTATTTGCAAAAAAAAAAAATGTAAACTATGTTCTTTGTCTTCAAAAACTAAAAAAAAAAACGTACTTGATATTTGCAAATTCTTGCTTGTTATGCTATTTAACCCTAACTTAGTAAATATTCATAGTTAAATTTAACCAAGTGGACTCCACCTGATATGAGGGTATATTGTCTTTTTTCATCCTATCAAAATAAAACATAAAAACAAAAATAGATTAAAAAAAATAAACATTTAAAATCCATAAACACCCTCACCCCTTGCCAGTTCTTTCTCTCTCTCTCTCACACACGACACACACACACACACACACACCCATCATCAACCACCCACCACCACTCTCTCTCTACCCTTATTACTATCTTTTTGTTCTCCACCGCCACCACCAACCATCACTGTTACCCCATCCACCATAAGCCTCCCCTGGCCACCACAAGCCTCCCCCGCCAGCTCGCTACCACCAGCCTCCCTGGACCACCACAAGCCTCCCCCCGCCACCACTGCCTCCTCCAATCCCGATCACCCCCAAACCCAAACCCAACCCTCAAATTGAAACCTTCCATGTCACACCCTGATATTTTAACCACAAACCGGTAGGCCCAGTGGGGAGTATCGTGACGTAGTTGATATCATCATAGTCAAATATACACAGTTTATAGCACAGCGGAAGGCTTGGTAGAAATTACTATTACAAACCGAAAGTTCAAAGTACGAAAAAAAAAAGAATATACAGATGGTTGTAAGAAAAGGATCCATAGGCGGATCTAAATCAAATACAAAACGTGTTCAACAGACAAGGCATTACGGACTTGCAAGATCCTCTACTTAACGCCCAGAAGCTCCCATCCTAGTACGTGTAGTACCTGTCACTTAGTTTTTTGAAAATACGTCAGTTTACACTAGTAAATACAATTAACCGACTCTTTTGAAAGCATTTATGAAAATGGTTTAGATGCACAAGGCACAAAAATTCTTTTATAACTTGGGACAATTATATTATAATCTTGTATACAGATTTACATGTTTGTCATACATTTAGGGCCCGATATAGAAGCCGAGACATGATTAACCAACACACCACTAATATAGACCCACAAGGAGTTATCCCCAACAATGTGGGTCTATCTTTTTACATACGCAACTGTCAGGTGTATGCCTACACCTCGTGCTTAAGTCGTGGCCATTTGCAATTAAATGAGCCGAGGATATTCAGGACACGGTTGTATTAACCCCCAATGTTTATGTTATCAAACAAAACTGATTAAAACGGGTTATGTAATTTAATAATCACAAGCCGATTAAATGATTCCATACCCGACCAAGTGGTAATATTTTATTGTACCCCAAGCCCGTATAAGGGAAAATAAGTTAAAAGTATTTACCTGAGCTTCTAGTCATAAACCTTCTGTAAAAAATATTTAATTTATGTTATATTAACAGTAGGATATCATATATATGTGTGGTTTATCATTTATGGCCAAACTATGCCCCGAAATGGCATTTTGGTCATTTCGCACATGGTTTTAAGGATTTATTTGGGATTCTGAGTTCATTACTTATACTTACTGTAAAAAAATATTAAAAATCATTTATAAAATCAGTAGGTAAATATGGTTTAAAACCACACTATGCACCTTAATGTCGTAAAAATCAATAAATGACGATTATTTCGATGTTTAGGAAATTCTAAGGTTAAAACCAGCTTTGAATGGTCAAAATAATTTATTTATCATATCACTAACAAAAGGTTCTTGCATGTTAATCTTATTTTAAACTCAATTTATGTGTGAAAAGGGCATAATCGTCATTTATTAATATAATACGAAACTCATGCATAAACTCAGTAAGTAATCTGATTTGGAGTCCCAATTAGTCCTAAATATGATATCATAACAGTAAGTAAAGAAATTTTATGTCAAAATTATGTTTAAACTTTATTTGCATGCAAAAGGGTATTATAGTCCTTTTAAAAGCATGTTTTACGATTTATTGTATAATCTCAGTTTGTGACCAGAAGATAAATGTCATAATATGTTAAATAACATTACTAATCAGAATGTAATTCATTTGCGTGGTTGTTTATGTTAAAAATCTCATTTTTGACAAAAAGGTCATTTTATTCAACATTAAGCATAATAACGGAATCAAGTAAATAAACTCAGATTACTAAGGGACCATGTAATATAACCTCAGAGGGTTATGCTACAACATAATATGGTCACAAAGGAACCTTAATGCATAAAGAAACTAAGCTAATTGGGGTCAGAACTAAAAGTTAAAGCAAAAGTCAAGCTTTTGCGACTTTCGGTTGCGAACCGAGCCTAAACTTACAATTGTCGGTTGAACATGTTTAGACATGTTATATTAATGTTTACCAGTTATTAAAGTGATAAAACATATTTTATAACTTCTACATTATCATATTTGAATTTATTTAAAAACTAACCCGTTTGACTTTTTGTGCTCATTACTTTGACCCGACAATTAACTAAGTAAACGTGGTAATTAGGAGGTGCCCTTTTGAGGGACTAACACCTACCTAATTACGATCACGTAACCATATTCGCCTCGAACAATGGCCGGACCGTTTAGGTCTAAACCGAAAGTCAAAGCCGAATTACGGCAACTTTGACTTTCGGCTTTTAAATGCATAAAAACCGAACTAAGGAGGTTAGGGACACTTACAAAGGGTCCTAGCTCGAAACTTGAACTAAGGAGAGCTTCCCTTTTGATCAGGAACCTCAGAGAACCAAGCAAAAGAGTAGAGAAGATATTTTTGAAATGAGCAAGTTGCAAATGAGGGCAATGGACCTATTTATAGTGCAAGATGAGGTCTTGTGTTGCTACCAGGTGTCCAGGGGAGTTAGGAGAGCTTAACAAGTGACCAAAGACGTGACCCAAAACAGCCAACAACCCCTGGTATCGAGTTATGTGTGAAGAAGATGACAAACCTGCAGATGTCTAAAACTACTGCCTAGATACAGTCTTTACGAACCGTAAACATCCCCATACGGCCCGTAACCGCTTTTGAATTGTTTCGCCCAGACACAGTCCTTACGGACCGTAAGCCTGACCCTTTTACGGTTCATAAGCCATTGATTAAAGAACTAAATTTTGAAACTTTAGATATTTGACCCTTTAACTTTTATATTCAATATCAATCATTCCCGAGATCATGTTTTAACATTATAAAGCCCCGGGTTTGATAAAAGGTCACTCAGAGGCCTAAAATAGCATGTTGACACTTTTAGTCCCTCCGCATACATCTTTTCATTGTTTGACATCTTTAACCCTTCAAAGTCAACTTATTACCCGTCTAGGGTTTATGACACGTGTCTCCTTACTATTGGGTATGATTTTGCGAGGTGTTACACTCCACCACCTACTCCAATCCCGATCACCCCCAGATAGAAACCCTCTGCCGCCTCCTCCACAAAAATGGACATGAAAGTTGAGTTCATAGCTAAACCTTTTTAGCTTATGTTATGTTATCAGTGAGCTTTCAGATTTAAGAGGTTTTCATGGTGGTTGCGGTTAGAGGTGCACAAATCGAGTTAGGGTTTGAAGAGAAGCTTAAAAAGGTCAAACCGGATTGAGAGTGAAACTGGGTTGGGTTGAACCCGGGTTGGTGGTTTGTAAAACTCAACCGTATGAAACCGATTCGGGTTGGGTTGGGACCGTGTTGGACTAATGTTAGTCATTAAAACACAATATTTAAACTTTAACTGTAAGACCCTTACTCATTTTATAATATATTTAATGAAAGTTTCGTATAAATACTAGTTTATACGATTACACGTACTTACATAATACGTATTTATTAAAACATTTAAAGATTTAAAATGTTTCAACATCTTGTGTTTATATCGTCGTTTGAAACGACATGACGAAACATATTGCGGAAGCTTGATTCTTGAACGTGTTCGGTTCTTCGTTGAGCTTGATCACCATCCGGCACATTAGTTATACCTACATTCCATAAAACCATGAAATGAGTTAGTTATAAGGCGTTTAAAATGTGTTTAAACGGTTCGCAATTCAAAACAATCAACATAAATAGTTTTGCCAGTTCAAGTGGCCCTCGCGGGGCGCGACCAAGAAGGCTTATGCCTTCGCGTGCCACGAGATGGGTCGCGTTGCATGATGCCCTTTACAGTTCTCTGTCACGTAGCGCAACACCCTGATTTTGACAGTAAGTTTGCAGCCAAGTGCTGCATATTCTCCGAAAACTAATTTTCCACGGAAACGAGCATAACTCCCTCGTTTTTGATCCGTTTTACATGATTCTTTTTCCTACGTGATCGTAATTTGATTCTCCATCATATGGAGTTAACATCCTACACCTAGATTAACAAAATTATAAACTTTTAAGCTTTCAGCTTAAATAATTTTTTTTCAAATTCTTGACCCGTTCATGTTTTTATCAAACAAAACATGTTTTTTTGATCCCTAACTTCATGAAATTCATAATTTCAATATTTCCTATCATATTAGGTTCAAGTCACAGGTTTCTTACGTATTTTAAACCCGTTTATGCCATATGCTTATTTTGACCCGTTAAGGGTAATTTAAGCATATTTCTAGTACGAATTGCATTCATTCGTTTCTAGCTTCATATTTTACATTTCTTATCGGGTGATCTTCCACCACAACTATACTTGTGGTGGATTTAATGCGGCGATCTATATAATCTGAGTTTTACCCCTCGGATAATTAATTTACGGCAAAGACTCATATCGAGTCTTTTTATCAAGGATTCACATCTTTCCCTTTTTATACTTGTCCTAAATATTTACTTGGTCATAAAACTCATTTCCAAACAACCTCTAAGGGTTGTGTGCTCAATTTAGCTTCCGAGGGCGTTTTGGTCATCCTTGACCCTTCATTTACGATGAAGGACTTTTGAAAGCATGTTTGACCCACGAGCCCTCTTTTAGCTATGTTTATGTTTGAAAAGTCCTTACACTTTCCAAACGAAATGTCCATTATTTAAACACTCGATTTACCTATTAAAGTAACTAAATGTCTATTTTAGACTTCATTTAACTCCTATTGAACCTTACGTTCAAAATGGGTAGTTACCTTATTACTCATACCTGGCTCGGATCAATATATTGACCCGTTTTAATACCTTGCTTTAATAATCGCTATCTAATAATGATGCAGATATCCATTCGATATTTACTCCTAAAATCACATAACTCGACAATAATCATTAGTCGATACTGTCAAAGGTGATATATTCACCTTTTGACCCGTTTGGTCAAGTGACCGATTATATTGGCGAGATGACGTTTATTACCATCTCGTCTACATGACTCGCTCCGGTTTACACCGTGCGGTCATTTTACTTATAGTTCATTTCATAACACTTTTGGGCCTATTATGGCTTACGTTATAAGTGTCTTTCAAAAACTAACGGTTATGGTCAATTGATGACCACTTTACCGTTTTACCCTTATTGTTTGTTTTGATTTACCTTATAAGGTAACCATTAAAAGCTCTATATTTATTAGTCATTTCATGACTAAGTATCCGTATTAGTCCTTTTTAACCATTACACATGGTTTATCATAATCTTTGGTTATCTTGTTCCGTACGACTACAAGTCGGAACGTTATATATTGATTGTTAACTTGTCTTACTCGTAGTTGATACGATAAGAAGATATTCTATAATTTAAGAATGTTGTAAGTTATACTTACCTTGCATCCAGATTATGTCTTTCCTTCTCTCTTGATTCGTTTGACCCGCTTCCTTTCCAAGCTTTCACCTAGCTTGCCAAGCGTCAAACTTATGATCCCCTAGCTTGGGTGATCATTAATCCATGTTTGGTTGTGAATTTGTGCATCATTTAGACCTTCAATTTGATACATACGTGTGGATTAGGGTTTTGGCTCCTTGGGAGCCCCCTGATGTCGATCCAGAACACACCTTTGTGTGTGTGTGTTTTGTTTAGTTGTTATTAAATAACCTTTCAATTTATCCCACTTTAACCCCTTGTGAATTTGGTTCATTATTAAGTAGGCTACAACCTACCAATTTTAATAACAATATTCCCACTTATTAACATTCCTACTTAACTTAGTGGGTTCGGGGAATTTATGACTAAGTTTATTTTAAGTCCTGTTAACTCGGGTCTTTTTTTGAACTTTATTTCATTAAAATCATTTATACTACTTTTATTTAATATTAGGTTTATTTATTTAAATCCTAATATTCATCGGGTTAACTTTACCACTAATGGTACTTTACCCGTCCTTTAGTATTAACGCAGTTTGATTACCAAACCCGTTTTCGGGGTGTTACATTAACAGTCCATAAAAACTTCAAACACATTGTCGTAGCACTATGAATATAAAACAGAACATGATAATCAACATAAAAGACACTAATGTTAGTCATTCGATAATCAAAGTCTTATCGTCCAAAACACAACACAAAACCTACAAATATTGCGTTTTAGTAATCTTCACTTTGTTATTTGTGGGTTTTGAGTGTGTTTTTTAGTTGACATTATAGTGTTTCATGACTTTTTACACTTTGTAAGAAAGATAGACTTTGTAGCCAACTCCCACCCATATTTTGGATATCTGAATTACCCAAAATAATTTAAAAAAAAATATAAGTAATAAATATTAATAAAAAATTTGGATTTTTTTGGATTTACTTTTTTAAAAAATTCCTTATATCTAAAATATATTTTATTAAAACTTATAAATAATCTTTCTAAAGTTATAAGACATTACATGTTTTTTTAGATTTCGGATAGTTCAGGTGCGAAATCAGATAGTTTGGATTGGATTTTCGGATTCGGATACTTTTGAACACCCCTAGTAATTGTGACACACCTTCTTGATAATGTTCTTCAATCACATCTGCAAACATCTGATTCACCTTTATGCATGCATCGAATTGTGATTGGAAATTACAAAAAGCGTTAAGCCCGTTATCTCGAGGAAGTCCCCGACTATGAAAAAGTTTCCACATTATACAGTTGCATTAACTGTTGTAATATAAACAAACAAGATCTTCATAAAGAAAAACAGGCACACATCTTTGCACATCAAGTTATCAACATATGACTATAAAATATAGGAACTTGTTTTTGACTGTAAGCTATAAAAACTAAAGATTATGTATTGAATCAAACTTTTGGGCTAAAGATTATGTAAGTGAGTTCCGTTCTATATCATCGGTACATTTACACCGGCTCGACCATCCATCTTGTTTTAAATTCCATCTTGATATATTAATGACAATAGTGGTATAAAAGAGATTCAAGACACTTACTACTTGGAGTGACAATCTAGTATCAAGAGCAGAAAAATAAAGAAAGAGAGTAACTTTTATAATGTAACATTTTCAATCTCTAACAAAGAGAAAAATAAAGAAGAGAGTGAAGGTTATAGGGGTGTGGAAGTTAGGAATTTGTCTCTTTTTCTTAATTTGACATTTCCCTGGAATAGTAATACAGTGTCCTTATACTTAATTTGACATTTACTTCTATATTTGAAATAATAATAGTTTCCTAAGTTTTAAGTTTCGCAGACGTTGCTAGCCCCATCCTTGTCCAATACATGTTTCGAACGGGGAGCTCCTTAATGTCTGGATCACATCTACCTTTTGATAATGCTCAAGGACGCTTAGAAAACTAGGGAGTAGTCTCTGACCTCTTACTAATTTGTAGAAAACCACATTTTCTTAATTGTTAATTTAAATTATTTTTTATTGGTATATGTTAGAATATATATATATATATATACATTTTTTCTTCACATCTCTCACATTCTACTTTTAAATACACTTTAATCATCCTCCATTAAAAATGGATTTATCATCATCAAGAGAATTATAAAAAAAAAATTAAACATGAATTGTGTGGGTACAGTGTACATGAATTATGTTTAGGCTCCTCTTATAGAGGTGAGCTAAAAGATCTAAATTTGAAACTAAATCTGAATTATCCGATATTTCAAACCCGAAATATGAGGAATTTTTGGATTCGAATTCAGATAGTTTTTTTATATATTTTGGATGTCCAAATTACCCAAAATGTATTTTCTTAAATTGATAAGTACTAAATGTTAATAAAAGTTAATAAAAATTTGGATTTTTGGGATTGCCTTTGTAATTTTAAAAGTTGATAAGTAACAAATATTAATAAATAATTTGGATTTTTTGGATTGACTTTTTAAAAATTTTCGGACATCCAAAAAATTTATTAGAAGTTATTAAATATTCTTTCTAAGGTTATTAAACAACACATATATTTTAGATTTAAGATATCCCAGATATCCGAAATCCATTCGGTTTTTGTAATCCATTTTCCGAAATATTCAAATGTCCGAAAATCCAGATACCTAAATTTGATCACCTCTAGCTGCCCATGAACTAAAAAAATGTGGATAGAACCCTAAATTCTAGAATCTTTTCCTAATTGCTCGGAAATAATTAGGAGATTCTCTAGGTGACTACATGCTATTAGGTGGTGGTCCTGCTTATGGGTCAAAGAAAACATGAAAATAAGAAGATATTTGTTAAAGACGTATCAAAAAGGCATACCAAAAAATAAATTAAGACTGATGTAAGCGTCTCAAATCTTCCATTAATTTTGATCTGTAAAAAAAAACAACCCATTAGAAAGAGAGAAAACACAACACACTAGTAACCAATGAACCAGTAGAATGAGGAAAGAAAACAATTAACATGGTCAAACATACACATGGGGACTTCTGTTCTTGTTGGTGTAGCATTTTGCAACACAACAACTTTATCATGCCAATTTGGATTATCTTCAAAATAACTTTTCAAATGCCAGCAACTTTTTCGGAATTCCCTTAATCATGTTAAGGCGATCGACTTCTAGAATTACCTACAAGATTGAAAGGTTCAGTTTTTGCAACTTTTTAATTAAATCACATGCAAAAGACGGTTCTCTTAATTCACCTTTTGACCATCAAATCTCCCCTCAAGTTCTTTTATATGATTCTTGACTCATGAGAGTTGAACGGTTCATACTAATCTAACAGAATCAAACTCAATAGGAAACTGAGGTATGAAGAAATAAAAAGACAATTCACACAAGTAATTAAGTATGTTAAATAAGAAAAATGTTATTTATAAGTAAATATAACGAGTTTTTTTTTACTAAAGTGATGCTTGTTTCAAAAACATAATCACAACTAATGCTGCATGCAAAAATATTTCACAAATGATGCAATAGCCATTTAAAATGACGATTTTTTCCTTTCTTGTAGGCTTCTCAGACTTTTGCAGGAGAATGTTCAGACCCAATCATTTGACTAGGTACAATTCGCCATTAACAATGGCGATTTTTGGACACCTACACAAAAAGCCATTTGTAATGGCGAAAAGTGAAAAGATACTGCACAATCGCCATTTTTAATCACAATTTCTACCACATAGACATTAGGAATGTCGATTTCCTGTAAAAAGCCATTAGAAATGTTGATTACCTGCAAAAAGCCATTAGAATGGCGATTACATGGTACACTTTCTGCAAAAAGCCATTTGAAATGGCAATTGAATGACAGCAGAAGCTGCTACACATTCTACCAAGCCCTTTGACTTTTCTTTTTTGTTTTTGAATAGGTACATATCACGTACTTGTTACTATTATTATTATTATTATTATTATTATTATTATTATTATTATTATTATTATTATTTAAGTGAAACATCAATCTTATACTTTTCATTAAACTGTGAGATTAACAAATTAAGTGTTCAAATTTGTTTGTAATTACACATAGGAAACATAATTTTATATTTATCATATGATAATCATGTCTTTATAGCGATCTAGTGTCATCGCCATATGTGCATAGCAGTCATAATAGCTCTCAAAACTTAGAAAACACCCCTAGCATATATGAATCCCACATGACCAACACACGATATGGTTGCACCCATCAGTCTTCTCTATGGTCAGTTTGCAATCAGGGCACTGCTTCACATCCTCCTATTTCCCCTTAATATATTCTTTCAATGAGAGATCCGGATATCTCTTGAACTCCTTGTATTGTTCACACGATGACAAGGGATGGTACTCCAAGTGGCATCGAGTACATGTCGCCGCAGAGCATGCCCCACATGCAAACGGTCTCATAGGATCCCCAATCTCCTGCCACCTGATAAACCGAAGGACAGTCTGGTGAAGGCCAAAAACGGTATTTCCCACTACTAGACGCCACAAAAGACCCCAGAGAAGCCCGGAAAAGTTCATCTACCTTATGGGTTGACAAAAGTGATTTGAAGTCCACCACTAAGATCAACTCCCCACAAACCTCATGGGCACAACGCATTGGGAAGTTGTTACCAGGGTTCTTGATTGTAGATTCACATTGGTCAACCAAACATGACCTACAAAACTCGTGGTTACACTTTTCCAAACGGTAGCCATCTTCGACCTCACAAAGACATTGAAGGGGTAAGGTCCCAAAAACCTCACAAAAAGGATGTGAGACCATACCACCAACTGGCCTTTCAACCTTTTTAACCTTGCGCGGCCGCGCATTAGTCTTACAAAAGGAAGAAAGAAACCAGCAAGCGATAGTCGCGCGCCCAAAGGGAAGCCTAAACCCTTGCGCCGCTTTCCATTTAACAAAGGGTTAAAACCCTGAGATCAATATGTTCGCCCAAATATCCAAACTTGGATATTATTTTACCCAGACTTGGGATCTATTCAGCTGTGTGCACACTGTAAGATGTCACACCAGATTACAGCAGTAACCTTCTAGAAGAAATATGATCGTGCACCACCCAGACGGTTATAACCGTCTGGACACGTGTCATCATCACAAACATTCCTGAAATCACAACGATGGCATGTAATTGGAGAATGATCTCCATCTAAACCACTTTCCACGTGGCAATTCCCCAACCATAGATCAAGTCACGATCCGTGTGCATTCACATCAGGATCAAAGCAACTTAACAAGGATTAAAAGGACTTAACGGAAGGAAAAATAACCGCTACGGCGTTAGCATCTTCCGTCATCTTTTCAATAACAGATTTTCCCTCCCAAACTCCCGGTTATAAATAGGAGAACTCTTCAGGTATAAACTCAGATCTCATTTTCACTACTCAAATACTTATCTTCTCCGTTACCAATACTTATTCTCACACCGGAGTCGGGTCAAGGAGAGAACCCCCTTTCTCCCCTTGACGAGGCTAACGGTGCTCTGTTTTGCAGAAATCACCGGAGAAGGAACTCGGCTGCAACTGAATCAATCGAGAGAGAACTAACCTTTTATGCGGATTCAGACCCCCTAGATATCTCGGTTCCGACGATTTATCTAGTGTTTCTTCATTGGCGCCCACCGTTTTCTCAGTTTTTCTAGTTTCTATCTCGTTTCGATTCGGTCCATCTCATTTTTCTGTTTGCACATGGCAGAAAATTCATCCCCTCACCGACAGCCTGGTCCTCGACCAAATGTCGGAAACAGTTTCCAAATAGCAGGATCCCCAAAACATGGGGTTAGCAGATCTCGAACTGCTTTAAACACAATCACCAGATCTAATCCCCCAAATATCAGATCTGGAGAAAGAATCAACATTACAGAATTGGACCTAGTAACCCCACCTCGGGGGAGCGTCCAAACCAGCCAGTACAAAAATAGCAGTCATCAGAAACAAATACACATGGTTCAAGGAGGACCGTCACGAAAATCAAATAAGCGAAGCTATGATCAACACTGGAGAGAACAGCAAGTTGTGTTCCCTGTTGTTCCTGGGGCCCTCAGGAAGAACGGTCAGTAATTATCACTGGTATTTTCGGTCACTACCGAACGG
The DNA here is from genome assembly GCF_002127325.2 of Helianthus annuus. Taxonomy (NCBI): domain Eukaryota; kingdom Viridiplantae; phylum Streptophyta; class Magnoliopsida; order Asterales; family Asteraceae; genus Helianthus; species Helianthus annuus. Next base: position 13,510,961 of record NC_035447.2, on the reverse strand, counting down.
ACTATATGTTCATAGATCCAGGTAGCTCGATGGACATCATATACGAGCAGTGCTTTAAACAACTCGATCCGGAAGATAAAGCACGTTTAGAACCGGTCGATTTTCCCCTCGCCGGATTCTGTAATGAAGCTGTCTTCCCGTTAGGGCAAATCACCTTCCCGGTGACCTTATCAGATGGCAAACACTCACGAACAGTTACAGTAAATTTCATGGTCATGCCAGCAACATCACGCCATGATGTTTTGCTCGGGAGAAGATCACAGAGAGAATTCAGCATGATCACTTCCATTCCACATGCCGCTTGTGGATTTTCGACAGAAACCGGAGTCGCAATTCTCTATTCAAGCAAAGAAGTCATGTCTGTAGACGATGAACCACCAGCAAAAGCAGTCAAAGCTTCGACACCAAACGAACCAAAGAAATGGGTTCTGAACGGTGAGTACCCAGAGCAAACCATTTTGCTAGGACATGCCATGTCACCAACAATACGTGTACAGCTGAAAAGGTTGTTGTCTAACAACAAAGATATATTTGCCTGGTGCCCAGCAGACATGACTGGGGTTCCACGCGATATCGCGCAACATTGTTTAAACATCAAACCATCAGTAGATCCGGTTGTTCAGGGAAGGCGTAGTTTCAGCGAAGAAAAAGCAAAAGCAATGGACGAACAAGTAACAGAGTTGCTCAACGCGGGAATCTTGCGCAAAGTGAAATACCATACATGGGTTGCCAATCCAGTCATGGTACAAAAACAGAACGGCGGGTGGAGAATGTGTGTCGACTTCAAAGACCTCAACAAAGCATGCCCCAGAGACTGCTACGCGCTCCCAGAGATAGACAAGAAAGTCAATTCTTTAGCATCATTCAGATGGAAATGCTTTCTTGACTGTTATAAGGGTTATCACCAGGTCCAGATGAAAGAAAAAGACGACGAAAAAACCGCATTCCGCACAGACAAAGACGTATATTGCTACACAAAAATGCCGTTTGGGTTGCGCAACGCAGGCGCAACGTATCAACGCCTAATGGACACAATCTTTAGCGAGGATATTGGCAAAATTGTTGAAGTATACATGGATGACCTCATCATCATGAGCCATGAGGAGGAGACAATGCTCAACAATATCCAGCGCACATTCGACTCTTTACGGAGCGTAAACTTAAAGTTGAACCCGACAAAATGCTCCTTCGGCATGGAAGAAGGAAAGTTTTTGGGTTTCATAGTTACAAAAGATGGTTTTAAGGTTAATCCAGAGAAGGTGCAGACCATTCAGCTAATGCCATCACCGGCAACAGTCAAGGAAATGCAAAGGCTCGTCGGGCGATTAGCAGCTCTGAACAGGTTTTTGGCCAATCATGCGGCAAAATCCTATCCATTTATCAGTACGCTACGGAAAGAAAACTCCTTTTCAATGGACACCTGAAGCGGAAGCAACATTCAAGCAAATGAAAGAATGTTTAATCCAGTTACCAACGCTGACTGCGCCAAAAGAAAAAGAACCATTAATCTTATATCTGTCAGCCGCGGAGGTAGCAGTAGGCGCAGTATTAATGGTAGAGCGGGAAAATATCCAAACTCCAATCTACTACATCAGCAAAATGCTCACTGGCCCTGAAACTCGTTACTCAATGATAGAAAAACTGGTTCTAGCGCTAGTACACGCATCCAGACGTTTGCGCAGGTATTTTTCAGGCCATGTCATCACAGTACTGACAAATTATCATAGGGCCAAATCTTATCAAAACCCGACATAGCGGGGAGATTAGCTAAATGGGCCATCGAGCTAAGAGGCTACAACATTTTTTACAGACCAAGACCAGCAATCAAAGGGCAAGTCCTAGCGGACTTCGCCACTGAAGTTCCCATTGATAAAATACAAGAATGTGAGGCAATCCAGAACCCGACGCCTGTTTTTGACGACAGAGTCTGGACCTTACACACCGATGGTGCTTCCAATGACGACGGAGCAGGAGCAGGTCTCCGATTAGTCAGCCCGGATAATCACGAGCTCACATATGCCATACGCTTAGATTTCCAAAGTACCAACAATGAAGCAGAATACGAAGCATTTTTAGCAGGTCTTCGTCTAGCGCTCAAAATGGGAGCAAAAAACCTTGAAGCTAACGTCGACTCAAAACTAGTAGCTGAACAAGTTAACGGTCGTTATGACACAAAAGGCGAGGCTATGGCATTGTACCTTGAACAAGCGCGAATGTTAATCAATCAATTTCAGACATTCAAAGTCAATCACATAAACAGAAGCGAGAACAAACATGCTGACGCGCTAAGCAAGTTAGCTGCTACTAGCTTTAAACACTTAGCAAAGGAAGTGCGCATAGAGGTACTATCCAATCCGTCCATTCACCTGAAACAAGTAAGCGTCATAGAAATGGGAAATCCATCCTGGATGTCTCCAATTATTTTGTACCTTCAACACGGAAAACTCCCGGAAGGAAAGGCAGAAGCCCGAAAAATACAACACAAAGCAATAAACTACGAGATGGCGGATGGCATCCTTTATCGGAAATCATTCATGGGTCCATTACTACGTTGTGTTGATAAAACAGACGCTCAGTATCTGGTCAGAGAAATCCACGAGGGATTATGCGGGATACACGCGGGACCGCGCATGGTCGTGGCAAAAATAATGAGCGCCGGATACTACTGGCCAGGAATGCACATGGACGCAGTTGATCTATTACAAAGATGCGAGGCATGTCAGCGCCATGCACCAAAGACACTTCGACCCAAAAATCCGCTAATTCCCGTTACTTCCGCCTGGCCATTCCAACAGTGGGGCATCGATCTTGTTGGCCCATTTCCCGATGCGCCAGGTGCAGTAAAATTCATCATCGTCGCGGTGGATTATTTCACAAAATGGGTGGAAGCTAAAGCTCTGGCCTCAACAACAGCAATGGTAATCCGCAAATTTATATGGGAACATATCATTTGCAGATTCGGGTTACCATTGCGCATTATTTCTGACAATGGTACAAACTTTGCCGCGGAAGACCTTCAAAAATGGTTCAAAGAAATGAACATTGAGCACAACTTCGCCTCCGTCGCGCATCCTCAAGCGAATGGTCAGGTAGAAAGCATAAACAAACAAATCGTTGACGGAATAAAAGCGCGACTCGGGACAGCGCGCAGAGGATGGGTTGACGAACTTCCCAGCATCCTCTGGGCGCATCGAACAATGCCAAAGACTAGCACCGGAGAAACCCCGTTCAGTCTAGTCTATGGGTCAGAGGCTGTCATTCCAGCTGAAATAGGCCTACCTTCACCGCGCATGTTGGCTATGGAGAAGCAGGACAATGAACAAGAACGGAGGCTGGATTTGGATCTTCTGGAAGAAAGGCGCGAGAACGCGGCCATAGCAGAAGCAAGGTACAAATCCAAGCTAGAAAAATATTACAACGCGCGTGTGCGTATTTGCACCTTTGTCCCCGGAGATTTTGTCTTGCGCGACAACGAGGCTTCAAACGCCGAAAAACCCGGAAAATTAGCGCCAAGGTGGGAAGGACCGTATGTCATTAACGAAGTCTTGGGCAAGGGGGCATATACCCTAAAAAGGGTCGATGGGACTCTAGTTCCCCGCACCTGGAACGCACAACAGTTGCGCAGGTGTTACATGTGAACCAAGCCTACAAAGCGAAAAAAAACATACAGGCAATGTATTTCCTTATCTTATCTTGTATCACGAGCCTGGCGCTCTTATCAATACAAATATCACCTTTGCTTACATTACTGTTTATTGCAAATTGCATGAAATTTCTTTGGTTCGCGCGAAAACGATATGGTCAAACATTGTACACCTCATGAACAGTCTCAAAACAGGCAAGCTGTTGACAAACGTTCACACATGAGCACAATACCATTCCTCATTCGCCTTACCTATTCAAAAGTAATTATACACATGCAACATATTGTAATCCACACATATACGAATCATGGCAATGATCTTCAAAAAAGTATATCATAATATACAGAAAAAGTGTAACATGAACACTTAACAAGATCATAACAATGATCTTCAAAAATCCTGTCCAGTACCCAAAGCTTACAACAAAAAAGCATTAACAAAAGACAGAGACAGGCCCTAGGCTTGAATATTTAATCAGCACCAGAACCATCATCAACAGTGGACACCTGCATATTCCGACGAATCCTCCGACGTCGGTACACCAACCGACATCCCCCTCTCTGAAGCATCGGAAACCGGGTCGTCAACCCATCAGCATCCAATACGATACCAGCACCAGCAGTAACGTTAGTGTAATGAGGGACCTTGCAGTCAGAATCAGTGATTGCAGGGGCAGCAGGCTCGATCAGTTTCTTCACTGGTGCAATGATGAGAGGTGGAGAACGAGAAAGAAGAACGAGACCTTCGGCAGCATCGTACACTCTAAGAGCATCTAGCAGGAGACGAGTGTGGTAAGAACGTTTCATCTTTTTTGACAAAATCAGTTAAGAAGATCAAGTGTTTCAAACGTACATATATAAAGAGAACTCAAAACTTCGAGAAATGAGAAATCCATCATTAACTGTCAGAACTGTCACATCCAAACGGCGCTACAGGAACTTGGGTCACTTCTTCATTAATGAAGCCTGACAAAGCGCCATTACAAATCTCAAGGCCAATGAGGAAAATACCCACTCTTACTGACAGGTGACGTCATTACCTGACAGAGCATGATTACAAGTCACATTTTTCCTTTCTATATATATATAAAAATATATATATATCATTACAAAATTCAATCTTCTCACAAAAGATTTCTCATTTTTTCCGCGCCCAAAAAGACATTTCCCTCTCCTAAGTCCAGTGCTCCACTTATTCACATAAGTACAACACTAGACTAGGGGGACTTGAAGGGGTAAGGTCCCAAAAACCTCACAAAAAGGATGTGAGACCATACCACCAACTGGCCTTTCAACCTTTTTAACCTTGCGCGGCCGCGCATTAGTCTTACAAAAGGAAGAAAGAAACCAGCAAGCGATAGTCGCGCGCCCAAAGGGAAGCCTAAACCCTTGCGCCGCTTTCCATTTAACAAAGGGTTAAAACCCTGAGATCAATATGTCCGCCCAAATATCCAAACTTGGATATTATTTTACCCAGACTTGGGATCTATTCAGCTGTGTGCACACTGTAAGATGTCACACCAGATTACAGCAGTAACCTTCTAGAAGAAATATGATCGTGCACCACCCAGACGGTTATAACCATCTGGACACGTGTCATCATCACAAACATTCCTGAAATCACAACGATGGCATGTAATTGGAGAATGATCTCCATCTAAACCACTTTCCACGTGGCAACTCCCCAACCATAGATCAAGTCACGATCCGTGTGCATTCACATCAGGATCAAAGCAACTTAACAAGGATTAAAAGGACTTAACGGAAGGAAAAATAACCGCTACGGCGTTAGCATCTTCCGTCATCTTTTCAATAACAGATTTTCCCTCCCAAACTCCCGGTTATAAATAGGAGAACTCTTCAGGTATAAACTCAGATCTCATTTTCACTACTCAAATACTTATCTTCTCCGTTACTAATACTTATTCTCACACCGGAGTCGGGTCAAGGAGAGAACCCCCTTTCTCCCCTTGACGAGGCTAACGGTGCTCTGTTTTGCAGAAATCACCGGAGAAGGAACTCGGCTGCAACTGAATCAATCGAGAGAGAACTAACCTTTTATGCGGATTCAGACCCCCTAGATATCTCGGTTCCGACCATTTATCTAGTGTTTCTTCAGACATATTGAACAGTAGGGTGTTTGACCAGGGTTGGAACTTGTGCTCCGTACAATCTCGTGTACTGTATCTCTAATGTTTTGTATCACTTCTTTTGTACCACGAACAGAGATGGTATCGTGGCGTGTGTTTAAAACAAAGTATAATCCTGGGAATCTTTCTTTGAGTCCTCCAAGTCCAGGCCCAAACTTCTTAACAACTTCTTTTATAAAATCGATGCGAAAGTGGGACCGCCAAGATGAACATTAAGCCGTTTGCTTTTGTGTAGGGCCACAAGGGACATAACGAATTTGCTCTGGGCTAGATCGAGCTTGTTTGAAAGACCAAAGACACTAAAGCTATGGCTATGTCTGTCAAAGATGATGCAAGTGACCGTCTCACGTTGAATATCCTGCTGAACATAAAAAAGAAAAGTCAAATGGCTTGGTAGAATGTGTAGCAGCTTTTGTAGGAATTGTCATTTCAATTGCCTTTTTGTAGGAATTGTCATTTCAATTGCCTTTTTGTAGAAATTGCCATTTCTAATGGATTTTTGCAGGAAATCGCCATTCCTAATGGCTATGTGGCAGAAATTGTGATTAAAAATGGTGATTTCCTGAAATTGTGGTTTGGATTGGCGATTTGGTAGGAATTGTACTTGTTTACCAATCATAATCTCTTACATTCCCCTAACTTATTCCTTACAAACCCTACACATTAAACAAATCGCCATTTCAAATGGAAATTGCATTACTTTTGAAAGTTTTTTGAAGGTGGTATTAGTTGTAAAAATCTTTAAAGAAACAACCTTAGTTCTACAACGAGTAAGTCTCCTTGATTTTCTACTCCTACAGGGGTCCCCTCAAGCCTAAAAATATATGTGCATGCCCTCACAACATGTCTTACGTAATCATAAGTTTAAAAACTAAAAAAAAAAACAATTCTCGAGTTATTAAACCAACTATATATATATATTATGGGGTAACTACCCGATTAAATCAGCTGCAAGAACGGTTGTTAGCAACTTTGACCGAGACGACGTTGTCCTATAAATCCCAGAGGACGGAAATGGAGTATGCAGAATCTAAATCGATTTGGGTTTCTTTTCTTTTAAATATCTTGGAAGAAACATCAAATGTCAACCGGTTCAAAACTGAATATCCGAAAATTTTAGATACATGGTTTCATTATCTGAATATCCAAATATTTAGTTTATTTTTTTTACTTATTTTAAACCAGATATTTCGGATATCCGAATGTAAATTTTAGGATATCCGAATATATTTTGGATATTTCGAATATTTTTTCGGATAACTCGGATATCCAAAAATTTTTTTAAATCACTATCCGAATCCAAATTTTTGGATAGTTCAGATTTGGATATCGGATGCTTCATATCGTATTTTCAGATTTTGATACTTTTGAACACCACTAATTGAAAGGACGTGGGAGGCGACAGAGAAAAGAGAAAAGAGAAAGTCGTGTAAATTGATTGTTTTTTAAAACTTTTTGTTTTTATTTTTGAAAGAAAATAAAGTCAGATCTGTAACGGAACTTTATCATATGGATTATTCGTATTTTGTAAAAGCAATGAATGTTTTTAAGCTGAGTTAATTGCTTTATCATATGGATATTCATGATGTATTGGTGTAGTGGTATGATGGTTCTCTTTACAAATATGAGGTTGTGAATTCAAATCTTTGATAGTGCAAGATAAATGTGGAATTAAGATGTTAAAAAGAATTTTCATTCAAAAAGAATTAAAGTTAAAGTTAGAAATAAAGTTACAACTTAGACCACCCGGGGGGGAGGGGTTGGCGTTTTTCCCTCCAAAAAGCGCCACATAATGCCCCTCTACCGCCCCTAGAGGCATTTTTCTTCAAAATTTTGCTTGGGCGTTCCAAATCAAACGCTTGGTGAGATTCTTTTGGCCAATCATGTCACTACGCTCATTTTAAACATTAGTTTTAATTAAAAAAACAAAAAATAATAATGGGTAATAATTTTAGAGGCATTATGGGACATTATACCACTACACCCATTTTAAAATAATGTCCCATAGTACCCAAAAGCTGACTGAACCCCTACATGACGAATAATACTTACTATGGGGTATGGGGCGGGGGTTGGGTACAAACGCCCGAGTCACCACCCCGGGTGGGCTTGGGTTTCGGCGTGGCCCCTTGGGCGGGGGTTTCAGCCCGGCGTTGGGCGGGCCTAGCGGTCTTCCATGGCCGGTTCTCATTGCCTGGGTTGGCTAGGCTATAGGTGGCTAGGATTTAAATTTTAATTTTGTGTGTATTTTTATAATAATTGAAAAAAATTATAACACGTGGCCAACCCACGCGGGCTAGCCACGCCCCGCCATACCGACCCAACATACAACTGACCAGCGATGCCCCTTAAAGTCCACTTGTAAACCATGCCCCAAATCCCCACCCCACTATACCCCATAGTCTAAAGGGTAAGCATTATCTTTCTCTCTCACTACACAATACACAATACACATACACATGTGTTAATCCCTAAGAATGGGAGGAAAGTTTACGAGTAAATATTTTAAATCTTCCTTCATCCTTCATCCTTCCCTTTCTCTCTTTAGAAGAACTAGACGAAAGTCACGAAACATCTATTATTATTCATTATATTTTCTTCTATTTTCTTAACTTTTTTTTCATAAGAAAAATGTACCGGATTAAAATTACCTAATTCGTACAAAACTCATATATTTACTCGTGTTAGAGAAATTCATTGTGTAATCCATTTTATCTAAACATGTTGTTGATGGGTTGTGAATGTATTCAGGGCCGGACTCAATCATTTTGATGGCCTAAAGCAAATTCAAAAACTCGAGGCCTTTTTCCCAAAAAAAAAAAAAACATTATTTGAGAAAAAAACCTCTTTTACCCGGGCTTGAGACCAGCAAAATAAACTAAAAGGTTTATTGTTGGCGAAGTTAACTTAATTTTTTTGTATTTTTATATATTTTTTGTATGTGTAAAGATAAGTTTAGCTCAACCCAAATATCATATATAATCTTTTTTAAGTTGTAGGCCCTATTGATTTGGAGGCCTAAAGCCCAAGACTCAAAATACTTGGGCTTAGGCCGGCCCTATGTATTACAATCAAGTTTGTAAACATATAGACGATTGTACGTTTTTTCTTCCTAAACATGACACATTCAATTACATGAGTTAAACACGACAACTCTTACTTTTTACCTAAAATTAAATACAAGATTCATAGCGTTAATGGGTGTTTGGGTTATACTTAAAAAGGGATAATGCGGTTTTAACCTCAAATTGACATAATCATTTAAAATAAAGTTTGCTATACAATACATGTAGAGATGGTTTTATTGTTTTAAGTTTAATAGTTGTTATAAACGCAAGACCTCGCAGAAAATGAATAAATGATTATTTTTTGGTATAATTATATGTGTAACTATTTCGAACCATTCGTGTATTTGTTTTTCTCTTCATTATCATAGATATTTTACAGTACAATTAAAAAAAAAAGTAGACACCTGAAAATTTGAAAGACAAAAAGTACGATACACAAAAGGTAGTTACGTAATGATACTAGTAAGAAGTCTGAGTTAGTAAGAATAGTGGGTATGGGGAGGCTAATCCCTATGAGGATGGGCCGTCACATCAGCGCCACGTAGGAGGGGCTTGCAGAGGATGGACCTAGGGGGTGGAGGATGAGGAACAATTAAAAAATATAAAACTTTATTTGATTTTAGAGAGAGATAGAGAGAGAGGAGAGACAAAGATGAGAGAGAGGAAGAAAGCAGGCCCGTCTTGCCCACGCTGGTTTAACATCACAAGCCAAGGGGGGGTGGGGGGGGGTGGGGGACCGGCGCCGGCCTTCGCCGGGCCTAAGCCGCCCCCCATACCCCTTGGTCTAATTATATGTGCTGAATCAGTAAGGGATCTAAATCATTAAGTGTTAAACTAGTAAGAGGTCTGAACCATTAAGAGCCAGTATAATGCTTAAGCGTTCAATAACAAATGTCTGACCATTCAGATTAGAGGTCTTAACAATTTAGACTCAGTATAAAACTTAACCATTCAGAGGCAAATGTCTGAATCTGCTTGCGAAACAAACAATCTGAACCATTAAGTGCTGAATCAGTAGGAGGTCTGAACAATTAAGAGTCTCATTAAGAGCTAAACAAACAACCCCTAAGCTGGTATTGTAGTCATCAAATTTCATTTTTTTAGTTGAATTACCAATTGTTAGTTCATTACAGTCGCACTTCTTTTAGCTTAACATTTTGATTATACATGAGCATAAAATAAATACACGAAATAAATTTATATTTTTCACAATCATAAAAGGTAAGAAACCTGTTTTCCACAAACACTAATATATAAATACATCAAAAATAATTACTTTCATTAATTTTACAAGCTAACTTATAAAAATAAACAAAAATTAAAAAAAATTGCGGTCCCTCAACTCTTCACTTCTTCATTTTCACCACTAAACTTACTTTTCTTTTTTCTAACTCTATGGAAGTCATGAACTCAAATGAATACACATTGTTAGGGAAATTATTCTACTTTCTGAAAAGACAGAATAATTGAAGAGAGTGGACAAAAAAAGAACAAAAATGCAATCAAATTTCATGGTTGGTGGAATCCGATCAATCATTCCACTTTTTGCATCATTTTTAAGTCGAATTCTATCCATCTTTCTATTTCTGAATTTAGCATGATGGCAGATAAATCCAACTCCAGCCTAAGCTCGAGTAACAACTATGACGATCCCCAGCGTCGGTTCAAACAGCCAGTCGAGGTTGAATTCGCCTCCGAAGACGAAGGATGGAGTTCAGAGAGTTCCGACACGTCAAGATGGAGTGTGGCGGCTAGTTTACGAGATCTCGCAGAGTGTATGATGAGAAGACAAGCAGCAGAGCTTGAGATGATGAAGACGAGAGAGATGGTAAGGATTGAGGCGGAGAATCGGCGATTAGAGAGGGAGACCGAGTTGACAGAGATGATGTTGAAGACCCAGTTGCAGCTTACGTCGTTTATATGTTCACAAGCATGTGACCGGAAACGAAAGCGCGGTGAAGAAGACAGTAGTGACCCACCGGTGTCCGCAGAAAGGTGAAACCTTTAGCATCTTCATTAACAAACCCAACTTTGTGGTTACATATATTCATATGAAGATATTTAAATTTGCATTTATTAAGGTTTTTTGGATTGATAAATAAATCTTGTAAAATGCTTTGTTATGTAATGCAGGAAAGGAGCAATGTTACTAAGCTTACTCCACTTCAATTTCGGCATATGATATGCGTTAAATTTCATGTATGCCATATTTCTTCTTGTAACCAAATATTAATCGATAAAAACCTATATCTTATCCAGATATCCAACATTATTTACATATATAGCCAGTCTGTCGGTTTAAGATAAAATTGTTCTTAGAGGAAGGCATACTTGGGGGGAGAGCTATGGTCGCGTTCGCGTTTCGGGGTTGCAGATGCGGCAAGTAGAACCTTATGTCGTTCTAAAGCGCTCTCGATGTACTCTTGGAGTGGTGGAAGAGAAGCACCATCTTCATCTTTCTGTACTTGACCTCGTATAACCTATCATTAACAAAAACAGTAACATTAAACTACTTGCAAGTTGCAACATCGTACATTTGTCATACAACATAGACATTGGTTACCTTTGACGCCCAACGCCTCTCTGCTTGTTGACACACATCTCGAATATCTCGTCCAGACATTCTGGATTGTAAATAATGCAGTTAGAAGCAGCGATAACAATAACAATAACTTTAACTACAAATATGCATTATGCACATCTACATGAATAAGAAAGAGTGATTTACGTACTCTTCAGTAGCTGCAGCAAATTCAACCAACTCGGTCTTTGTTAAGTGTTTTGCATATTGAGCTGCTATCTCCTGACGAGTGTGTTGATCAGGTAGGCCAAAAGTTATCATGGAGTCAAACCGACTGAAAAAGAGTTGACAGATTAGAAAACTCAAAAACTGTTTTGCTTCTTCAATTATAAGAGATCACGTTATGTTTAAAAACAAAACGAATACGCACCTTAGTAAAGCAGGATCAAGATCTTGTTTTCTATTGGTTGCAGCTATCACGACTACTTTTTTGTCCTGCTCGAACCCATCAATCTGCAATATAGGGGTAAACATAAACATGTATGGTAGGCAAGGTTGACTATTTCAAAACAGTCAACGCTCTTCGACAATTCAGGGGTCTACGCGTAAGGGAAAGAAACGTTACCTGACGTAATATGACCGACAAGATTCTACGAGTAGCTTCATGAGTTTCACTATCACGAGAAGTAGCAAAGGAATCAACCTGTTTTACAATCAGATATGGTTGAAACTAAACATAAGACATGTATATTACTTCCTATGCAGTTAATATCGGTGATATATGATATATCGGTTATCGGTCTTCATGTAAAATATCAGTTTCAAATATCGGTCAAAATATTGGTACCGATAATATCGGCGATATTGACCGATATTTGAGCAATATATCACCGATTTTCCCGATATCAGTACCTTTCTTCTTAGTTCTACCATCCGTCTTTCTTCTTATTGCTGTTATCAGTGTTTTAAGTCTTAATTGTTAGTGTTAAATGTTAGTGTTTTAAGTCTTAATGAGTTCCTACTTGCTACAATTGTTAGTGTTTTGCAAGTTGCAAAAGGTTAATTTGTTAATGGTAGGAGAGTATGCTGAATTGTTAGTGTTAAAACTGCTATATCCATAAAATTTTGCATGATATTAAAACTAACGATATCCCACCGTGATAAGCAATATCTCAATATCGGTCCTTGACCGATATCCGATTTTTTTACCGCATTTACTACTTGGATTACTTCACAAGAATGTCGTATGCAATGCATCTATACCTCATCGAGGAATATGATTGCACCATTGGGAATTTCATTAGCAAGCGTAAACACTTTTCCCAATAACCTTTCACTTTCGCCAAAATATTTTGACATGATCACCTCCAATGGCACGTATAACAATGGGGCACCCTGCATAATATAACAGTAATTATCAAAATATAGATCTTATAAATATGCTAATACACACTACCAACAAGCATATGGATTGCTTTGCAATATATAAAAATAATAAAGGAATGCTTGATAGCAATGAGAAGAACAAATTACCGCTTGATTAGCTATAACACGAGCACAGGATGTCTTCCCGGTACCTGATATTTAAACAAGAAAACAAGTGAAGCACATTAGTTTCACGCCAACTAAAGTCAAGATACACAACTACCCTTGGGTGTAAGCTAGAGTGAAATTTATTACTTTAGTTTCGAATTCCACATTCGGATGAAAAGGAAGATCTTACCAAAGCTTTGAGGTTGAGGATGTCCAACAGAAAGGGCATTTACAAAGAGACCCAAAGCATAAAAAGGAATAAACCGAAAGTTACTTGTAGTGCAAAGATAACAAACTTGTAGATAATAGAATTGGGAGCACATATACCAACACTTCCAAATTTGCTTTTGCAAAACCGTACACTAGTTTAAAAACTAAATTAAATCTCAAACCAGCAATTAGTATTAAGCAACTAATAACTAATAAGATGGAGCAAGTTCGGAATTATTAGAGAAACTAAAATATTGTCGAATCTTCTTATATGATTCCAGTGCATAGAGTTTAAAAGATAGGAAAATTGGGTTGCGGTTAGGGGTGTGAATTTTTGACACGACACAGGTTTGGGTTGGTTTCAAGTCGAACCTGCTTAGCTAAATGGGTAAGGTTAGTGTCAACACGACAAGTTCACAGGTTGACCCGTTTAACCTCATTATTTTTATTTTATTTTCTAAATATGTGTTTTATGTCATAAATTAAATTGGCTTGGTATTCTAAGCCAAAATTTAAAAATTAAAAGAGAAACTGACATAAGATTTTATCTTTATAAATTATAATGTATATGTTTTTATACATGTCTTTTTTTGTTGTAAAAATGTAAATCTAGAGTACTAATATGAAAAAAAAAAAAAAGTTTAAACAGGTCATGTACGTGTCAACCCGCGAATATTCATGCCGTATTCGTGTCCATATCTCTGACACAATTTTCAAATTTGGGCCGTGTTTGGGTCGAACACAACACGTTTAGCATCCCTAGTTACAGTTGAGCAAACTGTTGCTACATTCTCACTGAATTAGGCAAAGTTATTATAATGAGTTCGATTATGATATGAGCTTTTTATCTTCTATGTAAAATCCCACATATAGCATAGTTACATATATCCAGAACATATTCACAAAGATGCTAAAGCCACGAGAAAAACCTGGTGGACCTTCGAACAGTACCGCTCGAGGTCTATTTGTCTCAAACTTGCACCGGGTCCCATGAGCAATTTCATCATAAACCTCAGGACTCTGCAAAGCTAGCAGTATCGTGTCTTCTATATCTCTAGATACAAACAATCAAAATTCTAAAACTTAACCCAACAAGCTTCTTTACAACAGATCCATTATTTGTGATGCTTCAACACATGAAAAGACATACGTACCCTTCTAGTACGTGCCATACCTTTTCTGCTGATTATATCCCGCAATGTTTTCCCATGAAATCTCGGACTTCGAGTCCTCTAATTTCGGCTCCTTAAGCCCATAGATCTTCACCCCCATGCCCTCGAGACTAGCGACCGATTTATCCATCGATGGGTTACGCGCGGTATCGCCTCTCCGGTCCGAAACCCTATTTGGTCCCCCTCCTGCCAACTTTAACACGGATACCAAAGCATCAAGCTCGTCAGCAGTAAAGCTCCCTTGCTTCATGAACTCCATTTCCTACATATGTTTTAATAAGAGATTAAAATAAAGCATGTTAAATGGAAATATAGAAGTTAAGAGTTTGAAGGGATTGGAGATAACTGCTTTATCAGAACTAATGAGCGATCGGAATATCAGAACGCAAAGATCTCCGTCATCTGGATTTGCATCAGAATCGTTATCATCCTTGACGCCTTCCTTCTGGACCACGGGACGGTTGAGCGTTAACTGCCACGCAACACCACTGGGATTGAACATGACAAACCATCATAAGTAATGGCTGCAACTTGGAGCAAAATTAATATGCAGATGAAAGTAAAGGCTTTAAACTTACCTATCCCAAGCGCGTAAATTCATATCCGCACCTGTTGCTCGCTCCTCAACTTTGACACCAAGATGTGCAACAATGTTTGAAATCAAAAGTGCAATTTCACATGTAGGAGGAACTTGGAACTTAATTGTAACCTGCAGTGTAACATCAAATAAGTTGCATATACAAGCACTGCCAAGGATATTATAAGCATCTCATCAATATTCAATACAGACGATGGTTTTATAAAACATGAAATACCAGTAATACAGAACCTCCAGGGTACGGATAAAATTTCAGAAACATAGCATGAGTATAAGCATACAGCCATACACACAATCAAAAAGAGTAAACCCTATGATAATAGATGCCCTAAATTTTTTTATTTTTTTGAACATCAATCTAATGTACGCATAGGTTCGAGATAACTTCAGCAGAGTTCAGCTAACCAATACGAACATCAAGAGTTACTATCGTAAATATCAAGAAAACATAGTTCCTTACAAAATTAAAGAAACAAATAAACAATAAAAAATACAGGATGTTGTAGGGAGTTATATAGATAGTGGTTCCAGAAGGTCGACATTTTCTTTTTCTCGTGATAAAAGAAAGGTGGTCCCACCCAATTGATATATCAAGAACATTGATTGATCAGGCAAACTTAACAGCTAACACCATCAGAATGAATAGTACCCTATCAAGTTGATAATAAAGTTAAATTGACATATTCAAAAGCAGTAGATAATCTGATATTAAAGTTGTAATGGTTTTTGATAGCACCCATGAGCTCTCAAGTAACTACAACTTTCTAGTTTTTACTTTTTACATTAACCACTGTGATAGAAGAGTGGTCTCGCTAACAGTGGCTTAGTTGTGGTTAGTAGGGCTGCAAACGAACCGAACGTTCAGCGAACAGTTTGTGAACCGTTCGGCAGGAAGTCGTTTTTGTTCGTTCGATTAACTTAATGAATGAACACGGACAAGAAATTTTGTTCGGTTAGCTTAGCGAACGAACACGAACAAATGTCTCGTTCGTTCGATTGCGTTCGTGAACGTTCGGTAATATGCTCGGTTATGTTCGTTCATGTTCGTCTGTTTATCTTCGTTCGTGTTCGTTTGATTACATTAAAAATAAATAAATAACAAACCTTTTATCTAAACATGTTAAAATCCTGAAACTCTATTTTTTCTAAGTTAACTAAAATTTGGACATTTAGCTTTTTTTTTGCGATAATTATGTCTAAGTTAGCAGACTTCTTGTGTTTTCATTTATCATTTGATTGTTGTATTTAACTACTTATGTCCAATGTTTAAGGTTAACAACGTTTTTATTTTTTATTTTCAAGTTAAATGTTCGTTTACGTTCGTTTTATCTCGTCTGCGTTCGTATGTGTTCGAGATCAATGTCCATGAACTGATCGCGAACAACTAAAATTTCCTTAACGAACGGACACGAACATAAACTTATGTTCGGCATGTGTTCGTGAACAGTTCATGCACATGTTAATTTCCTTAACGAACGAATACGAACATGGCCTTTTCGTGTTCGTTCGGTTCGATTACAGCCCTAGTGGTTAGGAATGAAATAGAGGAGAGCATACTAGTTCAATAAATTTTGATTCTACACCATCGTAGAAACACTTCACTTAGTATATAATACCCAATCCAGTTAGAGAATAAGGATATACAACTCCAATATGATTTACTAGAAAATATAACCACCCAAGCAAACTTCAAATTAGATCAAGTGCATTAGATACAGAAAGCAATTGAATAACCTTTTGGCCCTTCACAGCAACTGTAAACCGGGGATAAGAACCATACAACATCCCTTTGCTTTTAAGCAAATTTTCTAATCGAACTCTTTCTTTTTTGGCAATAGCCTCCATATCAACGTGCGTTGAAGGTGCTTTAGGTGGCAAAGGTGTTTTAGCCTCAGCCTGTACAAAAACAAAAATCTTAATAACGCATTTTAAAACTTGAAATGTAAAAAGAAACTTGTGAGTTGTGACTCGCTAGTTAGTCCAGTGGAAGCAAAAAAATAGAATACGAAGTTACGAACATTGATTATTGACACTGCTGGTAAGATAAATCGACAAGATAACAATTTCATACAAACCTCAGGTGCATCCGCATAGGCCACATCTACTAGACCAAATCCAAGCAACCCTGCTAGCATAGCAGGGAGAATATTTAATCCATGAGCATTTGTTGAGCCCCAGGCCTTATCATTGTAAGGGTGGCCGTTGTGCTTGAAAGTACCTGCAAGCGCCAATTCTGAGCTTGTGAAAAGACTGACATGCGCTCACAGAATTTCACTTGTTTGATAATACATTAATATTAATAACAAAATTTACAATATCATCTCCTCCATCCCAATATACAAATTGACCTTTGCAAACACACAAACGGCAACTAAATCTCTAGAAATCCCATAAAGAAGCTAATGTCACACTGGGTGAGCAAACCTTAACCATTAACCGATATTAACCGATAACCAAACCGAAGTAACTAATAACCGAGATTAACTAACCGATTAATTGGTTATGGTTATGGTTATGGTTATGGTTATGGTTAAGGGTATGAGGGTATCCCTTAACTGAACGTTAACTCAACTGAACTGAACCGGCAAGAAATAACAGATGCTTATGTCGAGATCAATATATGTATAGAGTTAAGTTCCCGTGAAAATAAAATAAACGTACGTAACGTACGAATTGAAAGAAAAGTCAAAAAAGTGGCGGTGTCATTTTGGTAATTATCACCAAGTTCAAAATTACTCTAGTAGAGTAATTTTGAGCTTCTGTAGAGTAATTTTGTAAATGTTCAGGTAGAGTAATTTTGGCCGTGTAGGGTAATTATCAAAATTGTAGGGTAATTATCAAAATTACACCAACCCCCCCCCCCCCCAAAAAAAAAAAAACCCTAAAAAAACCTAAACCATTGTAAATGTTCATGTAGAGTAATTTTGGTCGTGTAGGGTAATTATCAAAATTACGCCAACCCCCCCCCCCCCCCAAAAAAAAAAAAAAAAACCTAACCCCCCCCCCAACTAAAAGCTAAAAACTAAACCATAAAGCTAAACCCCATAACTAAATGCTAACAAATTACTCTGCAAGACATTTTCCAAAATTACTCTACTAGAGTAATTTGATAATTACCCTACATTTCCCAAAATTACTCGGAGATGCTCAAAATTACTCTACAAGACACTTTTTGCTTTTTCCCCAGTTATTTTGAAGTTGCTCATAATTACCAAAATGACACCGCCACTTTTTGCTTTTTCCCTCAATGCGTACGTTTCGTACGTTAATATTATTTTTATTTGATCCTTTACCTATATGTATATACGTATATATAATTATAGAGTGGGGATCCTACGAAAAGTGTGTTTTTCCTAAAAAGTGTAAAAAGTCATAAAACACAATAATTTCAGACATAAAACACAACTAAAACTCACAAATAATAGAATGAATATTACTAAAACACCATATTCAAACTCTAATAGTCCATAAAAACTTCAAACACACCATCGTAGAACTATGAATATAAAACACACAATGCTAAACAACATAAAACACAATAATATTTGCCATTCCACAATCAGAGCCTTAACATCTAAAACATAACACAAAACCCACATAAATGATGTTTTAGTAATCTTCATCATATTATTTGTGGGTTTTTGGTGTGTTTTATGGTTGACATTATGGTGTTTTATGACTTTTTACACTTTTTAGGAAATTTGGACTTTCTGGCCAACTCCTATCCTATAATTATATATGGATTGGGTATATGTGTCAATGTTTTAATGAAAAACTTTAACTGATTCTTTAAATGTGTTTCAGTGATCAGGAATAAGTTAACCGATTCTTTTTCCACGTTCATTTAGTTCAAACATGGCTTGGTTAACTAACCGAAATTAACCAAAACCGAAGTTCGGTTATGGTTACGGTTAATAAAATCCCATAACCGAAGCCAGCGGTTATGATTAAGGGTAAAAACCTAACGAAACCGCGATTTGCGCACCACTAGATCAAAGTGTATCTCTAGCAATACAATAGAGTAAGTACTTATAACATATGCACAACCTATAAGAGATTAAACTTTGCAATTAATTAAAATTTAGTTGTGAAATACATACATGATTTGTGGCTATTAAATTTGACAACAACTAAGCAATAAACCTAAAAAAAACCTATCAGTCAAAATTCCAAACAGAGTGACTACTTAACAAGAGTATGATCAACTGATATTATCCGAAATTGAAAACAAGAAGCAATAATAAACTAGAAACAAGAGATATTTAGAAACAAAAACAAGCAAATTAATGGACATACAGTAAGAGAGGTGGCGCAGAGGCGGAATCGAAGGGGTTAGGGTTTTGCGAAATGAGATTGTACGGCAGGACTGAATTGTTCTAGCAAGATGACGGATTGACGCCATGAAAAGTTGCCGATCTCGTTGTAAATTGGAGTGCTATTCGGTCTTGTCGTTGAGGAACAATGGCGCGCAACCATGAACCACCTGCAACTCTGTAACTTCTAGAATTTATTGGACTTCGTTGATTTCCTGGGCTGGGCTGGGCTGGGCTGAACAGATTGGGCTTGTTTCAAAAGTAAAAAATAGAGTGAAATTTGAAACTTCGGGGCTATTTTTCATATTTGGTTTCATACCGGGTTCAGGTATGTCGGGTATTGAAAAATCGGGTACTGAGGAAAAAACCTAACGTTGTGTAATAGAGTAGGGTAAGGTATGGAAACGGGTTTGTTTTCTTTTTATTTTTACACAAAATGAATTTGTTTTAAATTCAAACTAGTTGATTTTCTGACCCCACGTTGCTGTGGGGATCTAATGTCTGCAAAACGCGTGCCGACAACGGTAAGTGGATACCAAATATCAAAACATAGATAAAAATGATGTAGTAACGATAGTTACTCCGTCTTAAAAATGATTTTAAAAAATCTAATATATAATAGTAGGACCCACATATTCTACACATTGAAAATTCGGTTGTTTTCAGTTCAGTTATGACGTTACTAACACGTTAAAATATGTATGAGCTCGGTACCGGTAATGGCACCGAAAGTACCGATCCCGAAAATAATTGAAATTAGGTACCGGCACCGAAAATGCTCGGTACTATACGGTATGGTATTTGAAGGTAAAAATAAGTAAATACAGGTATGGTTTTTACACAAAATGAATTTGTTTTAAATTCAAATTTGCTTGTGTTTTGTAAAAGAGAGTAAAGTTCTTTTTGAATCCCTATGGTTGTGTATTTTAACCATTTGAATCCAAAAGTTAAACATGTCTTGATTTGAGTCTCTATGGTTTGTATTTTTAACCATTTGAATCCAAAACGCAAACCTCATCCAAATCATGGACTAAAAGGGTTGGATTCAAAGGGTTAAAAATACAAACCACAGAGACTCAAATGGGTGGATGAGGTTCCATTTTGGATTCAAAGGGTTAAAAATACAAACCACAGGGACTCAAATTAAGACAAGTTTGGTTTTTGGATTCAAATAGTTAAAATGCATAAACCACGGGGACTCAAAAAGGACTTTACTCTTTGTAAAAATAACTATAATAAGTTAGAACAATGTACTTTAGATGGTTTGTAAAGTGTTTTTTGTGCGGTTTTGAGATTTCAGAGTGTTGTGATTATACCAAAATATCAACTGCCTATTTATAATAAAACATGAGAGCCAAAATGGGTAAAGAAAATGCAAAAATGGGTGAAAACCGTTTTAACGGCTTTGGGTAGGGTAAAATACCTAGGTTCGGGTATTTTAAAACCCGGTTTTAGGTAGAGTTTTGAATTCGTTTTGGGTTTGGTTGTGACATCTGTGCTTGTAATCATTGTAAACAATTCAGTTATCAATGGAATAAAGTTATTTGATCCCAATGTTTGTTTGTCTGTGTTTGATGTTTTTCATGTTTTGACTTTTATTCGATTAAACTCTATATCGCTTTCTGAAGAATTATACGCAAACTGGTG
The DNA here is from genome assembly GCF_002127325.2 of Helianthus annuus. Taxonomy (NCBI): domain Eukaryota; kingdom Viridiplantae; phylum Streptophyta; class Magnoliopsida; order Asterales; family Asteraceae; genus Helianthus; species Helianthus annuus. Next base: position 13,490,106 of record NC_035447.2, on the reverse strand, counting down.
CGTAAACGTAATCAGTTTAACGCGACAAATATTCCGGAACATCAATTTATGCTTAACATACCTTAAATAACCTTTACATAACTTAGAAATAAGTTTTGAAGGCTTTGGTATGGCAAAATCAAGTCTATTCGCTTACAGGGACTAAAATTGACAAACTGCGAAAGTATGCCAATTTGAACTGTAACAATCATTCCGGAACATAACCATAAGTTAAACACACCCTAAATATCATTTACATAGCTTAGAAATAGGCTTTGAGCGGTTCGGTGTGCTAAAATAAACTTTATGCTCATTCAGGGACTAAAAGCGTCAAAAAGTGCATAAGTTTGCATTTTCGCGCATAACTTACGTTCTCAATACATCCGGACATCCAAAAATTTATGTAATCATTAAAATATTATGTTTTAGTGATTGGCTTGTTAAAAATCCATTCGTCGCGCAATTTGGACCGTTTTTGCGTGCGATCGTGCGGCCAAACGAACCGACATCCAAAATATTTTTGAGCACATTTTAAGTTCCCCATACTTTAACTTCATATTTGAGCCTTAAAATGAGGTTAACGGAGCTTAAACGTGTCAAAACGCATCAAAAATCAAGTTCGGAGACACAGGTGCCTGTCCTGCCATTTTACCAAACTTTCTGCCAGCAAGCATGGTCCTTACGGACCGTAAGGGACCACATACGGTCCGTAAAGCTTGCCCAGATCAGCAGAAAGTTGGTTACAGCTATTTCCAGCTTGATCCCACCTTTGCACATGGTTTTGGGGCATTTCTAGGGGCTCCCCTGGCTTTGTAAATCTATGGGCTTGATGTGTACGGCTAGGATTGAATCTCGGATTACGAGGAACGATCCTAACGACTCTACCAAGTCTATAAATACCCTTCATTAAACCCACTTGAATTCTGAGATTTTCTCTAAGTTGAAGTGTAAAACACTTCATACCTGAGAAATACTTGGAATATCAATCTTGCGGGACCTTCTATAAGTATTCTTTCGTGTTTTTCTTTCGTTTTTAGCGTTAAAGTCAAACTGCGTTTGACTTTCTGCATTGACCAGTTTATGGTCAACGCGAAGTTCGTTTGAACTTCATAACGTGAGCGTAATCACGATGGTTATAGTCCCTAGTAACTATACCTACTGATTACCACGTTATCTAGGCTTAGTGACGAGTCGTAGTTTCGGTCAAAATGCGTGTTCTTGCGTGTTTTGTAACCAAACTACTTGTGGGTACCAAGACCCTTTGTCGTGATACCAAACCTGTTTTTAAACCTCGTTAAACATGTTCCAACATGTTTAACTCGTCACTTTTAGAATTGTGCTTGTATAGGGTCGTAAAGGTAAGCGATATAAACAATCGTTTATACTTTCGAACCCGACCCATTTGGTCGATCTTTAGGATCCGACCAAACACTTTAGGCGACCATAGTTGTATAGGGAATAACCTTCCGAGGTTATACCTTATGGTCACGTCTTTTAAGTAGTTGTATGATAAGTAGTTTTTATGCCTTAGGAAAACTTACCAAAATGCCCTTTTCACGCCAAAATTCATTTTAAGCCTATGTAACGAAATTTTTGACATCTGAACTGATTTGGCAACACTATTAAACATGTTAAGGCATATCTTGCTTGTCATAGGACTAGTTAGGCAATCCGAACGCGTTTTTACGCGAACAACGCGTTAAAGTAGCATAAGCTACCCAAATGGGTCGTAACGGGTCAAAAGCACATAGGATAGGTTTCGTTTTAGTATGAAGGCTTTGTTAAACCATATTACATAAGTTCCCACACTTATTTGGTTTACAAACCCTTGTACTACCCGATCCTCCGATAGGTCCGTTTATTAATGTAGATACCTATATTAGGTGCCGTTTGAATCCGTGATCTTCTAGCTTGCTTGGTGGATATCTAAAGTCTATTGAGCTCTCTCAAGTGAGTACATAGACCCCTCTTTTACTGTTTTCCAAACATTTTAGGGTGAAACACATGTGCCTACTTGTTACTTTCGTGCTTTTCATGTTTTTCACATCATATACTTGCTATGTTCACTAGTACGCATATAGTACATGATTTCATATATGTTTTGCTGTGTATGTTAACTTAGCATGCTGGCACATTGATTTACATTACATTGTTTTGCTATATATGTTTACTTGGCATATTAGCACATTGATTTACATTGCTTATCTGCTATGTATGTTTACTGAGCATGCTAGTACATTGATTTACATGACTTTTCTGCTTTGTATGTTAACTTAGCATACTTAGTGCATTGTTTTCATATAACATGTTTACATTTGGTATAACATTTGGTTTGTATAAACGGGACTTATATACATTCATTAACATTAGCTACGCCGCTCGGTAGTAAGTAATGGTACCATAGGACTTGACAAATCCCGTTCCTGACATCCTAGGTTTGTTTGGATGAAAGGAATGACTGAATCCGAAAACATTCTTTTGATAACCTTGACTTAGGGTTATCCATCTGTCTCAAGGCTTGAATGTATGCGTTAACTTACCACATAAATGTTTGTATCGGTATAACATGCTTTTACTTTGCAAAACATAACTTTTTGATATACTCAAAATACTTTGTTTTGTACATTTTTACATTTGGTTTAAGTGAACACATTTTACTTAACATACATAACATTTGTTACACATACATGACTACATTTTGGACTTTTGAACATTTGGCAATGGTTTATACAAGAACATTTGATGGTTGGTTTAAACATGTATTTTATACACTGGTGGTTTGTTTAAGTGACTTAAGTAACGAGACATGTGTAGTATGATGCAAGCATGGTGGATACGCCGCTGGTACTTCCTATATATAAGTGCTTGTATTATATTACATGTCGTAGCGTTACTTAAATCATTGAGTTTGGACTTATACATTTTAAGCAAATAACATATTTTTCACAAGACTTTGTTTTACAAAAACAGTTTGTTTTATTACAACTTATTTTTACTTAGTTATTTTCTTAACCATACACTATTCTTTTATTTATACATATCATCTGATTTTATCGCTTTACAAATGATTTACAAAACAAAACAATTAACAAGGTTCATGACTGAATTTCTATTAAACATTTTCTAAAACCTAAGTCATGAATCCTATTTTCACAAAAACCTATGTTACTCACATGTATTTTTATGCTGACGTACCTATTTCCACATGTGTTTTCAGGAGTTGTTGCTTAGGATGATGTTCGTGACACTAGGGCGGACTTGTGCCTTAGAGACTTAAAATGAAGATAGACTTAGTTTAATTTATGTGATGTACTCTTGTATCTTTTGTTTAAGACAATGAAACTCGTTTGTTTGATAAATAAAATATAACTTTTATGCCATGGTTGTGAAACAATAATTCTGTTACAACACTCCCCGACGTTTCCGCCACGATTTGATGTTTTACGTGGTCGGGGTGTGACATTGGTTTCTAGGAGAGATAAAAAAACGATACTCTATAGGTAGGGTCAGGTACAAAACCATGATATATTATACACAATTATTAAAATACCGTGTTTCGAGTTTTATAGGTTAAAATCCATATCGAGTTTTTATGTACACCTCTAGATTAGATTGAGAGTGTTAGCGACTACATTTCCTGATTTTAGTAGAATCTTTTTCTTAAAGATTATTATATTTAAAAATATATTTTTTAGATACATTTTTCAAACCTTATCATATTCTAATAAATATTACTTTTATACATATTTCATAAGTAATTATTTATATCAGCAATGTGGTAGGGGACTATGTACAAAGTATCAAAACATGTGAGTCTAGGAAATATTATGAAAAATCTATCTAATACCTTCACCAGCATTTACATTGAATTTGATGGTGAGTGAAAAGGTAATTAATGAAAAAGAGAAAGAGAAATTCTTCTAATAATTTGTATGTACCATTGGGTTTAGTCTTAACAATTCAACGTAAAAGATAGCAATCACGTAATGAAAATAAGTGCTACCTGGGTAAGAAAGGGTAAAAAAGATCATTATTGTTGACTTTTAAACCAACTCATATGTTAATATATATTTTTTAAATTACACAATTAAAACAGACATTTTATTCTCTTTAAGTTGAGCATAATATCATTATAGGTTTTTTTTAATTAAAAAAGGAAGTTTAACATGCTATGTGATAATATACCAATACGTGATTACAAAATGTTACGTAATATGCCTTATATTCAGAACAATAACATGTCGTTACGTGATTATACACCAATGTGTAATTACGTAACATTGCGTGACTGTATACCATTACGTAAGGGGAGGCGGGGCGGTCCGTGATGGACCTCCCACCACGCGTAGTTCTATAACGCACACCGCCGCCGCTACCTCTATCACGCGTTGAAAATCAAACGCGTTGAACCCATAACGCGTTGAAATTCAAAAAAAGAACCGTTTGATTGTGACCGTTGAAGGAAAAATGAACGTTGGGTTATTTTTTTTTTTTGAATATTTTATATAAAATCTATCAAACCCAATCCATTTCATATCAAAATTTATCCAACTCACTTCAAAAAATCATACAATTCTCCATTTGATTTCAAAAATAATTTTACAAGAAACAATTTTTTTTATAAAAAAACAGAAACTGTTTTTATTTAAAAAAAAAACAGAAACAGTTAAAAAAAACAGAAACAATTTTTATTTAAAAAAACAGAAACAGTTAAAAAAACAGAAACAATTTTTATTTAAAAAAAACAGAAACAATTAAAAAAACAGAAACAATTTTTATTTAAAAAACAGAAACAGTTTAATAAAAAACAGAAACAATTTATTAAAAAAACAGAAAACAATTTTTTTATAAAAAACAGAAAACAGTTTATTTTTAAAAAACAGAAAACAATTATTTAAAAAAAAAATACATAACCTTTTATATTTTTGTAGAACCGAAATCCACAAAGTGGAGCGAGCGATGCGACAATCATGCGACATGCCACCGAAGAGTATTGCGATCTCTACAAAAAGAGGAGTTTTCCACACGTGGCGGCATGGGAAGTTGCGATAAATCACCCGAAGTGGGTCCCTGGTTGAGTTGGTTGACATGCGTGGTCCTACGGCTCCAAAAAAACGAGGAGGTTCGAAATGATCAAAGACACCCGATTCGAGAAACTACACGACTTCCGCGTCGGATAACTTGCCCCAAATGAACTTAAACGACGACCCCCTTGACGAACCCGATCAACCTGTTGACGACCCCGTTGAAGAAGATACACCTACAAGGCCACGCCGCAGGAGAGGTGGTGAATCGTCAAGCAAAGGGAAGGAAGCGGTGGCGGAGTCGATCTTCAGAATCGAAGAGGAGAAAATGACACGATACAAGAAGGCCGAAGAAAGAAAAGATAAAATTATGTCCGTAAAAGTTGAACGCAAGCAGGCGTACATGGGACACTTGAAAACGGTTGAAAGACAAAATGATTTAAAAATCTTGTGTGAAAAGCACGCCCATCTCGACGAACCTTTTAAGTCAACTGTAATTCAACAAAAGCGCGAGATTTGCGCAAAGTGAGGTTGGGAGATACCACCCGTTTAATTTAAGGTTTTTTTTTTTCCAATGTTTAGTTGTTTTTTATTTTGCTATATAATTTGTATTTTAATTTTAATGAAATTTATAATTTAGTGTTTTATTGTTAATTTTTAATTTTAAAATAAAAATTAAAAAAATTTGGGAGTGATAGGATTCTATCACTAGTGATCACCCCTCTACATTTCTATCACTAGTGATAGAATATTGGGTGATGACATGGCATGAGTTAATTGGATATTGGGAATGATAGAATTCTATCACTAATGAACACCCCGACTCCCCTAATTGAGTAAACAGTTACTACGTGATTACGCACGCTACGTAATTTATATGGAAAATAATACCCTTGAAATTTATGATTACGTATTACTTGAATTCCAGATGGTTCATGTATTTCGGAACGTAAAACCTTTCCATCAGATTCAAACGTTGTGCCAAAATATATTTTTAATTAATGATCAAACATTTGAATTAAATAATGTTTATTTTTACACATTATTTAGTTAAAGTCGTACACATTGATCCAAAAAGAAGTTTATAAAGTCGAAAGAGACAGAATCTGACAGGTTAGAAAGCTACTTTCAATTTTCCATTAATATTTTACACATTAACATTCAAAAAAAAAAAAAGGGAAATCTAACAATCCCATAAAATTAAAACCAAAAAAAAAAAGTAAAAAAGTAATAAATAAACACAAAGTCAAAACACTTTTTTAGTAAACAAGCTCCTCAAATTAAACAAACCACTAGCTCCACCGTCACCACCGCCACCCACCGCCGTTGCACCACCGTTCCCTCCGGCAACACTTCCATTATTTTCTTTACTCACATCACTCTGACAACCCATCCGTTGCCGGTACCCAATACACGTCGGAACATTAATATTCAACACCTTACCATTTCCTCCGGCACCGGTACCGGTGCCGGAACTTTTCCCAGGCCGGGGACTTTTCTCGGCGGTGCTCCGAACAACACCGTCGTGTAAACTCCGGCTCAGCCCGACCCGTTTCGCTTGCCAAACCGGACTACTCCGACCCAAATGAACCCCGACCCGACCCGGACTGTTCGGCCATTTCCGGTACTTATCGCCGGTGGAATTGCTCCGGGAACACGGCGCACTACTCACTTTCCGGTTTCCGGCAACCGTCCGCGGCCGGTTGTTCCCCGCCGATCTGCTTCTTGAAAACGGCCACAAGTTTATATTCAGCTCCGCCGTCGCCGTTCCAACTCCGGCACCGGCGCCGGAGACAACATTTTTTTCTTTTTTTTTCTTGATTTCTTTGTCTTTTTTTTCTGGGTTTTTCTTGAAAATATCTTTCCAACGTTTAGATGCAGTAAAGGTTGGAACTTTGGGGTCGGATCCGGGGATATTGATGTTATCTGAGGGTGGGTTTGTTGGGATGTCCGGTGGGTCATCGGTGGTGGTGGTGGTGAGGAGGTGGAGGGGGAGGAGGACGCCGTCGGAGAAGAGTTGGTCGGCGGAGTGGAGGGTGGTTTGATCGGAAGACGGGTTTCTGAACTCGAATTCCGGTGAGTTAGAAGCGGTGAGAGTGGGAATATTCTCCATTTGGAGAGGAAGAGAGATTGTTAGGAGTGGTTGAAGTGTGTGTAGATGAGAGGGAGGGTGGTGGTTATTGTTATTGTTGTTTATGGAAGGGAAGAGATGGATAACATCAACCATATAAAAAAAGATAAATAAATCTAGCTAAATCTTTTTAGTTTAAAAGAAAATATAATAATAAAAAATTGAGTTTGGAGTATAATAATAGTATTTGTTGAAAAACTAAAGAGAGGTTTGATAAACAAGTATTACTTTTATCTTAAAGAGTTAAGTGTTATTTTAGTCCCGGTAATTTGTGTCATTTCGTCAATTTAGTTTAAAGATTTCATTCTTTGTTTGTGGGTCTAAAAAGGTTTCATCGTTGCCATTTTAGTTCACTGGGGTAAGTTCATTCATTTTTTCTGTTAACGAGAAGGGCAATTCAGTCATTTTATATGGCCGAATTGCCCTTCTAGTTAATAGAATTACATATAAAATGACCGATTTACCCTTCTCGTGAACGAAATAAATGAATGAAGTTAACCCAGTGGATTAAAATAGCAATGGTGAAACCTTTTTGAACCCACAGGCGAAAAACCAAACATTTGGAATAAACCGGCAAAATGGCACAAAAAACAGGGACTAAAATGGCATTTAACTCTATCTTTTATAAATTCTAAATATCACTTAACTTTCGTGTAGTAACTACTAAGTTGACTCGTGTTGACGCGACGTTGAAACGTAAAGCACATCAAATTTATAACGTCTAATGAAAACGTATTGTATTAGACCTAGTTGGTTTTCGAAAAAAGTATGTCAAAACGTAGACCAACTGAAAATGTACATAAAAATAAGCACAAAAACGTACTATATTTGACCCAACTCATTTTCGGAAAAAAAAAATTAAATTTACGTTAAAACGTAGACCAACCGAAAACGTACAAAATAATATGTCATATTATATTTGACCCAAATCATTTCAGGGAAAATTTTACATCGAAACGTAAATTAACTTGAGTTTATACCCACATACATAAAAAACATGTAAAACTCGATTAAAAAACCTTTAAACAGTTAAGGGTTTTTAAGTGTCAATGCTAAAAATCGATTGGTAAAATCATATAAAAAGATTAAAAAAAGTCAAAGTGTAATACGTTAGTTAGTAATTGTAACATATAGAATTGTAAAGTTTCTAATAGGTAAGACATTAAATTGGTCGTGGTCTTAATAGATGAAAAGTTTTATTGTGGATCGGCCAAACTCTAAAAGGTTTTATAAAGATCATTTAGTTATTGAATCATATACGTTTAAATATATGTCACTTCGACAATCATGTCTTCTCCATTGAAGGGTAACTATTTGGAACAGTTCACTACTGAACTTGAAATATCAAACATGTTCGACTTATAGGCAGAAAGACATACATTAAACCTAAAGGTTGTCCCTGCCATAACGATATGAGATGTAATCTTATGAGTTGATAAGTTAGAGCATAGGCAACAAGCACGAAATCGACTAGAAGTTGAAGGATAAATGGTTAAATCAGAAAGTCTTTAGTTTGAAAATCATACAAAAACGTAGACCGCATGGTTTGATTGGGTTTATCTTATTCTTATATCTTGATGATCCAATTGTTTTTCATGGTGAAGGGGTATGGTCCCAAAAAGTTGCGCAAACCTCAGATTAGGTTACGCGTGAGACCATACTCCTTAACACAACAACTTGTTAACAACAACCTCGCGCGACCTACATCGCACTACGATTTATCCCGCGCGAGGGAATGCACACAACAAACCCAGATATCAGCACTTAGCATAAAACAATGGAAGAAATGAGCAACTCAGTAGGGAAGCGCGCGGCAACCTACAGTGGTACATAAGGTACAAGTGGCAGTAAAAGGAGCCAATGAGCGTCTAGCAGGCTCTGGTCAATCGTGCGCCACGATCGCCTGACGAGAAGTACACAAGGACGCCTACATGGCACCAATCAGAGGACGGAGACAACTGTCCCACGATCTCCACTCATCTGCTGATGACAGAAGGACAACAAGGCCGACAACAATGACACGTGGCTCCAATCAAGGTGCGCCAGCACCAACGAGCATCTAGAAGCCACTAAGCGGTCGACGCCAGTGAGACAAAGAGCATATCCGTTTTGTTGTCCGCTTCTGGCCCAAGGCCCATCAGCCCATAACCCCTCACACCTCTCCGGCTATAAATAGAGACCTCATTCCACAGGTTAAACATTCTATTCCTTTGGCTCTCACTCTTTACACTTAATTACTCTCAAAGCAATCGCTTATTCTCACGCCGGAGCCTGGTTAAGAGGGAAACCCCCACATTCCCCTCTTAACGAGTAACGGTGTTCTGTTTTGCAGGTTAGATCACCAAGTCGGAGCTCAAATATCCTTAAGAAGATTAACCCTCATGAAAGGAACATAAACCAATCTAATTAACTCCCTAATTAGATCACTGTTTCTTCATTGGCGCCCACCGATTTTTTCTATAACCACCCTCATCTTCTTTTATTTGAGCCTTTGACACCTTTCTTCCTTCGACTATGACTGGTCAAGGAATCATCCCAGAGTTCGGTTTCGGAACCAACTCTAACACGGCGTTGGGCGAAGGAATCCAAAACTTCCAAGCCCAACAAATCGAAGAAATCGGCGAAGTTGAAATCAACAATAATGGGGGTCCGCGCGGGAGCTTCACCCGCATCACACAAGTGGTCACCCCAGGGAACGGAGAAGGACCTTCGAACACAGCGCCACCTCAAAATGTATCTGCATTACTTGGCTTACCAGAAGGCGAAACCCCAGCCTCGTGGTATGCCAAGAACATCGCCACTATCAATGCAGCATACCAATCGCTCATCACGCAGCAAGCAGTTTTGACGGCAGAACCGTCCTTGGTCACCCCTCCGAGTCAGGGGGTGCGCCAAATGCCCCCACCAGCCAATATACAAGGCAGAACCAACAGGCCTCCCCCTACAAGACGTTTAAGCGTACAAGACACGCGCGATACAAGAGGGGAAACGGATAGTTACTATGAATATCCGTCGAACCTTCAACGAGGCCCTGTTCACAGCCGGCTCACGCCGCGCAACATGAACAATGAATGGGAAGAAACGGACCCATATGATCCCACATGGGAAGGTGACGAAGAATCGTCAGTCTTTAATCGTTTACCAAAAAACCATGAGTACTACAAGCCAAGACAACACATTGGCTACACAGAAGAAGCTGAAAGAGATTTCCGCCTGGCATACAGACCAGCGGAAGCTGCGGAACACTCTAAGTTTATCCCGAAAATTGCACTCGCGCCGCTTTCACGAGAGAAGCTACCCCCAACTGTTGGGAAATTCAATGGGTTGACTGACCCAGACGATCACGTCAGAACATTCACGAGTGTGGGCTGCATGGGAGGTTGGAACATGCCCATGTGGTGCCACCTGTTCATTCAAACCCTTACCGGAGCGGCTCGCGCCTGGTTTGACAGCCTTCCGCCTGGAAAGATTAAATCATGGACAGATTTCAAGACGCAATTCTTAAGCTACTTTAGCCAACAACGTCGCTACCAACGCGACACAGCTGAAGTAGAAGATATTTGGCGGAGAGATGGTGAAGGTCTGGAGGACTTCATTACGCGTTTTAACAAAGAGTGTTTGGAAATAGGCGGCGTCAGTGAGCAACTCATGCGCTGTCACTTCAAAAAGGCTATACGCTGCGATAGTCTCATTAGAACCATCACAGGCAAAGATGGAATGCCAAAGGAGTGGGATAAACTAATGGAAGCCGCAAAGATCGTCGCGCAAACTGAAGAGTCCCTTGCTGGTGGAAAGGGCTACTACCCAGAAGATCGATTTTCAAGAGGAAGTACGCGCGACAACAACAACAAGCGTAACAAATACAAGAGTCATGACTGGAAGTCCGAGAGACCAAGAGGCCGTGACGACAGGCCACGTTACAGAGAAGATGCGCGAGAAACGATTGACCGAATCGGTTACAAGAAGGCGGTCAGGGACGACAATCGTGACAAACACTGGACTCCGCTCACAAAAACTCCAAAGGAGGTATTGATGACGGAGAATGTCGATTTCAAGGCGCCAAGGCCAATGACAAACAAGAAAGGGCAAGACCCTAACTTGTACTGCGATTTTCATAAAGATTCAGGGCACCTGACCGACGACTGTTACAGCTTGCGCCAAGAAATCGAGAGAGCGCTCAAAAGCGGCAAGCTAAGCCATTTAGTGAAGAATGTACGCAAGGAAACCCGTCAACTCCAACGCCACGATGAAGGGAACCACAAAAAGGTCCGACGACTAGAGACTCACATGGTCAACGGACCCAGGTACAGCGCGAAAGAGAAAGGCAAACGCCCTTATGAACCTTCTTGGCAAGAGCAGCAAGTTATATTCCCAGTAGTGCGCGGCGGACCTCGCGCCACACGTCCTGTGGTCATCACCGGCATAATCGGGCATTATGAAACTGACTACATATTCATAGACCCGGGAAGTACTGCCGACATCATTTACGAACAGTGTTTCAATCAGTTGGATGAAGAGGATAAAGCGCGACTCGAACCTGTCGATTATCCTTTGTCTGGGTTTTGCAACGAGATGGTTTTTCCTCTCGGACAGATCAGTTTCCCCGTCACGCTCTCTGACGGGAAACATTCAAGAACAACAAATGTAAACTTCATGGTAATGCCAGTGAAATCAAGGCATGATGTGCTTATTGGTAGGGAAACACAAGGCGAGCTAAGCATGGTGACTTCAACGCCTCATTTTGCGATAGGTTTCCCAACCAAGACAGGAGTAGCAATCATATATGCCAAGAAAGAAGTAATGTCAACTGAAGAGCTGCGCCCAACAAAGGCGGCAAAGGTCTCCACGACCGAGCCAGAGAAATGGGTTTTAAACCGAAAATACCCCGAGCAGACTGTGACAATTGGCCATGCCATTTCGTCAGACATCAGAACACGTCTAAAGCAACTGCTGTTTCGAAACATGGATATATTTGCCTGGACACCGGCAGACATGACCGGTGTCCCGCGCAACATCACCGAGCATTGCTTAAACACATACCCTTCCGTCGAGCCAAAGGTCCAAAGAAGGCGCAGCCTAGGGGCAGACAAGACAAAAGCAATGAACGAGCAGGTATGTGAGCTGCTCAAAGCCGGAATCCTGCGAGAGGTAAGATATCAGAGCTGGGTGGCGAACCCCGTGATGGTCGAAAAATCAAATGGCGGATGGCGCATGTGCGTAGACTACACTGATCTCAATAAGGCGTGCCCAAAGGATTGCTATTCCTTGCCTGAGATCGATAAAAAATAGATTCTCTCGCGCAATACCGATGGAAGTGCTTTTTGGATTGCTATAAAGGATACCATCAAGTGCAGATGAAGCTAGAAGATGAAGACAAGACAGCGTTCAGAACGGATCTTGGAATCTTCTGCTACACAAAGATGCCTTTTGGCCTGAAGAATGCAGGCGCGACATATCAACGCTTGATGGACAAGACCTTCGCAGGTGACATCGGAAAGCATATTGAGGTTTATATCGATGATCTAGTGGTTAAAAGTCCTGAGGAGGACCAAATGTTGAAAGACATCGAGAAAACATTCAACTCATTGTGCAGCGTGAATATGAAGCTAAATCCAGCCAAGTGTTCCTTTGGCATGGAAGAAGGGAAGTTTCTAGGCTTCATTGTCACAAACGGCGGTTTCAAGGTAAATCCAGAGAAAGTACAAGCTATTGAGCGAATGCCTTCACCGAGAAACATCAAGGAAATGCAACGACTAGCCGGCCGGCTGGCCGCGCTTAATCGTTTTCTCTCAAATCACGCCGCAAAGTCATATCCCTTCATTAGCACGTTGCGCAATTGTGTGAAGAAGCAAGAGTTCAAATGGACCCCGGAAGCCGAAACAGCTTTTCAACAAATGAAAGCGTGTCTGATCGAACTCCCTACCTTGACTGCACCATTTGATAAGGAGCCCCTCGTACTGTACTTGTCCTCCTCGGATAAGGCAGTCGGGTCAGTATTATTGGTCGATAGAAACGGGGTACAAACACCGATCTACTATGTCAGCAGGGTACTCACTGACCCAGAAACAAGATATTCCACAATGGAAAAGCTGGTTCTTGCACTGCTACACGCCTCCCGAAGGTTGCGCCGATACTTCACAGGCCATGTGATAACTGTGCTTACAAATTTCCACATTGGCACCATACTACAGAAGCCTGAGACATCAGGCAGGTTGGCAAAATGGGCCATTGAACTGGGCGGCCATAACATCTTGTACAGGCCGCGCCCAGCCATTAAGGGGCAGGTCCTTGCCGACTTCATCACAGAAGTGGCGGCCGATAAAATCAAGGAGTGCGAGCTGATAGAGACTCCCGAGAAAGATACAACAGATGAAACTTGGATGCTTTACACCGACGGGGCATCAAATGAAGATGGCGCTGGAGCAGGATTGCGCCTGGTGAGCCCAGAGAATCACGAGTTTACTTACGCCATTAAGTTGGACTTCAAAAACACCAACAACGAGGCTGAGTACGAAGCATTTCTGGCAGGCTTACGCCTCGCCATCAAGATGGGAGCAAAAAACTTGCGCGCACATGTTGACTCACTCCTGATAGCCAGTCAAGTAAATGGCATATACGACGCGAAGGGAGAAGTCATGGCTCTATATCTGGAACAAGCGAAAGAATTGCTCCAACAATTCGAAACTCACAAGGTTATACATATCAATCGCTCAGAAAACAAGCCTGCCGATGCCTTGAGCAAGCTTGCCTCGACTTCCTTTCAACATCTCGCCAAGGATGTAAGGATAGAGGTACTCAAGAATCCATCGGTATTACTGCGACAAGTGAACGTGATCGAAGCAGGGCAACCATCGTGGATGACCCCAATCATCCAATACTTGCAAGAAGGGGTGCTCCCTGAAAACAAAGCAGAAGCAAGGAAGATCCAAAACAAAGCCCTGCAATACGAAATGAACGGCGGTATCTTGTACCGAAAATCCTTCCTAGGGCCACTACTGCGCTGTGTGGACCCCCAGGATGCGAATTATCTGATAAGGGAAATCCACGAAGGGATTTGCGGCATCCACTCCGGACCACGGATGGTTGTCGCGAAGATCATGAGCGCCGATTACTACTGGCCTGGTATGCATGTTGACGCAATGAAGGAGATCCGCAAATGTGACTCTTGCCAGAGGCACTCTCCAAAAACGCTGCGCCCTAAAAATGATCTTATCCCCGTATCCACCGCATGGCCCTTTCAGCAATGGGGAATTGACATGGTGGGACCCTTCCCGGATGCTCCCGGCGCCGTAAAGTTCATCATAGTAGCTGTCGACTACTTCACAAAGTGGGTAGAAGCCAAAGCCCTTGCATCCACCACAGCTATGATTGTGCGCAAATTCATATGGGAGCACATCATATGCAGATTTGGCCTCCCGCTCAAGATCGTGACTGACAATGGCACCAACTTTGCTTCAGACGATCTTAAGAAATGGATGAAGGAGATGAACATCGAACACACTTTCACATCCGTTGCGCACCCACAAGGCAACGGACAAGTGGAAAGTGTGAACAAATGCATCGTTGAAGGGATAAAGGCCAGATTAGGAACAAGGCGGCGCGGATGGGTTGATGAGCTCCCAAGCATTTTATGGGCTCATCGAACCATGCCAAAGACAAGTACCGGCGAAACCCCCTTTAGCTTGGTATATGGCTCAGAGGCGGTTATCCCGGCGGAGATTGGCCTACCCTCACCGCGTATGACAGCGGTCAACTCAATTGACAATTAAGCAGAAAGGCGTCTAGACTTGGACCTGTTAGAAGAAAGACGCGAAATCGCGAGAATCAGAGAGGCCAAATACAAAACCCAGTTGGAAAGGTACTACAACACAAGGGTTCGCATTTGTACCTTCAACCCAGGGGAATACGTCTTTCGCGACAATGAAGCATCAAATGCGGAACGTCCAGGGAAATTGGCACCTAAATGGGAAGGCCCATATCTGATTCATGAGGTCCTGGGCAAAGGGGCCTACAAATTGCGCACCCTAGATGACCACATCTTACCAAGAACTTGGAATGCGCAACAATTGCGCAAATGTTACATGTAATCTATTTCGGCCTTGCGCCATCTTTCAATTTACTAAGCCGGCTACAAGCCATTAGCAATTATGTATGAAGGCCTAAGCGCCCATTTTCTGACTTGAATGAAAACATACGACATGTTTTTCTATTACATTTTTTCGTTACAAATGCATGCTGAACTTTTGATTAGCGCGAAAACACTCCAGCATTTCAGGGTTGTTCAAACCACCTCCAAGGTCCTCCGCGAACATAGCGCGAGATCGGGTGGATACCTTAATACTTAAAAAACGCTTCCATTTATTCGAGCTAATTTAACATAAAGTTTTTATAGCAATGCAATAATTGCAACCGAAAAAACCAAAATGTTTCATTTCATTTAAAACTTGCGCAAATGCGCAGCATTATACATAGAGTGTCCGAAGAAATTACAAAGGCACAAATGCCTATCAACCACCTATTCAACAAACTATCCTACTCATCGCGTCGATCATCACCATCATCTCCGTCATCTTCACCATCATCATCGTTGCCATCATCATCACCATCGCCGCCATCATCACCAGCTGGCTCTTCGTCGGACAACTCGACGGTAACTGGTGGATCGAGGACTGCCTTAAGACGCTGGCACCAGTCGTCTTTCTTCAACGATTCAACAACTAACTCCATGATAGGCAAGGAAAGGTTGTCATAGGAGTTTTCAGCACTCGCCAGTGCAGCATCAGCATGTTCCGTCACTGAGCAATGACTTATGTCAAATTCCTGCCCAAGCATCTGCTCAACGTGATCGGCACACTCCAGGTAGCCTCCCCGATGACCCACCGCACGCGCCGCATCTGTCAGAGCCGCTACGGCGCGGTCTAGCTCGCCCGCATTCAGGATGGAGTTGGCAACCTTCACAAAAAACAAAATGCATTAAAGATAAAAACTCTCAACAAGAAAAAACATAAGACAAAGGCACTTACCAGCACTACTCCACGAGTGCGCATCCATTCAGCTTCTGAGACAAGCGTATCGACGATGCCTTGAGCCTCGGAGTAGTTGGTTTGGGCCACATTCAGCGCAGCAGTGCTAACAGCACGCGCCTCCTCAGCCGTAGCAGCCTTAACCCTCTCGGCTTCCAGGTCGATCTCCAACGACTCGCATCTGTCAATTTGCTCGTTTAAGCGACGTTTGAGCTCCGCAATCTCAGCGTCCTTGGCGTGGAGATCTCTGTCCTTGCTGGACAGCTGTAATTTGACCTCAGACAATTCAACCTGAAGGCCGACAAAACAACTTAGGCCGGTGTATTAACAAAATAGCAAGTATAAAGGAAAACAAATAGACTAACCTCCACCTGCTGTTTGGCAGCCTTCTCTCCCTGCGCCTCCTCTACCTTCGAGGTCAAGTCAGCAACTTTAGCCTCAAGATCAACTATCTTCTGTCGAGCCGCATAGGCGCGCTCGTTGTCTTGGGCACAAATACGTTTAAAATCGGCCTTCTCCTTGGCCAGTTGCTCTTCAACATTGTAGAGTTTTTTCTGCAGCCCCTCGCGGCCCCACTCTTCAGCCTTCTTGTCAGCCTCAAACTTGGCTCTCTCCTCACCAAACGCGGCTTTAGATTTTTCAAATTCAGCAATACGTTTCAGCATACGCTCGCGATAAGTCTCCCAGTCGGCGCGCTCCCTAACCATCGTTCGCCATTCGCGAACTATTTGATGGTTGGCAGCACGAGCGTTGGCCTCGCCAAGGATATAAGTACGATACAACATTTCGTGAGGTTTCGCCCTTTGCCGATGGACTTCAGCAGGTGTAAAGGAGTTCAAGAACCACTCGCGCTCAGGGCTGAACTCAATGAAGGTATCTTTCTGTTTTAAACTCCAGGGGGCTTGATGAGGAGCGTCACCACGTTCTTCTTCATTGTAAGTCTTGTAGTAAATATCCCCAACGGTGTCCTTCGCACCTATCACATTGGGGTTATAACCCCCAGCTCCACCAGAGCTCGCGCCGCTTGAGGAGAAGCGGCTGGAACCCTTGGAAGTAATAACAGGACCGGTGTTGGTTGGTTTGGTGACCTCAGGACCTGGAGATTTAAGAGGCTGATCCATAGCCTTTTTCGCCGTTAGCTCCTTCTCTAAGGCCTGTTTCTTCGCCACTTCAGCCAACCTCTCCTGTTCCGCCCTCTGCTTCCTCTCCTCCTCCTCTTTTCTCTTTCTCTCCTCCTCTATCTTCTTCCTCTCTTCTTCTTTCTTTTTCTTCTCTTCCGCAACTCTCTTTTTCTCCTCCTCTCTCTTCCGATCCTCCTCCACCTTTCGCTGCGCCTCAGCAGCCTTCGCGGCATCCTGAGCAGCAGTGTCAGTGGACTTGACGGTAATCTTGGGCCTTTTCGCCGCAGCCTCACTGAACGTGACACCCTTCTCAGGGGTCTTCTTCTTGATTTCTGAAAAATAAAGCAAGTGCATTTGAGTAAAGAGAAAAGTATTAAGAAGAGAAGCGAAGAACTTACCAGGAGAAAATTTGTATAACGAGCGCAGCTTGCTCGTTTTCCCAACCACGGGAATCACAACAGATGTAGGGGCGGAAGCCACACCAGTCGTGGCTTCGCTCCTACCCCTCTTCCGCCCAATAAGATGAGCACCAGCATCTTCCTCTTCTACTTCTTCATCTTCTGGGAAAGACGGAGTCGCGCCAGCTTCAGGGTTGCGAGAACCCGCGCTCCCAGAACTCTTAGACCCACCAGCACCGGTCTTCCCCTTAGCTGCATGTGATAAACCTTCATATGAGTCACTGATTATCACATAGTCGTCTAAGTCACGTTGACGAAGGCGAAGAGTACCTTTGACAGCAGCAGATGTTGCGCGACTAGGGCCAGTGCCCTTACTGGTCACCTCAGGCTCCACCTTCTTCTTCCTCTTCACCGGTTTCTTCTTCTTCTCCTCGGGGTCAATCCCCAGGTCGCGCAACACACCTGCAAAGATTTTAGACCAAGAGCTTAGCTCGCCGCTGGAAGAACCTACGGACTCCTCGCTGGAAAGATAGAAAGTCTCTTTCCCAGCGAGAGTCACAGAGCGCAATGGACGAGGTTTAGGGTATTGCGCACCTTCAGTAGCGGTCGGCGGTGAAGCGAAAGCATCAGCAGCAGGAAACATGAAGTTTCCTTTAATCTGGTCATACCAGCTTTCCTCGTCATCGCGCAATGGGCGAACGCCCATGGAGCCACCAAAGGTAGAGAAGGCATCTTGGTAGAGTTGCGCTTCTACAAATGGAGATAAGTAAGTGACAATTACAGAAATCCTACTTAGAAACAGAATAAAGAAGACACTAACCTTGATCGCCGATCTTCAAAACCGGAACCTCCCTGCTGCTAGGTAACCACTGGTCACTCATCTTAGCAGCAACTAACACATTTTCCCCAAACACCCGATTTGGGGTTGGGGTTAGCTGCTGGTACCACCGAGCAGTTTTTGGGATGGGAAGATCTTCCTTCGGTATGGCCTCGGTCCAGTCCCTAAAGGGCATGGCAATCGGCAAGACTTCTTCCCTGATGAAGAAGAACTTGGGTTTCCAGTCGTGGAAACTCTTAGGAGGATTCAACAAGATCTTCTTTGCCGCGCCCCGGCTTGCAAACGAGAAGAACCCCATCGTTCTCTGCAACTGGTAGAAAGCACGAAACTTATCTACCGATGGCTCGACGCCATGGGAATGGCACAAAAATTCAAAGTGTCGTACCCTCACCATCCCGGGAGGGCTCATCTGAGATATATGGAAATTGTAGTAAGAAAGGATACTGCCTAGGAAGTTGGTCGCCGGCAGTCGGAAATTACCCTGAAGAAAGAAGTCTTCATACAGGGTAATGTAACCGGGTGGTGCATCAGCCGCGGTCTGGCCCTGAGCCGGATACCGGGCATCCCACTCCGGTGGGAATCTGAAACTACGAACAATCTGTTCGAAGAGACCTAAGTCCCATCTAAGGACATGAACTGGTCCTTCCTCACTAACAGGAGCCTCTTGGTGTTCTTCACTCATCTTTTTAGAAAGATCTAGAAAAAAGCTTGAAGAAAAGTTTGAAGATTTGAAGAAATCTTGAAGAGACGAAGAACACTTTGAAGATTCAAAGAGTTTTTGAGAGAAAAGTGGAGAAGAAACGAAGAGAAGTGAGAATCTCTCACCTTCTCTTCGGATATATATACCCATCGCATTTAATGCGATGGGTAACCGTGCCGCGTTCGCCGCTAGGTTAACCAACAGGAGGTTGCCACGTCAAGCGGGAAACCAGGGGTGACGGTTACCACGCGCGCGTGGGCCTCACTCTCCTGACATGAAGTGCAACCGCCGCAGGCGGCATGATGACACCCGTGCCAGGGGTCAACTCAAACGTCGCTCTCAGCGACTTATCTCACCAACCTGTCAGAAGTTCAAATTTCGAAGTTTCCCGCCATAAAACGTGCAAGTAACTTCATGCAGAAGTCACATGAGTCGCGCCAGATATACGTAAACTACTATAACCTCGCGCGCCTAAAAGGCCAAACAATAAATCACTCAACACCTGCCTAGTACCTGCGCATTTAAAACGACAGTTTTCACCGTACGCCATACAAGTCAGGATCAAAAGAACAATCTCCCCTTCTCTTATTTTTTATTAAGTCCAGAGCTCCAACCACTTGCGTTGCGCATGGTGCAGCACTGGACTGGGGGGACTTGAAGGGGTATGGTCCCAAAAAGTTGCGCAAACCTCAGATCAGGTTACGCGTGAGACCATACTCCTTAACACAACAACTTGTTAACAACAACCTCGCGCGACCTACATCGCACTACGATTTATCCCGCGCGAGGGAATGCACACAACAAACCCAGATATCAGCACTTAGCATAAAACAATGGAAGAAATGAGCAACTCAGTAGGGAAGCGCGCGGCAACCTACAGTGGTACATAAGGTACAAGTGGCAGTAAAAGGAGCCAATGAGCGTCTAGCAGGCTCTGGTCAATCGTGCGCCACGATCGCCTGACGAGAAGTACACAAGGACGCCTACATGGCACCAATCAGAGGACGGAGACAACTGTCCCACGATCTCCACTCATCTGCTGATGACAGAAGGACAACAAGGCCGACAACAATGACACGTGGCTCCAATCAAGGTGCGCCAGCACCAACGAGCATCTAGAAGCCACTAAGCGGTCGACGCCAGTGAGACAAAGAGCATATCCGTTTTGTTGTCCGCTTCTGGCCCAAGGCCCATCAGCCCATAACCCCTCACACCTCTCCGGCTATAAATAGAGACCTCATTCCACAGGTTAAACATTCTATTCCCTTGGCTCTCACTCTTTACACTTAATTACTCTCAAAGCAATCGCTTATTCTCACGCTGGAGCCTGGTTAAGAGGGAAACCCCCACATTACCCTCTTAACGAGTAACGGTGTTCTGTTTTGCAGGGTAGATCACCAAGTCGGAGCTCAAATATCCTTAAGAAGATTAACCCTCATGAAAGGAACATAAACCAATCTAATTAACTCCCTAATTAGATCACTGTTTCTTCACATGGTTGCTTATTTCTTGTTTAGGTCACTGGCAATGAATCGTTACAACTTTAATTTCAGTTGTTCTTCTTGATCTATACGTGCCATTTATGATGTTTGACTTTTATTTATGGATATTATGTCCAAAGTTTGAAGAAGGATGGGTCCTATGTGAAATAAGGTTCGTTGTTGTTCTGACTTAGGGGAGGGGGGGTTCACTAGTGATAGAATTTATCACTCACAATCACCAATCAAGTTCCGCCATGTCATCGACCATTTTTCCATCACTCACAACCTTTTTTAGTGGGGGTGGTCATCACTCACCACCACACCCAACAATTTTCCCCCAACCAATAAATACACTCAAAACAAAAAGAATAACGCGTTGAAAATATCACGAAAATGGAATAGCGTGAAGCTATAACGCGTTATAGCAAGGAGGCGGGGTGGGGGAGATCAAAGTTCCACGCGTTATCAAAACTCCCGTGATGAAATAACGGGACCGCCCCGTTGCCCCTTATGGGCCAAGTTTCTATTGACTTTGATTACTGTAACAAGCTTCCTTCTATTAATCATGAGAATTTGTGATTGATTTTTAAACAGTTTAAACTACGCTGGGTTCAACTTTGGCGGGACTCAAACCCTTGATCTCAAGGGGGCTTCACCTTAACTACAATGGTTTTGTCAATTTTTCCCAACCCTCACCCATAAGAATTTGTGATTATGAGTTTGCTATATTTAAATTGGCTATTAGGTCATAATGTTAAGCACCATCGTACTACAAATTTAGAGAGCACATTATTCTAGCAAAAAGTGAAATGTATACAAAATCTGAATGAAATTATTGGAGTTGTTAGAGCATTCACATTCAATCCACCATATTTTCACCCTAAATTACACTAAAAAACACTACATTTTCTCTCTCCTTTTCAATTAAATAATATTTTTTTATATCTTTATCATTATCGTTTCTCTCTCCTCCACTCACAACCACTTTCAAAATATATTAAAAAATTATAGGGGGTGAACAGTGTCCCCCTAAATATACAGATGAACAGTAACATTTTCTCTCTCCTCCACTCACAACCACTTTTTATACTTTTTATATTTTAAAAACACCACTCACATAATATAGTTATTTGGATGTGAATGCTCTTAAGGGGGTAATAAATAAAGTTTAGAATCATCACTACTCATAATACCTCAACTATAATTAACCTTTTTAGTTTTGACACACTATTGTTAATTTGTAATTGTCATGATAATCTATAGACTCTGGGTTGTTTTATGCATTGAATTGTCATAATAGATTATTGTTTTGGGTAATGATTATGGCTACTAAGTTTATATCAATGTTTTCATGATCGGATTGGATGTTGAACCAGTCTTCTTACCAGTCCACTGGTTGGGCCATTAAAACCGGTTGGAACAGATGTAAGGATCGAGTTATGCTGTAAATATTATAAAAATAAACGGGGGAAGACTGAAAAAATGTAATAAAAAACTAGCAACCGGTTGGTTTGACTCATAACCGGTCAGATAGGGTGAACTAGACCGGACAGACCCCCGGTTCCCGGTCCGAGGAGTTGGTCTGGTCCAGTTTTCCAAAACATTGGTTTATATTAATGTTACGTGTATTTGAAAGTTGTCAAACTATCAATAGATGTAATTATAAGAGAAACTACTTATTTGAGATTTTGAGCACTCATACTAACTAATGTTGTTCACTAAGCTTATATGGATTTTACGCATTTGTCTTAGACACATTGTGAAATCCCTCCAACCCAATCACACTTTAGTATAGAATTCTCATCTCATTCACAACTAATGCATCAAAAACATGTTGGAGGTACTTTAGACGGTGCATTTTTCATTATCATAACATTTATTTTGTCTACAGTCCATGTAGGATTTACCTAAAATGTTACTAGTTTGTTCTCGTGATGCTATGAGCGTTGGCACTTGGCAAAGGTCGAGAACAATTGTGTTTTTGAACATCTATTTTAAGGTATCATGTTACTTGTGGAAGTAACAAAATCGAATATGGGAGCAAAGAAATCACTACCTTGGCGGTGCTTTAATTTTAGGTTGTTAAGCATGTTACATATATAATTTATATCTATAATCTAAAATATATAATTTTAATTCGTGTCATTTAACCAGTTTCGTAAGTTGTTTTTCCTGGATATTTCTATGGAAATATTTTGTACGATTTCATCCCAAATTTTTTTATTCCCTTTATTTTGTTAATAAAGCTCTGGAAATATTTTGTATTTTTTTTTCCTGATCCCAAATTCTTTTATTCCTTTTACATGCAATTTGCGTTCGAATATTATCAAAAAGCATGTTTTTAATCAAAACTTCAATATTACGTATACAGATTTATGTAAATATTCACATAAACGTGCCTAATTATCTAATACCCTACAAAAATTTTTGTAAGACACGTAAAAGACAAAATTAATATTATATACGTAGAGTTAAGTTTGCGTACAAATATATTTAACGTACAAAACATACGAAAGACATGAAAAAGTAAGAAAAAAACGTGGTGATATTTTCGTAATTATTTTACTCGTAGGATAAGTATCAAAATTACTCTACAAACGATCTTGTAGGGTAATTTTGTAAAATGATATTGTAGGGTAATTATCAAAAATATTCTACAAGTGTATCAAAAATTACTATACAAGTTTATCAAACAACATATAAATCAAAATTACCCTACAAGATCAAAATTACCCTGCAATACCATTTTACAAAATTACCCTACATGATCATTTGTAGAGTAATTTTGATCATTGCTCTACAAGTAAAATAATTATGAAAATGGTATCGCGTTTTTTTAGAAAAACTTTTAGTCCGTACGTTTTGTATGTTAAAGGTATTTGTATTTGATATTTTTTGTGTTATGTTAGTTCTCTCAATAAATGGGTCATTTTATTAAACATTTATACGTGTTTTAGGTGGTAATATTTTTATTTCTCTCTCTTCTCTTTCAATTCCCGTTAAAATGAGATCATAACAGGTGGTAATATTTTTATTTCTATTTCTCTTCTCTTTCAAATTTCTAACATTTATAAAAGAATAACTTTACATAAAATATAGGAAAATATGAGAATATGATAACCAAATTTAGGTAGAAGAGGAGATAAAATTATTAGATGTCAAAACCGTTATTCAAGTTTTAGCTGTGTGATGGAGACCGTTATTCAAGTTTTAGCTGTGTGATGGAGACTCTTGTCTATCTCTTGGGAGAAGATTGTTGTCTGGTATGTAGTATATTATGTATTATTTTGTGTAATTTAGGAGTAGGATTGTTGCCTGGTATGTAGTATATTAGGTATTATTTGACGTAATTTAGGAGTAGGATTGTTGCTGTTGGATATTTTAGTGTAATTTGAGATTGCGCGTGACATACAAATAAGAGTGCACGCTTATTTGAATGTCATCGGGACTAACGGGGGATCCAAGGGGGCAGCGCCCCCTTGGCGGGGGTTCGGGGGCAGCGCCCCCGAGAGAAGCGGGGTCCAAGGGGCGGCAGCCCCTGGCGGGGTCCAAGGGGCAGAGCCCCTGGCTGGGGTCGAGCTGCATCAGAAATTAAATTTCGGGCTAAATATGCACTTTTGAAACATGAGGGACCAAAGGTGTTTTTGTTCAAAACAAAAACTGCAGGCAGTTATGGAAAACTGTAAATACGCTCTCTCAAACGTTTTTCCAAACCCTAGACGAATTAGCAGTTCGTCAAATCCCTCAAAATTCTCTCAATCAAATTCTCATACAGAAATCTAGAATCAAATCTGATTTTATCCGATCAAAGATTGGTAGCCACTCCAATTGTTTGATCTGAAAGTGATTACACGACTGCAGATTTATCCAAGCAATTTCGAAATTTCTCCAACAAAGATCAAACAATTCAGTGAAGATGACAAGCGGTGGTGAATCTGCGAAGGCTATGACGAACAAATTTGCGAAATTGGACAAGTTTGAAGGGCAAGACTTTCGTCGCTGGCAAAAGAAGATGCATTTCCTGTTGACGACTTTGAAAGTGGTGTACGTTCTGAGTACCCCGATGCCCGAAGAAGTGACGAATGAACCGCTAGAACTAACTAGGAAGCGTGGAAAGTGGCTGAATGATGATTACATCTGTCGTGGGCATATTCTGAATGGTATGTGTGACTCTCTTTTTGATATATATCAAAATGTTGAATCTGCAAAAGAACTGTGGGAATTACTAGAGGCCAAATACATGGCTGAAGACACATCCAGTAAGAAATTCTTAGTCAGTGATTTTATGAATTATAAAATGGTTGATGATAGATCCGTCATGGAACAATATAATGAATGTCTAAGAATTCTGGGTCAATTCGAACAACATGGTTTAAAGATGGATGAAGCAATTTCTGTTCCATCTATCATTGATAAACTTCCTCCTTCTTGGAAAGATTTTAAACATACTTTAAAACATAAGGAGGAAATGAATCTGGTTGAACTTGGAAGTTGTTTTCGAATTGAGGAGTCTTGTCGGGCCATGGAAAAGGTTAACAAAGATAAACATGTTGGTGGGTCTTCTGTTAACATGGTGGAAGAAAGTGGTCCTAGTTCTAAAAATTCTAACAAGGGAAACAACAAAAGGAAGTTTCAAAGTGGGTCTAACAAGAAGAACAAGGCTGTGAAACATTCAAAACAGACTAAGGATGAGGGCTGTTGGAAGTGTGGTAAACCAGGACACTTCAAGAAAGATTGTCGTGTTGGTAAAGCCAAGAACGAAACTGGTACTAGTGGATCCTCTAAGGATCCAAAGCAACAAGGTTAGAAATTAAACTTTAATTATAATTCGAATGTGAATTATGTTTCACTAATTTCTGAAGCATTTTATGTGCAGGATGATTCTGTTGCTTGGTGGTATGACTCGGGAGCAACAAGTCACGTATGTAAGGATCGAAGATGGTTCAAGGACCTTACATTAATTGAAGATGGATCTGTTTTAAAGATGGGAAATGTTGCAACCGAGCCAATCCACGGAATTGGAAGTGTAGTACTAGTATTTACTTCTGGAAAAACTCTAAGTTTAAGTAATGTATTGTATGTACCTGGCATTCGGAAAAACTTGTTATCCGGTATTGTATTAAATAATTGCGGGTACAAACAAGTGTTAGAATGTGACAAGTATATCTTGTCAAAACATGGTTCTTTTATCGGATTTGGTTACTTATGTAATGGTATGATTATGTTAAATCTAGAAGTGCCGTTTAGTGATGATTCTGTTTGTATGATTGATTCTGTATCTAGTGTAAATTCGTCTAAATCTGAATTATGGCATGTTAGATTAGGACATGTACACTATAAACGCATTATGGAAATGTCTAAAATGAGCTTAATTCCGGCAGTAAATTTAACAAATGAAAAATGCCATATCTGCAAGTTGAACAAAATAACTAGAAAACCCTTTATGCAACATGTTACTAGAGAAAGTAAACTGTTAGATTTGATACATAGTGATTTATGTGATTTTCATGGTACACCATCATTAGGTAACAAGAAGTATGTTGTAACCTTTATAGATGATGCTACTAGATTTTGTTATGTTTACTTGTTACATGCAAAAGACGAAGCTCTGGAAAAGTTTAAAATCTATAAACAAGAAGTAGAGCTTCATCAAAGTGGATTGATCAAAACTCTACATACCGATAGAGGTGGTGAGTATTTTGATCCGGTGTATTTCCAATCAACTTGAATAATACACCATACCACAGGTCCTTACACACCGGAACAAAATGGTGTGGCAGAAAGGAAGAATAGGACACTAAAAGAGATGGTTAATACCATGTTGTCCCATTCGGGTCTAAGTAATGGGTTTTGGGGAGAGGCGATGTTGACGGCTTGCTATTTGTTAAACCGGGTTCCTAATAAAAGGAACAAAACAACCCCTTTTGAGCTTTGGTATAAAAAGCCACCTGAGTTGCAAAAACTGAGAGTTTGGGGTTGTAGAGCCGTGGTAAGGCTCAATGATCCTAAGATAAGAAACTTAGGGGAAAGAGGTATAGAATGCATTTTCATTGGATATGCGGAGCATTCATTTGCTCACAGGTTCTATGTAATAGAACCAAATGACCACGTGTCAGTACATACGGTTATTGAGGCAAGAAGTGGAAATGTAGAATATGATGAAGAGAGATTCACATCTATACCTAGGCCAAAGGATATGAATCATTCTTTAAAGATTTCTAGTGGAAAAGAAATTATGCCTTCAACTAGCACTGAACCAAGAAGGAGTTCGAGAGAAAGAAAGGCCAAGTCTTATGGTGACGACTTTCAATTGTACTTAGTTGAAGGATCGAGGGTTGATATTAATTTTCAATATCAATATTGTTTCAATGTCGATGAGGATCCAAAGACATATAGTGAAGCAATGGCTTCAAGGGATGTTTCCTTTTGGAAAGAAGCCATCCAAGATGAAATGGATTCTATCTTGCAAAATAACACTTGGAAATTGGTGGATTTACCTCCCGGTTGTAAACCATTAGGAAGTAAATGGATCTTCAAGAGGAAGATGAAGGTGGATGGCACTATTGATAAGTTCAAAGCCAGATTAGTAATCCAGGGGTTTAGACAAAAGGAGGGTATTGACTTCTTTGATACATATGCTCCTGTAGCAAGGATATCTACCATTAGATTATTATTAGCACTTACTGCTATACATAATCTTAAAATTCACCAAATGGATGTGAAAACTGCATTTTTAATGGTGAATTAGATGAGGAGATTTACATGAAACAACCAGAAGGGTTTGTTATGCCAGGGAGTGACAACAAGGTGTGTAAACTAATTAAATCTCTTTATGGCTTGAAGCAAGCACCTAAACAGTGGCATCAAAAGTTTGATGAGATTGTGTTGTCTAATGGTTTTGTTTTAAACCAAGCAGATAAATGTGTTTATAGCAAGTTTGATGCTTCTGGAAACGGAGTCATGATCTGTTTGTACGTAGATGATATGTTGATTTTTGGTACTAACCAAGATCAAGTTGATAGAACAAAGGAATTTTTATCATCTAAGTTTGCTATGAAGGATATGGGGGAGGCTGAGGTGATTTTAGGTATTAAAATCAAACGTGAGAACAGGGGCATTTCAATCTCTCAATCCCACTATATTGAGAAGATCCTGGACAAGTTTAATTTCAAGGATTGTTCTCCCGCAAGTACTCCGGTTGATCCTAGTTTGAAGTTGTTACCTAATAAAGGTATTGCAGTATCTCCACTTGTAACACCCTAACACGCTTTAACTAAAAAGACGCAGCGGAAATTCGTACTGTAAAATTTCTTTCAATACAAATACCTTCTTACAACAAAACTGTCTTTCGTACATATTTACAAAATAAAAGCATAACCTAAAACTATCATTTTACATAATCAAGTATTCCCGTACAATCTAACTTGTTACTCGGTCTTCGATCTCCGCACCTCCATGATCCTCCATGCCTCATACAACCTACACTTACCATACAATTTCAAACATTAGTACACAACATGAACATAACAAGTTCCATACACTCTTACTTTCTACTCCGTTATTCCTTTATAATTAGGCATTTCCATCTGAGTATCCATTCTCCAAAGAGACTTCATCATTGCACCTGCATTATTCTTCATTCTCAAGGTACACTGTCATTTGTATCAATACACCATCATATTGAAATCATTTGAGCATACTTACCTTCTGGCATTCGATTATACATGCACACTAGCATCCACATATATGTATATTTAAATATACGTTCACACCTACACGCATATGCACCTTCATATATACTTACCTACGTACATAACTGCATACCTACTCCCATAGTTAGAACGAAACATGATTATACACATACATACATTAAATACTGGAATCCATACATACGTACATACATACATACATACATACATACATACATACATACATACATACATACACACATACCCACATACACACATACATACCCACGTACTTAATTCATTACCCCGCATACTCGCTTACATACCCCGATCTTATACGCACATCTTAAACACTTTCAAAAATATCTATCGGGTATGTTTCGGTTCTTAAAAATGAGTTTCATACTCATCCATGACCTACCAAGCCATTTAGTAGGGTTAGGAATCATTATAGAAGCTTAACAAGGCTTGGAATGGGTCTACGGGGTCCAAATTCGAAGGAAAAACGAAGAAATCCTCAAACTATACAATTGTAGCTGACCTCCACCGTAAGCTACGGTGGCTACCGTAGCTTACGGTGGCCCTTGATGTCTTACGGCAGTCTTATACTGCCTTACGGCAGAAACAAATACCCAGCTCCCACCGTAAGCTACGGTGGCTACCGTAGCTTACGGTGGCCCCTGCATCAACATTCCTCTTTAAAATACTAAAACTCGCGTAACTCATTCGTTTTGCGTCCGAATCACTTGGAACTTGTTTCTAATTGTCCGTAAAACATTTCCCTACATCTTATACTAAGAATCCTTACCCCGGGTCCTTAATCTTTACAAACTTTATCATTACTACTATACATATACATGATTATTCGACCCGTTTAGTACCATCAATTTTCCTTTATTATAACAATTCCTTCGTTATAAATAACACTTAACTTAAAACTCACAATCATTACATTTCCCTTGCACCATTCTTATCCACACATATAAATATTAGGATTCTATATTTACACTAAGAAGTGAGTCGGAATCACTTACCTTAAGCGTCCGTATTCGTGACCATTTCCTTGTCTCCTCTTGACCCGATTGCCATTTGTGCTTGCGTCCTCTTGACATGATGCTTATCATCTACACCTCACTACATTCACATTCTTGTTAGCATTCGAGATCTACATATCACTAATCATGTCTAGTTCATATCTCGCATTTGACTTTCAATAGTCAATTTCAACAAGCACAAGGCATAAATATAACAAGGCATCATTCCAATTTACGCACTTTAACATACCATCAAGTATGAAACATAATAATTCATCATGCATCGTTCAATCCTCCTAATCTTACAATCATATATACAATTTAACCATACTATTTTGACATTTATTTACTTTTCATAAAGTTAACGGTTGAGTATGTAAACTTTCAACTTAGGAACATATATCCATTCCGATGTGGTCGTTATACCAATGACACCATAAGCATTTCATACCCATATAGTAAAATACATACGAACATATGATTACCTAGTCACATACACAACATACTCATACTTACGCTTTCATAACTCTACATTCGACAACCGCATTGTTCAACATTCGGATAATCAATTTATCATCTTACGTATGTACACGACATAATTCCAACATTATCATTTATCAATAAACTACGCATCTCCCATTTGTACACATTTGCTCTTAATCACCATGAACCAAACGCATAAAGTACATGGCGAGCATTACTTCATTGAGACATAAGGTACAAGTTCCTAATGCATAGTTTACTAAACCATTCATTCAAATCCGAATCCTCATAATGACTCCACCTTAAGCATACTTAACTTATTATTTTGCTAACGGCTACACCATAAGCACCTTCTATACATAATTACCCATAACCTTCATACAATTTTACAAATTTTGCTCTCTTAGGCATTTCATCGAACACTTGGCGGGTGTACTACTAACAAAACATTATGTACAAGCTTTGAAAGCGTGATTCCTACTAATTCTTCACATAACTCATTCACAACCAATTACATTCATAACAATATTTCATCCTAACTAGGAACATATGGTTGTGACATCAATTATTCATAACAAGATCACCACAACAACCAATTAACAAGTAGAAACCTCAAAATTTCTAGCCATTCTTGACATGCAAGTGGGTTTTGCTTAAATCCATATTCATATTCGAAATTTAACATATCTTGATGTCTACATAGCCATAGTAACCATCATTCATACTAAATTTAACATTACATTCACAAATTACACTAAACCCACTAAATCAAGCATCACCAAATTGCAAAATTCGACTTACTTGTTATTGAAAACGCTTAGGGGATTAACATTCTTGGTTCATGTATCCAAATGGCCCTCAATTCCCCTTTCAATTTGAAGGTTTTCTTGAATTAGGGTTTCACCCCTTTTCCTCTTCTCCTGATCGATATCACGCACACACACTCCTTGTGTGTGTGTGATTCTTGTTTTTATTAAACCAAATTTCCAATTTGGCAATTCTAGTCCCTCAAGTTTATCACACCTTCTTAGTTGCCATAATTTTCATTTTCTTTACTTATTTTGTTAGGCTTTTAACAAAGTTTATTAACCTAGTTATTGTATTTCATTCAATTAATCATGGCAACGTACCTACGTATTAATACGAGTTTTGGGGTGTTACAAATCTACCCTCCTTAAAGAAGGTTTCGTCCCCGAAACCTTTCTCATTTCCATTAAACATAACTATTCTTTCCTTACTCTATCAGCACGACCACTGGCCCATCTTAGTAACAACCCTCTATATTTTAGAACCCATCTCGGAGTTCTTATTAGTGTCGCTTTCATTAATAGCGCTAGCTTCCAACCCATTTCTTAGCCATCGGTTCATTCATCATTCTAATGCCCATCTATCAGGTGCATTATATATCTTTTTGTTCACCTCAACATTCTTATTATTTTCGTCAACTATACAACTTTGTTTCGAAATTTATACCCACACATATATGTCTAACTTTGACTGGTACCTCATCATGATAGATAAGTACCTATCCTTGTTTCATAAATCATTCATATAACTGATTTATTTCTAATAAGCTCTTACTATCCATACTATACTTTCACATAACATTCTCATTTCCTTGACCGTTTGCAACAGGTCAACATTTATATTTATTCGAATCTGTACTAACACTTTCATTCATATGATCCATTTATGACGGGTCTAATACTTACATCTCATTTCTTAAAATTACATTCTACACGTATATCATATAACATTTAGTTCTCGTTTTGTTATCGCAACAAAACTATTATTTCATAGTCACCTATACATGCTTAAACCACAAGGTTGACCTCTTTTATATTTCTATGGTTACTTGTATCATACGTACCTTTACGTTACCTTCAAGTTATCTCATTCATCTGACATTACAGCTACTCTTAATTCTTGCATTACTTAATCTACTTAAGTAAACATGTCGTGCAATTTCATACACTGTTGACTTTTCAGAAAGTCAATCATCTTACCTACCTACTTTCATCATATGATTATGCACTCATCCTAACCTAGTCGGCCATACCAATGATACTATCTACATTTCATAATCATGGTGGAAGACACACATGTACATAGGTACATGATCAACTAATTACATACATGCACATGTATGACCATTTCAACTCATACTAACATATTCGAAATACTATAGTTGACAATCATAATCAAAACTAGAAACTTGACATAATCTCAACACCATTCCTTACTAGTAAGTCCATATTTCTCAATGGCATGATTCTCTCCTTATGTTGATTATAAGGAATTAACCATTCCATACTATACCATACTCCTTTCACCACTCAATTTGCAGGGCGATTTCGATTTTCTAATTCATACTTATCCGTCATAATTAAAACACTTTGCTTACCTCGATTTCATTCCATACTACAACGATCTGTAAATCAGATCGGTCCACCTTCTTCACGAGTACTAGCCAGACCAGGCTAGATTCCATTCATCCATGTACTGTGCCTCCATTCGAACACATCCCTTCACCAATTCTGTTGGTTTCATCACACCAAAGATCTTAGCATCACCACCTACAAAATTGGCGGTTAGCATATCTCATTCGAATACTGAGTCTACTAGGTGATTAGTCACCTAAAATTCTGTTACGTATTTCCTGCGTACATGCTACACATATTTTACATTCCATTTCTTACACGCAATTCTTTCATTTTAGTTACTTATTTCGTCAGCCTTCGCAGTTTGACCCTTTTAAGGTTAAACTGGATTTTCTTACCCATCATGGATGCATCGAGGTTCCCATTCGTACTTTCTTCCATTCAAGCTTACTTACAGAAACATTCATTACATCATTTTGATATTCTTAGCAAACTTGCCCTTCCTGTTCATACTTAATTCTTTGTCTGGGTCATAGCCCGTCATTCATTCTAACTCCTAAGAGTGGATTTCTAGAACATCTACACGTAACGGTTTAAAACTTCTTTCTTTCATTTTAGAGCTTAGCTTCGCGTGCCCATTACGATCATTCCTTTGTTCATTTACTTTACATTTACTCATAGAACTTGTTTAACATAACTATGGTCAATTATTGACATAATTCTAATGTGGGGAAATTTTATCCTTCATATGTTTTTAAATCTGTCCTGCGGTTTCTAACCTACTATTCATTCACTTTCTTCTTTCTATGATTTGAATCTGTCTCGCAGATTCAAGCATGTCATTCCTGCATTTCATTCCTTGAATCCGTCTTGCGGATTCAAACATTCCATTCGAGCCTTTCATTTCTTGAATCCGTCTCACGGATTCAAACATTCTATTCAATTTTTCATTCCTACACGCGTTGAATCCGTCTCGCGGATTCAACAGATCATTCATACTTCATTCCTGAGAGTCTTACATTTCCTTTCATCTCCCCACCCACGTCCACCTACTACCTAATTCTAACGGACATACCTGTAACAATTATCACGGTCTCACGAACGTCATATGTTTCTTGTGTACTGGCCAGGTACACAATCCACATACTAGTTTCGTGCCTTCGCGTAATCGCCACCTTATGTCCGCAGAATTGAGTTTCGGCACGTGTAACAATTTCAAAACTTCCTTACTCTGTCATTATTATATTTCATTTGAAATTTTCTTTTACTTGCTTAAACATACCATTTCATGCACCAATAAGTTAAATCTACGTACCTCGGTCAATATGTCATATTATATACCTTGGTGCCATTGCTAGACCGCATTTACTATTCATCCTTTCCAAGCAATCATGCTGATCATACACATAGCATACTGTTAGTTATCTTCAAACACATACTTATGCACATACTTACCTTGGCTTCTGCCTCTAGATCTTGATCGAGTCTTAGATTGTACGGGTTCTTAGTCACGAGAGCACACCGGTTTGAGTTCAAGCATTTACCTCCTTCTACTTGATTCTCTCAAACCAGGGCTCTGATACCAACTTGTAACACCCTAACACGCTTTAACTAAAAAGACGCAGCGGAAATTCGTACTGTAAAATTTCTTTCAATACAAATACCTTCTTACAACAAAACTGTCTTTCGTACATATTTACAAAATAAAAGCATAACCTAAAACTATCATTTTACATAATCAAGTATTCCCGTACAATCTAACTTGTTACTCGGTCTTCGATCTCCGCACCTCCATGATCCTCCATGCCTCATACAACCTACACTTACCATACAATTTCAAACATTAGTACACAACATGAACATAACAAGTTCCATACACTCTTACTTTCTACTCCGTTATTCCTTTATAATTAGGCATTTCCATCTGAGTATCCATTCTCCAAAGAGACTTCATCATTGCACCTGCATTATTCTTCATTCTCAAGGTACACTGTCATTTGTATCAATACACCATCATATTGAAATCATTTGAGCATACTTACCTTCTGGCATTCGATTATACATGCACACTAGCATCCACATATATGTATATTTAAATATACGTTCACACCTACACGCATATGCACCTTCATATATACTTACCTACGTACATAACTGCATACCTACTCCCATAGTTAGAACGAAACATGATTATACACATACATACATTAAATACTGGAATCCATACATACGTACATACATACATACATACATACATACATACACACATACCCACATACACACATACATACCCACGTACTTAATTCATTACCCCGCATACTCGCTTACATACCCCGATCTTATACGCACATCTTAAACACTTTCAAAAATATCTATCGGGTATGTTTCGGTTCTTAAAAATGAGTTTCATACTCATCCATGACCTACCAAGCCATTTAGTAGGGTTAGGAATCATTATAGAAGCTTAACAAGGCTTGGAATGGGTCTACGGGGTCCAAATTCGAAGGAAAAACGAAGAAATCCTCAAACTATACAATTGTAGCTGACCTCCACCGTAAGCTACGGTGGCTACCGTAGCTTACGGTGGCCCTTGATGTCTTACGGCAGTCTTATACTGCCTTACGGCAGAAACAAATACCCAGCTCCCACCGTAAGCTACGGTGGCTACCGTAGCTTACGGTGGCCCCTGCATCAACATTCCTCTTTAAAATACTAAAACTCGCGTAACTCATTCGTTTTGCGTCCGAATCACTTGGAACTTGTTTCTAATTGTCCGTAAAACATTTCCCTACATCTTATACTAAGAATCCTTACCCCGGGTCCTTAATCTTTACAAACTTTATCATTACTACTATACATATACATGATTATTCGACCCGTTTAGTACCATCAATTTTCCTTTATTATAACAATTCCTTCGTTATAAATAACACTTAACTTAAAACTCACAATCATTACATATCCCTTGCACCATTCTTATCCACACATATAAATATTAGGATTCTATATTTACACTAAGAAGTGAGTCGGAATCACTTACCTTAAGCGTCCGTATTCGTGACCATTTCCTTGTCTCCTCTTGACCCGATTGCCATTTGTGCTTGCGTCCTCTTGACATGATGCTTATCATCTACACCTCACTACATTCACATTCTTGTTAGCATTCGAGATCTACATATCACTAATCATGTCTAGTTCATATCTCGCATTTGACTTTCAATAGTCAATTTCAACAAGCACAAGGCATAAATATAACAAGGCATCATTCCAATTTACGCACTTTAACATACCATCAAGTATGAAACATAATAATTCATCATGCATCGTTCAATCCTCCTAATCTTACAATCATATATACAATTTAACCATACTATTTTGACATTTATTTACTTTTCATAAAGTTAACGGTTGAGTATGTAAACTTTCAACTTAGGAACATATATCCATTCCGATGTGGTCGTTATACCAATGACACCATAAGCATTTCATACCCATATAGTAAAATACATACGAACATATGATTACCTAGTCACATACACAACATACTCATACTTACGCTTTCATAACTCTACATTCGACAACCGCATTGTTCAACATTCGGATAATCAATTTATCATCTTACGTATGTACACGACATAATTCCAACATTATCATTTATCAATAAACTACGCATCTCCCATTTGTACACATTTGCTCTTAATCACCATGAACCAAACGCATAAAGTACATGGCGAGCATTACTTCATTGAGACATAAGGTACAAGTTCCTAATGCATAGTTTACTAAACCATTCATTCAAATCCGAATCCTCATAATGACTCCACCTTAAGCATACTTAACTTATTATTTTGCTAACGGCTACACCATAAGCACCTTCTATACATAATTACCCATAACCTTCATACAATTTCACAAATTTTGCTCTTTTAGGCATTTCATCGAACACTTGGCGGGTGTACTACTAACAAAACATTATGTACAAGCTTTGAAAGCGTGATTCCTACTAATTCTTCACATAACTCATTCACAACCAATTACATTCATAACAATATTTCATCCTAACTAGGAACATATGGTTGTGACATCAATTATTCATAACAAGATCACCACAACAACCAATTAACAAGTAGAAACCTCAAAATTTCTAGCCATTCTTGACATGCAAGTGGGTTTTGCTTAAATCCATATTCATATTCGAAATTTAACATATCTTGATGTCTACATAGCCATAGTAACCATCATTCATACTAAATTTAACATTACATTCACAAATTACACTAAACCCACTAAATCAAGCATCACCAAATTGCAAAATTCGACTTACTTGTTATTGAAAACGCTTAGGGGATTAACATTCTTGGTTCATGCATCCAAATGGCCCTCAATTCCCCTTTCAATTTGAAGGTTTTCTTGAATTAGGGTTTCACCCCTTTTCCTCTTCTCCTGATCGATATCACGCACACACACTCCTTGTGTGTGTGTGATTCTTGTTTTTATTAAACCAAATTTCCAATTTGGCAATTCTAGTCCCTCAAGTTTATCACACCTTCTTAGTTGCCATAATTTTCATTTTCTTTACTTATTTTGTTAGGCTTTTAACAAAGTTTATTAACCTAGTTATTGTATTTCATTCAATTAATCATGGCAACGTACCTACGTATTAATACGAGTTTTGGGGTGTTACACCACTTGAGTACTCAAGAGCAATTGGATCACTTATGTACGCTATGATCAGTACCAGACCAGATATAGCGTATGCTGTTGGAAAGCTTAGTAGATTTACTAGCAATCCTAGCACTCACCACTGGCAAGCATTAGGTCGAGTATTCAAATACTTGAAAGGAACCATTGATTATGGTCTGACTTACATTGGATTTCCTTCAGTGATTGAAGGATATTCAGATGCAAGTTGGATAAACAATAAGGAAGATCATTCTTCCACAAGTGGTTGGATATTCCTACTTGGGGGAGGTGCTATTTCTTGGGCTTCAAAGAAACAGACTTGCATAACTGACTCAACTATGGAATCTGAGTTTGTAGCCTTAGCGGCAGCTGGTAAAGAAGCTGAGTGGCTAAGAAACCTGATTTATGAGATTCCATTGTGGCCCAAACCTATATCCCCCATTTCTATAAGGTGTGATAGTGAAGCTACATTGGCTAAAGCATATAGTCAAGTGTATAATGGCAAGTCAAGACACTTAGGTGTGAGACATGGCATGGTTCGTGAGCTCATCATGCATGGTGTGATTTCGGTTGAGTATGTCAGAACTCAACAGAACTTAGCTGATCATTTAACCAAAGGGTTAACTAGAGATCTCGTGAAAGTATCAGCTGTGGGATCAGGGTTAAAGTCCATCTGAGAACTCTCATGTTAAGATACCCAATTCCCACCTAATATGACGTTAGGTGCAGAATTCAATGTGGAAAGCTTAACATCTAGAGTTTGGAACACAACATTAAATCGTCCCAAAGGTATGTGTTTAGATCTGCAAGTTAAGAAAGGTTGAGGTATATCTTCTTAATAGCTCTTTTGAAAAATTGCATTTGCAGGTGCAAGAGTAAAAGAGCTGCCTATATGAGCATGAAGTTTAGCTGATTCAAGAAGCTTGGACTTGGCTTTGATATGCTTATGAAGGATAGGGACACAGGCTAGTAAAAGATAGTGTCAAGTTAGATATATGTATGTAAACTAATGTGTATATTATCTTCATGTATTCACTATGGATATTAAGGGTTCAATCCTTAGTGACACCCTTAAATTCGAATATTTGGAATGTGTAATATACTAATATGAAATTCAATCGTCACGACATTTCATTTATGCATTAGTTTGTTTTGGTTGCTGTGAACAAGTTAGTTAATCTATGATGACACTAAAATGGGGGAGGTATGTTGGATATTTTAGTGTAATTTGAGATTGCGCGTGACATACAAATAAGAGTGCACGCTTATTTGAATGTCATCGGGACTAACGGGGGATCCAAGGGGGCAGCGCCCCCTTGGCGGGGGTTCGGGGGCAACGCCCCCGAGAGAAGCGGGGTCCAAGGGGCGGCAGCCCCTGGCGGGGTCCAAGGGGCAGAGCCCCTGGCTGGGGTCGAGCTGCATCAGAAATTAAATTTCGGGCTAAATATGCACTTTTGAAACATGAGGGACCAAAGGTGTTTTTGTTCAAAACAAAAACTGCAGGCAGTTATGGAAAACTGTAAATACGCTCTCTCAAACGTTTTTCCAAACCATAGACGAATTAGCAGTTCGTCAAATCCCTCAAAATTCTCTCAATCAAATTCTCATACAGAAATCTAGAATCAAATCTGATTTTATCCGATCAAAGATTGGTAGCCACTCCAATTGTTTGATCTGAAGGTGATTACACGACTTCAGATTTATCCAAGCAATTTCGAAATTTCTCCAACAGTTGCCTCGTATGTGGTATATTAGGTATTATTTAGCGTAATTTAGTAGTAGGATTGTATTAGCCGTTAAAAAAATGAAGAATGAAGTAAAAATAGAAGAATATCCTAGAAGAATATGTGTATATGTTTAAAAAAATGAAAAAGAAAGTAAAAAATAGAAGAGTATGTGTATATGTGAACGAGTTTAAATGTCTTCATTAATCACAAAAATAAATACTGACCAAAAGGCAGCTGCTATCTCTTTGCGCCTATTGATGGGGAACATACATTTAAGATTATAATAACACTTCATTTAGTTGTAGGTAGTAACGTCATTAATATTATTTCCAAATCACTTGTTGAGACCAAAGTCAACATTTTACAATTCCTACATTATGTTTGGGTAATATATATTTCAGAGTTAATTACACAAATTACATAAATGGGTCCTGTGGTTTATACCTAATTTCGCCTTTAGGTACTAATATTTTTTTTAACATGTTTAGGTTCTATGGTTTCAATTTTATAACACCTTTGGGTACTAACACCAAAATTAGTTAATTAATGACTAAAATACCCTTACATTTTTTTAAGTTTATCAATGTAACACATTTGGGTACTAACACCTAATTTTATTTAAGTTTAAATCAATTTTACAAAATCTATTTATTTTTTTTTTATTTTCATCTTTTTATTATATCTCTTAATTATCATAAAGTCTATTTATTTTTTTATTTTCATATTTTTATTAAATTTCTTATTTAACATAAAATCTACTTGTTACACCAGTTTTTTTTTTAAATAGATTTTTTAAATAAAATCTACCAGCTAATAGCTATATAGTTTTATGTAAATTAAATTTCTTACTCGTTTTAAATAATGTAAACCTTACTCGTTTTCAATTTTGGATTGAAATGATTGATAATAATAAATATCTTTCATATAAAATAAATTTAAGCCTTTTTTAACTTGTTTTTTTGTTCATTTACATTTTACTATTTTAGAAAGATATTTAATTTACATAAAATCTACTAGTTGCACCAGTAAAATCTACTAGCTATATAGTTTTATGGAGTTAATTACATAGTTAGTTCCTGTGGTTTGCACAAAGTAACATACTTAGCTACTAATAGTTTAAAATCACATTCTAGGGTATTAACTTTTCATTTTGTAACGTTTGGAGGTATTAACGTTATTTGTAGGTTTAAAAATCACATTCTATTAGTACCTAAGTATGTTATTTTGTGCAAACCACAGGGACTAACTATGTTAATACCCTAGAAGTTAATACCTCCAAACGTTACAAAATGAAAAGTTAATACCCTAAAAGGTGATTTTAAACTATTAGTACCTAAGTATGTTATTTTGTGCAAACCACAGTGACTAACTATGTAATTAACTCAGTTTTATGTAAATTAAATATCTTTTTTACAAAAAAACGAGTTAAAAAAGGCTTAAATTTTTTTAGTTTTATCTAAAATACCTAGCTATACAGTTTTATCTAAATACCTAGCTATATAGTTTTATATAAATTAAATATCTTTCTAAAATAGTAAAATGTAAATGAACAAAAATACGAGTTAAAAAAAGGCTTAAATTTTTTACATGAAAGATATTTATTATTATCAATCATTTCAATCCAAAATTGAAAACGAGTAAGGTTTACATTATTTAAAACGAGTAAGAAATTTAATTTACATAAAACTATATAGCTAGTAGATTTTATTTAAAAAAACTATTTAAAAAAAATACTGGTGTAACAAGTAGATTTTATGTTAAATAAGAAATTTAATAAAAATATGAAAATAAAAAAAATAAATAGAGTTTATGTTAATTAAGAGATATAATAAAAAGATGAAAATAAAAAAATAAATAGATTTGTAAAATTGATTTAAACTTAAATAAAATTAGGTGTTAGTACCCAAATGTGTTACATTGATAAACATAAAAAATGCAAGGGTATTTTAGTCATTAATTAACTAATTTTGGTGTTAGTACCCAAAGGTGTTACAAAATTGAAACCATAGAACATAAACCTGTTAAAAAAAAAGTTAGTACCCAAATGCGAAATTAGGTATAAACCACAGAACTCATTTGTGTAATTAACTCTATATTTCAATAGCTACATTTATCTTACATGAAAGTAAATATTTATGATCAAATGTAGTACACTTTATAAATTTAGTTTTAAAAGTAAGTTGTAACAAATTATATGAGCAAAATTGAAAAACAATTGGGATTTATAGTTTCTAACACAACATGAAAATAATCATGTCTGAGTTACTTAGTATTACTTGTTTAATAACCATATTATTTTAGGTTAGTATGCTTAACTCATTTATGTTATATAATTTTAAGTGTGTTTGATGGAGTTATGAACAGTGCTTTTAACATTAATAAATACATGAATATAGTTTGAGCTAATCAAATTTAACATGTAAACTCCAAAATTCAGATTAATATATACAAATAGTGTTACTATATACAATTCAATATAATTTAATGTTTCATAAGTCAAAAACTGTATAACAACTTTGAAGATGCCCAATTGCCCATGATGTTGAATAACACACATAATGTTATCCTTTTTTATATGCCCATAAAGTTGTACCTGTCATAAAATCATCAAATAATTATATATTTGATCTGGCTGTTCTATAAATTAA
Organism: Helianthus annuus; assembly: GCF_002127325.2. Taxonomy (NCBI): domain Eukaryota; kingdom Viridiplantae; phylum Streptophyta; class Magnoliopsida; order Asterales; family Asteraceae; genus Helianthus; species Helianthus annuus. Next base: position 13,448,767 of record NC_035447.2, on the reverse strand, counting down.
TTATTATATTATCATTTAGCAAAAAGTGAAGGTACCGTAAAATAAAAAATAATTATGTCAAAAGTAGGCAATACAATTAGTAAAATAAAAAATAATTATGTCCAAAGTAGGTAATACAAATAAAGTAGTATGATTAAGCAAATAATGAATAATCAAATTTTGTAATTACGTTAAAGATGTATTTCTTAAAATAAATAAATGCTTTGAATTACATATTTCATTAGTCATGCAATCTATATCTATATATATATATATATAAATGAGATGGATTTGGGCTAGGTGGCATTTGTATTTGGCCATCTTGGCTGATGTGGCAATTTAGTTTAGGAGGGAAATTGACTTCTTGATTCTACATTCACGATTTTAACACAAAAGAGGCGGGATCCGAATGCATTTGGGTGACCCAATGATCCATACGGATCCTTTATATCCCTTTTTACTCTTCTTCTTTCTCAAGCTTCGTCATTCTACACAAATCCTAAAACCAAAGTTGTTCATCAGGTTCTTTCGTTCAATAATCCTTCGTCGCCGCTTTCATTCTTCGTTGTGGCGATCAGAGGTTTGATAAATGTTCAATTCCCCATTTACCCTAAAACCAAAGACGCCATTCATCTTCAATCGTTTTTCGTCGATTCAAGTTTGATAAACAAAGGTATGTTCTAAATTTCATTCATCTATGTTTTTATTGTTACTTTCATTCTTTTTCAATCAAGTATTTGTAGATTTTCAATCAAATCTTTGTTGATTCCGATGGTGCCGTCGTCGAAGAAGATAAGTGCACCGGTGAGGAATTGTTTTGGAACGATCGGACGGGAATGTGTGATTAAGGCGTATCACTTTCTTGTGGATCTAGGTCAAAAGGATGAAAAATCTCAGGTATATTTTGGTAATTTTACAGATATTAAAAATCTCAATAGTTAATTTTTTTTCACTCTGATTCATAATGTACAATTACATCGTTTTATTTTTTCTTAATCCTCTTTTTTCCGTAATGTAATGTGGATATAGTTCGGTGGTGGTTTGTTGTTTATGGCTGTAATCATGGATTTTACAATATTTGTCATGTCTAGATGAAGGATCCTGAACGTGCTTATAAAGGGTGCATTTTGATAGTGATTATAAAAAAATATGTAGAATAAATCCTTCATCTATTTGTGGATGCAAGATTCAGTTAACCAGACGTTGAATGTTAGTATGTTATATAATCTGATTATTTTAAAATAAATAGGTAAGACGACCAATAAGGTCATTTATCTGAACAAAGTAGATGGTTTGTAAAAATGAAGTAAAAGTCTCACATTAGCTTAAAGAAAAGGTGAATAATTAACATTATTTTGCCTTTAGATTACCAGTTTCGTTTTAGATGATATGAAACTTATTATTTGGTTACCAGAAGCAGTTTCTTTTATACCCAAACTTTAAACAGACTATTGAGACTTAAGGTGTAATCAGATCACTAATTCCAAAACGCAAATCCAAACACTCTAAAAGTTATGGGGCTTAGTGGCTGTCATTTTAAGAAATTACTTATATTATTACAATGAACTTTTTTTGTCGATGTGAGTTACACAATGCTAATTTGGTCAATTTTTTCAAAAAAAAAAAAAAATTGGTCAATTTTTCATCAATTTGGTCAATAAGATCCTCGATTCTGCATTCATTCATTTTTTGTTACCTTTTTTTGCTTTATTCCGGCTAGGGTTTCTAGGAGTTTTGTCACACCCCCAAATTACCACCTAGGGCGTGTCCCTATTGGAGGTGCAACGATCCAACAAAGAGCCACCAATCATATCAAACACAAGTTATAATGTAATAAAATACTCAATTGAAAGAAATGTATCGTTTGAAAGTTAAACCAAAACCAAAGTACTGAGCGGAAGCATAAAAGTATAAATGTATCAAAACCAAATCAATGTAATTGTTTATCATGACCATAACCACTCCAGCAGCATCAGACAGCAAGCTCCCAAGTTCCTTCAATAATTACCTACAAGCATGTAAACAAGTGTGTCAGACTACGCTGGTGAGTTCAAGGTTTGTGTTTGTTTACCAAGTTGTGTTACCGATCAAGTGAGTAAAACAGTTTGCAAAAATGATGTGTTGTTTGTTGTTATGATGTTTGACGTTTTGATGTTGTTATTACTCGAGTACCGAATGGCCAGATGATATGTGATTGCCAACCCCAATGCCTCTATCAAAGCATTGGTCATGTTTTAAGGTAATTAGTTCACGCCCGTTCTCCTCGAACGTCGTGAGGGTGCCAAACCTAATAGCGCTATCAACTAATAACCCCCGTTGCCCTACAAGCAACGTGCCGGTAGATGTAGTGGTCTTACAATGATAGAAAAACTGAGTACAATAACCAACATCCCATTACCCATGCATTCCCCATCGGAACGTTACCCGTTAACCCTTCACTGGGATCCATGCTTGAGAAAAGAGCAATGAACTCACCTTTGGTTTGCTCGGTTTAGACAAGTGACTTGTTAATTTATTCAATACGCGCGACCTAAGAGAGTGTTTGGTGTTTATCAGTTTCACAATTCATTTTCGCGTAAGCCACATCAAGTATTATCACACCAGTCACGTATAATAGTTAAACAAGTAATGCACATGATCGTTAAATTCACTGATGTCTTTAATATCAAATAACACATTGAACCACACAATAATTCCCACAAGTATAAACAATACATTTCTGGTCCTTGAATACTTAACCCTTTTCTCATTTATTCCGCACATTCTTATAGTCGGTACATACATTTTAGTGAGCTCGATTTAATCAGTATATAGTTCATTAATAGGCATCCACTGTTGATCAGCTCATCCCAAAATACACGGTTATTTTTGTACTCTAAATATCATCTAACACAACTTATAAAAAGCAAGCATCGTATCATACCATTAAAGCATGGGTGAGTGCGCATATAATTGAAAGGGTGAGGGTGATTGACTAAATTAATTGTCTACCCCAACTGATGTTCGGCCCCACCACAACAACACAGTGTACAATGCAACAATCACCCCATGTTTTCATCCATACTCATATGCATGCAGCTTAACAGGTGACCACACAACTATCACAATTAATATTAACAATACACAAGCCAACCCCCCTATTGGACCTTTGCTCGGCCCACTAAATGACCTACACATGCATCCATTCAACTCAACACCTCAAAAGGTCACATGCATATTATGTTGGCTGGAGCTTGGTATCGGTCCACTAAACACAGCCGAAAGGACAACTCTCACAACAATTTTGTCTTATATGTTACACAATCTCACTAGCCGACAAAGATGCTGCTACCTATTTGTGATTGGACCAAAAAAAAAACAACAAAGTCTCACTTAATTACTAAACAAATGTTCTGTGACAAATTTCATAGTTATCACACATAGGCAAATTATAATTTCATCAAAAAAAATCGATTCATATAATCCTAATACAACCGACAATATCAATGGTGTCACATGGGTTGTCTATTTCTCCTCAACTTGTAGCCGCCCTTATTACCCAATCATACATCAGTATATAATCATCTCATGGCCCTACTCATGCATATAATCACACATATAATATCATGCAATATTAATAAGAAGAATATTCAACCCAACGTATTCAACAACAAGATATCAACACTAACCGATATATTGACGAATCAAGGTACTATCTCGATCAGGGGGAAATTTCTACCGAATCCGTGCGTTCAGGGGGAAAAGCTTTAGGGTTTTGACTTGTGCTTTAAGTTTAGTTTAATCAATACCCATGTTACGTATTCTTATATTTGTGAAGGTTGGGGCGGTTTAATTATTAACGGAACTGGGCCAAAGCCCACAACAAGGGTAAAACTGATTCTTAATCGAATTAGGTACCTAGTGACATAAGAATTAGTTGGGTTTCCTAATTGGCTTAAAAGATTGCAAGAGGGCGGTTCTTAACGTGTATTACTGACCGTGACATTGGGCTTAAGCCCAAGTAGAATAGGCTGCCGAACTTAGCAAACAAGCAATATATATTTACAATTAAGGGAGGTGGGGTCCGACTCTCATGTTACATACAAAAGAGTGGGCTGAAATCACATAGTTTGGGCCGAGATATAGTATATACATATAGGGTAAAGGATACATTCAAGTCATGTATACGCGTAACGGCCGATACATTGTCTGGTTTGAATTGCGTAAGCTAATTATCGCACAATTAATTTAACGGAGTTATATGAATGGCGTTTAACAAAGAATGGAGGATAACGGAGAGTTTAGATCACAAGATAACGCGTCACTTAACCTAAAGAATTCGGGTTGTCACATCATCCCCAACTTGAAAGAAATTTCGTCCCGAAATTTGACAAGTAAGCACAGAGGAATGAAGTGATGAAAACTCTAATTAAACTATATGTAATACCACGTAAATAATAATCACAAATAAAAATCAAGCATTACACGCGATCACTAAGCATCCAAGTACCGCACAGGCACTACGTAAACCAAATTGTAAACATGATTGCTTGGTCAGTTGGGTGCCACATCATCCCCAACTTGAAAGGGAATTTCGTCCCGAAATTCGCCAAGGATATCGAAAGTTGGTCCCACCGTTGAACAATCGGGGATAACAGAGCTTCACCTGATCTTTGCGTTCTCCCACCGCGAATTTCCACTATTTCTTAAGCTTAACAGCTTCCCTAGGGGTTCAAGTACAAATCCTGGATCTGTGACTAGGTTCTCATTTCCATATATGTGTTTCTGGTTGCTAAAATCTTACCTTGACTTTCCCACATGTCAAACTTCGTTCCCATGCGTGGCTATCTGGGCCTTCAGGCCCAGTCACCCACATTTGGTCTTCAGGTTTCAATGCATCCTATCAAAACTCAGGTGAATAGGATATCGAGGCCCATGTGCTTCGCCTACCCCACTTCCCTAAGCTGAGAAAGCTGAGAAGACGTTCTCCTAATTTGGTTCCCAAGAGTTCACCGCTCCCCGCAGTGCTAACGAGGTTAAGGCTACGCAATCTTCGAAAATCCTGTGATGAATCTGTGATAGTATCCAGCGAATCTAAGGGATTGCTGTATCCCAGAAGGAAATCAGGATTGGCATAAGGTCAATTCTGGAATTCTACCTAACGATGTGGAAGTAAACCAGGTAACTCTTCAGAAGACACGTCAGAAAATTCACGAATACTGGAAGATACTCTATCTTCCTTTCTTAAAGTGGCGAATCGGTGACAAGAGCTAGTATAGCAGAGTAGCCCTTCCGTAGACACTTCTGGGCTTTCACGACTGTGACAATGCCAACAACGGCACCACTACGATGATCTTAAACTGATAAGGATTCCCCACTGGGGAGAGGGAACGCACGATTTTCTTTTGCAGAGAATTTTCTGCTTGATACATAGATAACCAAGTCCATGACAACGACCATGTCAAAACTTACAAGAGTATTGGGAAGTAGGTCAATGTCGAACACTTGACCCACGAGATCAAGTTTACAACCAAAAAGGACAAGAGAAGCTTCTATCGATTTACTATCAGTTAGTTCTATTTTATGCTTATTTTACAAGAAAGGTGGAAGTCAGTCCTAACTAACGGCTGAACCCTAAGGCACATAACCCCAATCGAAACAAGAGTCAAATAAAACAGAAGCAGAAAAAGATCATTCAAAGAAGGCGTACCGGTCTCAACATTGCCATCATTGCGAGTCTCCCCCAGCGCCGATAGTAAATACTCTTCCACGTGCTCCGTTCCCACCATTGTTCCCATTGTTGCCGCTCCCAGTATTGTTGTTGTTGCCAACATTCTGATTAAGCTGAGGGCAATCCCTCTTAAAATGACCCTCATCACCACACTGAAAGCACCCCTTTTGATTCCCCTGGTTTTGTTGAGACTGTTGCCCTTGCTGTCTCTGATTCGACTGAGTCTGCTGCTGCTGCTTTGGCTGAGGAGCCCTACAATCCTTGGCCTCATGGCCTACCTTGTCGCACCTGCGACAAACTCGTTCACACTGCCCATAATGATGAAACCCACATTTGCTACACTGAGGCTTCTTTCCCACATAAGGTCTCTGATTTTGATTCACTGAGGATGATTGGCCAAAGCTGCGAGTACCGCCAGTATCTGTCTTCTTTTGGGGCTGAACCGAGTTGGACGCCTTGTCCATATCACCCCACTTGCGTTTGCCATCAGTGACAGGAGTAGTGGCTGTGGTGGTGGCAGTAGCAGCTTTAGAAACACGCGGTGGCAGTGAGTTGCTTTCCACCTCCTGATCAATAATCTTGTGAGTCAACCGGACAATCTGGGTCAAGTTATTGAGGTTTGCAGCGGTAACCAAACCCTTCACTCGTGGAGGTAACCCCTTGATGAATAACTCGATCCTTCGAGACATAGGTCGAGACAAATTCGGACACAAGTCAGCCAACTCATACGACCGCTTCACGTACGCCTCAACCTCAGATCCCACCAGTTTCAGGTCGTAATACTCGTTCTCTAGCTTCTGTATCTCATCACGAGGACAGTATTCCTCCCTCATTAATTCCTTGAAGTCGTCCCAAGTAGTAGCGTTTGCTGCATCAATACCCAGCAGCTGAACCTGGGCATTCCACCAGGTTAAGGCACCATCCTCAAGCGTGCCTGTCGCATACTTCACGCGGTCCCCCACGGGACAGTTGCACATAGCGAACACTGACTCAGCTTTCTCGAACCACCTCAATAGTCCCACAGCCCCTTCCGTCCCGCTGAAGGTCTGTGGCTTGCAATCCATAAACATTTTGAACGTACAGGCAGGCTGGTTGTTCGGGTGCGCAGCTTGGTAGGCTGCCAGAGCCTCTGCCACACGTGTGTTTATCAGATTTGTTAACTCAGCCTGAGTCATGTTGATGCTACCACGACCGTGTCCTCGTCCACTCATGTTTCTATAATAGGAGAAGGGAATGGATTTAGGAGTCGAAAAACGAGTAATGTGTTCAGGTTTATCACGTTAAGAACGATTAACTACCATATTCATACACAAACAGGGAAGAACCCCTCTTACACTCGTTAAGCCTCATTGGGATTTACATGCACCACGCGTTATTATTATGTGTGCACCCATGATAATAAGGCGGTTTGCATGCTCCTCTCAATGCTTCTTAACTTATGTTTGAAGTTTCTCCCACTCCAATCAACACAAAATAAGCACTACCAACAAGATTAGAATTTACTAGATGCAAGTGTTATGTTACACTATCAATGTGTCATGATGCCTACCATGTCGTATCGTTCATGCTATAAATATAGTTACGTTTACTAGGCATATAAAGCATAAGCTAAGGAGGAACGAACCTTGCAGTCTGAACCTGAGTGTCATGGTCATCGTTTGGATCAATTCGGTTATAGTCTGGTTTTATGAAAACATTTTTAAAACCGAGTTCTCTATAACCAGTGGCTCTGATACCAAACTGTCACACCCCCAAATTACCACCTAGGGCGTGTCCCTATTGGAGGTGCAACGATCCAACAAAGAGCCACCAATCATATCAAACACAAGTTATAATGTAATAAAATACTCAATTGAAAGAAATGTATCGTTTGAAAGTTAAACCAAAACCAAAGTACTGAGCGGAAGCATAAAAGTATAAATGTATCAAAACCAAATCAATGTAATTGTTTATCATGACCATAACCACTCCAGCAGCATCAGATAGCAAGCTCCCAAGTTCCTTCAATAATTACCTACAAGCATGTAAACAAGTGTGTCAGACTACGCTGGTGAGTTCAAGGTTTGTGTTTGTTTACCAAGTTGTGTTACCGATCAAGTGAGTAAAACAGTTTGCAAAAATGATGTGTTGTTTGTTGTTATGATGTTTGACGTTTTGATGTTGTTATTACTCGAGTACCGAATGGCCAGATGATATGTGATTGCCAACCCCAATGCCTCTATCAAAGCATTGGTCATGTTTTAAGGTAATTAGTTCACGCCCGTTCTCCTCGAACGTCGTGAGGGTGCCAAACCTAATAGCGCTATCAACTAATAACCCCCGTTGCCCTACAAGCAACGTGCCGGTAGATGTAGTGGTCTTACAATGATAGAAAAACTGAGTACAATAACCAACATCCCATTACCCATGCATTCCCCATCGGAACGTTACCCGTTAACCCTTCACTGGGATCCATGCTTGAGAAAAGAGCAATGAACTCACCTTTGGTTTGCTCGGTTTAGACAAGTGACTTGTTAATTTATTCAATACTCGCGACCTAAGAGAGTGTTTGGTGTTTATCAGTTTCACAATTCATTTTCGCGTAAGCCACATCAAGTATTATCACACCAGTCACGTATAATAGTTAAACAAGTAATGCACATGATCGTTAAATTCACTGATGTCTTTAATATCAAATAACACATTGAACCACACAATAATTCCCACAAGTATAAACAATACATTTCTGGTCCTTGAATACTTAACCCTTTTCTCATTTATTCCGCACATTCTTATAGTCGGTACATACATTTTAGTGAGCTCGATTTAATCAGTATATAGTTCATTAATAGGCATCCACTGTTGATCAGCTCATCCCAAAATACACGGTTATTTTTGTACTCTAAATATCATCTAACACAACTTATAAAAAGCAAGCATCGTATCATACCATTAAAGCATGGGTGAGTGCGCATATAATTGAAAGGGTGAGGGTGATTGACTAAATTAATTGTCTACCCCAACTGATGTTCGGCCCCACCACAACAACACAGTGTACAATGCAACAATCACCCCATGTTTTCATCCATACTCATATGCATGCAGCTTAACAGGTGACCACACAACTATCACAATTAATATTAACAATACACAAGCCAACCCCCCTATTGGACCTTTGCTCGGCCCACTAAATGACCTACACATGCATCCATTCAACTCAACACCTCAAAAGGTCACATGCATATTATGTTGGCTGGAGCTTGGTATCGGTCCACTAAACACAGCCGAAAGGACAACTCTCACAACAATTTTGTCTTATATGTTACACAATCTCACTAGCCGACAAAGATGCTGCTACCTATTTGTGATTGGACCAAAAAAAAAACAACAAAGTCTCACTTAATTACTAAACAAATGTTCTGTGACAAATTTCATAGTTATCACACATAGGCAAATTATAATTTCATCAAAAAAAATCGATTCATATAATCCTAATACAACCGACAATATCAATGGTGTCACATGGGTTGTCTATTTCTCCTCAACTTGTAGCCGCCCTTATTACCCAATCATACATCAGTATATAATCATCTCATGGCCCTACTCATGCATATAATCACACATATAATATCATGCAATATTAATAAGAAGAATATTCAACCCAACGTATTCAACAACAAGATATCAACACTAACCGATATATTGACGAATCAAGGTACTATCTCGATCAGGGGGAAATTTCTACCGAATCCGTGCGTTCAGGGGGAAAAGCTTTAGGGTTTTGACTTGTGCTTTAAGTTTAGTTTAATCAATACCCATGTTACGTATTCTTATATTTGTGAAGGTTGGGGCGGTTTAATTATTAACGGAACTGGGCCAAAGCCCACAACAAGGGTAAAACTGATTCTTAATCGAATTAGGTACCTAGTGACATAAGAATTAGTTGGGTTTCCTAATTGGCTTAAAAGATTGCAAGAGGGCGGTTCTTAACGTGTATTACTGACCGTGACATTGGGCTTAAGCCCAAGTAGAATAGGCTGCCGAACTTAGCAAACAAGCAATATATATTTACAATTAAGGGAGGTGGGGTCCGACTCTCATGTTACATACAAAAGAGTGGGCTGAAATCACATAGTTTGGGCCGAGATATAGTATATACATATAGGGTAAAGGATACATTCAAGTCATGTATACGCGTAACGGCCGATACATTGTTTGGTTTGAATTGCGTAAGCTAATTATCGCACAATTAATTTAACGGAGTTATATGAATGGCGTTTAACAAAGAATGGAGGATAACGGAGAGTTTAGATCACAAGATAACGCGTCACTTAACCTAAAGAATTCGGGTTGTCACAAGTTTTCCTACTTTGCTTTTTTGCATTCAGTCATTTTTTTTTTTTTTTTGTCGATGTGAATTACATTGCATACTCGATCGCAACTATATTTTCTTATGCTGCAGGGAATGATGTAATATTTTGGCTCATAGATAAATATGGGATCAACGATGTTAATGATGCTACTAAATATTACGAGGTTTGTGTTCGTGCTTTTCATATATTTTAGTTTTGTAGATTTATAGATTTATATCTGCATATTGATTCGTTTGTAATTGTAGATAGTTGTTGTGCGTGGGTTCACAAGAGGACGGAGAACGGCACAAGTTGCAGTTGCTTGCCTCTATGTTGTGTGTCGGTAAGTGATTACTAATATTTTACCAGTTACCATCATACCATTCCTTTAGAGACAAACATATACTATTTGTTAATTAATAGTATCAATGGCGTATGTAAACTTATTTGTATAGGTAATATTAAATAAAATGTATTTTTTTATCTATAAGAATATATATGACCATCTTTTATTATACTACTACAGAAAATAAACATAAAAATTGTAACAGTATTGGATTGTTTTTAAAGGTATTCACAAAAAGTTTTTAGTGATGCGGGTAGGGATGTAAATGAACCGAACATTTAGTGAACAATTTGTGAAATGTTCGGCGAAATATCCGTTTACGTTGAACAAGAAATTTCTTTCGATTAGTCAAATGAACGAACACGAACAAATGTCTCTTTCATTCAATTATGTTCGTAAACGTTCGAAAATGCATTCATGAACGTTCGTTCATTTACGTTTGTTTGTTTATTTTGTTCATGAAATATTTTTGTACATTTATTTATTACATCTAAACTTTTTATGTTATTTAATTTATTACCCTAACAACTAAAATAGAAAAAAACTCTATTCCCGCCTTGTGTTTACACATTCCCTTTTTCTTACTCACTAGTCATTATCCGCATTGATGAATACATCTACCTCCGTTCCAGTATTAGGACTTCATGTTCCAACTCTCCTTCATCCATTTCTGGCCTCTCTCACCTTTCTTGATTTTATTTGTGTTCGTGAACACATTCATTTCCTTAACGAACAAACACGAATAGAAAATCTCGTTTGGTAAGTGTTCATTAACACATTATTTTCTTAACGAGCAAACATGAACAAGACATTGTTCATGTTCGTTCGATTCGCCCTAGACGCGGGTTATTAAAAATAAATTTTATTCCTTACAATTAAACTCACTCAATTCTGTAGGGTTATTCATAATAGATTCTATTCCTTACAACTAAACTCGACTCAATTCTTTAAAGTCGTTGAAGCGAATGTTTATGTTATGTGCTTGTGTTTTCGAAGAAGGTAGCAAAATTTATTCCTTTTAGTGAACGTCATATCTGGTACATATAATATAATAATTTATATCACATATGTCATTCAACAATTCTTCAACTCTATATAATTTACAAGAAAAGTTATTGAATATAGACAAATATATATGAATTATTATACACATGTTGTCATAGTATGGAATTGTTATTGAATATAGACAAATATATATGAGTTAAAACTTTCCAAGTTGTCATAGTATGGAATTGTTGCTTCACGCTTGTATATATTTTAAATTGATATCTTTAATGATGTGGTTATACGATGGGATGTCCAACTACCATGTTATTGCTTTTATTTATGTACAAAATTATAAGTTACTTATTTAAAATACTTTATTCTTTATAACACGAAGTTAACCTACTCTTAAATAAAATGATATTCAATCCAAACTTTTTTTTAATTTTTTTAACAATCAAACTTCTATAAAAGAAGTAAACGGGGCCAGTAAGAAGCTTGGGGTCCCATAGTTTGAACATACAAACAAGAAACAAAACAATACAAAGAACGAAAACAGTTACTTAATAACATCTCGAACATTAAAATCACGCCACCTATCCTAATTCAAACTCTGAAGAGGATATCTATTTATCATCGAATGAAACGAGTCTTCTTTGATCCTTTTTCACTATGTTTTCCGTTGTGAGAGAATATAGACTATAGAGAGTAAGGTTAGGTGAGAGAATGAAACAAAGAAGTTACATTTTAACTTTACTCATGTGTCATTAACACTTGTGTTGATCAATAAGTGGGATAGAGTGACTAGTTTATAGATGAGATTTTATTTGTAAATAATCATAAAAATTAATTCATACAATAAAATGTACCATTTATGTAAACATATTGTACAACATCCTAAGCAATTTTTATAGTATAAACAGTAATTATGATGACATATAATCACCATAGATTAATATAACTTACGCCGATGTAACGTAAAACGTGTTACGTCAATGGATGTATAGCCTAGTGACATTTTGAGGGTGAGATAAAGCTTTGGGACCAATAGGTCCTGGGTTTAATTCCCACAAGGGGAGTTTTCTCACATTTATTGGGTTTTCTTCTGAATTGATGTATAGGCATTATGCCTAGTGGAGATGGATATGATCGGGTGATTCCGTTGGTGTCACGATGATACTCCAGTGGTCCGTCAGTGACCAAAATATGTCGTTAAAAAAAACATGTTACGTTTTGTGTACCTTATACCATATCTAGATTCCTTTATGGGAACGAATAGTACGAGAGGTTTAGACCTACGATTAATTAACAACTACTTAGAAGCACCATACATAATTAGAGGGGAAGGAGACCATGTGTTGTCGTTTAAATACTCAAGTCGGTATGGCATAGGGTATGTTTCAAGTAATATAGTTTAAGGGTAACTGAGTGTGTATGAAAGAAAAAAAAAAATCTTGTAATTTGTAGGTTTTTCTATTTTTAACACCGTTCCTAAAAGTGACATCATCATCAGCTGAACTTATAAAAGGTATGGTTCAACAAACTTTAAAAGGATTTGTTGAAGTCGTCTATATTCATGCTAACTATCCCCTGAATTCTCGTTAGTAGCTTAAGATGGCTAACAAGAGTGTCCTTTTTCCTGTGTTGCACTATGTTCCATTTAAAGCAAGCTTGTTAGTTTTAATGTCCTTTAGGGAATGAGGAAACACCAAGTCTAAACCGCCGTGTTAATTTTTGTGGGAATAGTCTCGTTAAGATGAGTTGGAGAAACGATCTTAGAAACAAAGCACTGCCATCTGTACTATTTGTACTTGTCTTAGCTATCACTATGCTGCATGCACCGATAAGAGTCTGCGCGCATACTTTGGTGATAGCTAAGTATTGTTTCGCTAAGTCTAGGTATGGCCCTCTACTTGCATGCTTTGTAATGTCTTGCACAGAATTTAAGACCATACCCCTCAGGTACGGGTATTATTCTATAAATCTTTAATGTCATTCATAGGCTTAAAGGTTCATTGAAGCTAGTTCTTAACTTTAATTCATAGAAGCTATACGGCTTCTTGACTTTATTAAATCCGAAAATGGACTAGATTTATTCGCACATGGGTAAGGTTTTGCATCTTAAGATTGGTTATACCAGTAAGCCCTCCCGATCCAGTATAACATGGAAGTCTTGTGAAAGCTGAAATATTCTATAAAACTAATCATGCGATTTGGTTTCGTCAAAGTTAATGTTATATTGTTATTGATCATACTCATATCCAGATCCTAACATGTAGTTCATAAACGGGTAAAGTTATAAGGCCATGCGTAGTGAGGGGTTATACAGGCGCTATATTGGGGTATAACGCCCCATAGCGCCCAGAACACCGCCCCCTGGCATTATGTGGGGGGTTATGGAACATGGTTGTGATATGCATAGCGGGGCCATCATTGGTTTCTCTCTCACACACATACATACATACATACATGTACATGTATAACTGAAAGGGTATAACCCCGCTAGTGGGTGGTGGTGGTAGACGGTAGTGGTGGGTGGTAGTGTTTAACCCTCTACAGACCTTAGAAAATATTAGAAGTGGTTGGGCCAAGTCTGCAATAAGAAGAGCTTGCGTAGACTTTTTTTTAATGAAACGTCTTCAGAAAAAACAAACAGTCTACAAATAACAATGTCTGCACATGGTCTGCACAGTACAGTCAGAAATGTCTGTCCATATTTTTTTTAGAAAAACAAACACCACCAAAGAAGACTTATTACACTATTACTTGTATTAAAAAGGATAATACACTTGTGAATCAAAAGAACACGCCATTACACTTTATTTAAAACGGGTTTGCTCTTTATGTCTTTCCTTTACTCTTTTTATATGCTTTATTCATACGCACATGCCAATGTACCATCTCTTTCTTCCTCTTCCCGATGCACACCAAAATGCGATGTCAAATTAAAGTTTTAAAGCAAAAATATTGTGTACACGAGTAATAATAGAAAATTATTGTGTCCTGTACACGAGTAATTGGAATTTTATGTGGTAGATGACAAAAAGGAAAAAGCTAAAGGGAATATGAGCATCTTTTTTATGCTGAAATTAAATAGAAAATAATAATTTCTTTTTCCAAAATTTTAAAGTCAGCATATGTTTAAAATATAAAGCAATATATTAATTAATAAGTGATAAAAGATATGTGATTATTAGGCAAACATTTAAAAGAAAATTACTTACAAACAATAATATATTTGATATGGCGTAATAAAATAGATGAGAGAATGAAATGAATAAGATAATGGAATGGACAAATGAATGAAATGGATCATTACATTACATAGTCTTGTTTGGTTACCATGCAGGAAAGGAATAAATCATTACATTGTGTTGTTTGGTATGTAAGAAAAGAGGAATGAATTAAATCGGCGATGGGTGGTGGCGGTGATCGGTGGCGGCTAGTGGCGGTGGCAGCGACCGGTGGCGGTGATCGGTGGTAGAAGTGGTGGGTGGCGGTGGTCGGTGGGTGACGGGGTTGTTAGCGGTGGTGGCGACGATGGTCGGGGTTGGCGGTGGTCTGCGGTGGTAGGTGGCGACGATGGTGGTGGCGACGACGGTGGGTGGTGGTGGTTGACGGTAGCAGGTGGTGGCCGCGGAGGATTGTGGTGGTGGTCGGCGGAGGGTGGCGGTAGTAGTCAGGGTGGCGGTTGTCGGTGGTTGCGGGTGGCGGCGATGGTAGTCGATGGTGGTGGTGACGACAGTGGGTGGTGGTGGTCGACAGCAGCGGGGGGTGGCCGCGGAGGATGGTGGTGGTGGCCGGCGGAGGGTGGCGGTAGTGGTCGGGGTGGCGGTGGTCGGTGGTGGTGGGTAGCGACGGGTGGTGGTGGCGGCGACGACGATGGGTGGTGGTGGTCGATGGTAGCGGGTGGTCGCATCGGAGGATGGTGGTGATGGTCGGCGGAGGGTGGCGGTAGTGGTTGGGGTGACAGTGGTTTGCGATGGCGGGTGGCAGTGATGGTAGTCGATGGCGATGGCGGTGGGCGGCGGTGGTCGGCGAAGGTTGGTGGCGGGTGGTGACGACGACAGGTGGTGGTGGTGGTAGATGGTGGAGGTGATGGACGGTGTTGTGACGTAGGCTGAGAGAGGGAATGGAATGGAAAAAAAAACAGGGGGAGTGGATGAAATGAATTTGAGGGAATGGAATGACTTATGTAATGGGTGATTCCATTACGTTGTCCAACCAAACACACTTTTTCTCATTCCTTCGCAATAGTTAATTCCATTCCACCTCCCATTCCTGCATACCAAACACTACCTAAACCAAAACAAGAGTCGTAAATTATTATGGGTCTGGTTAATTATAACACCATTAAAAGTACTTGAAAACCGAAAAAACTACTATTAGTGGATAAAAAAAATTGTATTTACTTTTCATTTCCATAATTAGTAATGTAGAAATAAAAACAAAAATTAAAAAAAAAATATGTAGATTGACGAACTAATGTAGCTTACGAAGGTATACACATATGAGGAAAATATATGTAGTTCACGAGCTACATATACGCAACTTGTCGACCTACATACATACATACATACATACATACATACATACATACATACATACATACATACATACATACATACATACATACATACATACATACATACATACATACATACATACATACATACATACATACATACATACATACATACATACATACATACATACATACATACATACATACATACATACATACATACATACATACATACATACATACATACATACATACATACATACATACATACATACATACATAATTACATACATACATACATACATACATACATACATACATACATACATACATACATACATACATACATACATACATACATACATACATACATACATACATACATATGTATATGTATAGTACACTTTTTCTATGTAGGGATAGTTAATGTACAATTGACCTTAACGTACGATGCGTACGCAGTGAAAAATATAACATGCGGATTTAGTTTTACAACATGCGGATTTGGTTTTATAAACATGTTGATTTGGTTTTACAATATGCGGCTTTGAGTTTACAACATGTGGATTGGTTTTACAACATGCGAATTGTTTTTTTGCAACATGCAGATTGTTTTTTGCAACACACAGCTTTGGGTTTACAACATGCGGATTTGTTTTTGCAACATGCGGAATTCTCAATGCTTACAATTGTATGTTAAGGGATATTGTACAGTACACTTTCTATATATATATATATATATATATATATATATATATATACGGTAGGGTTCATTTGAGAACCACTCTTATTACGAGAACCTTGAGAACCAATGTGTACAAAACAAAATACACCCACCCACCACCACCCAAAACCTAAACACCACCCCTACCCCACCACAACCCAAAAACCTAAACACCCTGTTAGTGCACTATGTCTGTTGACTTCGTCTTGTATCATGTCATGTAATAGGATTGATAGATCAGGGCTCGTAGTACGAGAAATTAGGTTCTAGAGGTAATTTCGCATGAAAGGTGCATAGGATGATTTCGCACGGAATTAGATTCCGCGTGAAAGTGATTCCGTTTGAGTCTTGTTCAAGCGGAATTAGGACTAGTATAAATAGTGTTCATGCGAAATCATTTGTATCATTCTTGTAATTCGGTAACGAAGTGCTGCCGAATTGTCTCCGAGTGCTGTAATTCCATCAGATCATTAATAGAGACGTATTAAAGAGTATCAAGCCGTTTTCACGTCCTTTTCACTGATTCCGCCTTTGATTCGGATCTAAAACTCTTCTGATTGACTAATTCGGGTCATACAACGATCCTACAAGTGGTATCAGAGCTTCAGGAGGAAGAGTTTCATCAAATTCAGCTTGATTTCATCAGAATTTCATACTTATACACCTTCTTTCTAAATTGAACAAGATTTCACGGTCGAAATGGATTGAATTTCACATATGTCATGCGAAACAGTGTTTTAACAAAGCCTTGAGAAAATCAGACCAAAATTCGGAGTAATAATGACTAAAATGGATCAAAAACCTAATTCCGTTTGAACGAACATCATAATTCTGTTTGAAATTGGATATTAATTCCGCACGGAATTAGCTATCCAGGGTTAATTTCGCTTGAACTTACAGTTAATCTCGCTTGGAATTTAATTCCGTTTGAATTGGTTCAAACTGTCACACCCCGATTTCCACGTGTCTCACCGGTGGGCCCGGTGGGGGATTACCGTGACGTAGTTGGCAACAATATAGTCAAACCACACAATTATATGAATGCACAGCGGAAGCATAAAGATAAATATATTTCAACGTTAACTGTAATATCAAAGTATCACCATTGTTGAAATAAAATCCACAGGGGATCAATAAAATTAACAAAAGTATTGTTCAACAGACTTCAAGCATCTTAAGCTTGCGAGACTTCTAATGATGCTAAGGAGAAATCCCAGCCAATTACGCATAGTACCTGCATTTAGTCTTTTTGGGAAACTACGTCAGTTTACACTGGTAAATACATTCAACTGACACTTTTGTAAAATGTTTAATAAAATTGGTTTAAATGCACAAGGCACAAACTCTTTATAACTTGGGATAATTCATAATTAAATCTTGTAAAGAATTACATGTTTACTATGCGTCCGGTCGCCCGGGTCGTGCCGGGTTAAAGTTTAATAGACACACCACATAGTATAAAACCGTGGCGGGTAAACCAACGGCTATACCTTTATAGTCATGGACATAATGCCGAGTGTACGCCTACACTCGGATGTTAGGGTCGTGGCCATTTCGTAAAATGCTGCCGAGGATATCCGGAACATGGTCATTAAGCCCCCAAAGGCGTAAAGCCAAACAAAACAAATTTTTAAACGGGTCACATTGATAATACCCAACTACTAACGAGTTGGGGTCAATTGCCCGACCAAGCGGTAATTTAAATACCGTAACCCAAGCCCGTATAACGGAAAATAAGTTAAAAGTATTTACCTTTGCAAGTATAATTCCTTAATTGAAATAAATTGCAGATAGCTTTTACTGGTCTCCTATTCTAGAACGAAGGTTTAAATTAACCTATTAGAATCCTAACGGGTCTTTAATTTAGCCGTAGCTTAGACCGGTCAGTTTCAACGGATAGATACGGTTTAATCGCGTGAAAGGCGAAAACCGGGAATGGAATGTGATTTTGACCCAACAAGTTTGAAGACTTGTTTTATAGGGGTATAATAATCACACTCTGTATTTTGGGGTCAAAACAATATGGTTTGACCCGTATCGGCTAATTTATGTAAACTAGTTACATAAGCCGAACCGTGCGCGCAAAAGGCGCAACGGGTAACCGCAAGAGTTCTACACTGGTTTCCTAAGTCAGTATGCTTTAAAGAGGTTGTGGTATCAGTAGGATACCTTCCATAACGCCCGTAACGAGTTTAAATTCATTTTATGCCCCGTAGGGGTATTTCGGTCTTTTTAAAGATTATTAAAGAGGTTTCTGAGTTCTACAGGAAATATGAGTTTCCCGAACAGTTTATGAAGTCTAAAATACTTTATTTATTATTTAGAATCAGTAGCAACTGGAATCGGGTCAAAAGACTTTATAGAACTCGAGTTATGGCCGAAAAGGGTATATTCGGTATTTACCGAACCGTTGCCATAACCGCAGGTTATGAGCTGGTTAAAAATAATTAAAAATCTTTAAAATCCCAAAATATTATTTTACATCAGTGAGTAAAAGGTTTGGTGTCGAAATCCGGGTTTAGAGAGGCGTTATGCTAATTGCGCTATTAAATTACTAAAGTTTCCGTAATTTGCGCTATTTAGCATAACTCCTATTCTGGACCTCGGATTGATGTGAAACTTTTAGGGACATGCTTAGAAATCAGTAACCAAGGTTATGATCCGTTCACGTGTCCGAAATTCTCGTTTTAATTTAAAAATGGCGTTACGGTCAACTTTTAAGCATTTAACGGAAAGGTGTAAAAGACTCGGACAAACAACGAACCGGTCACAGAGGGTTATACCATCATGTAACCTGGTTCTAAGAGAGTCCTAAGGCATATCTAAATCTTACTTTAACGGGTCAGAACTGAAGTCAAAGCAAAAGTCAAACTTTTGCGACATTCGGCTCCGAACCGGGTCGAAACAATAAATGGTCGGATCAAACAAGTTTAGACTAGTTAATATACTTATTATCATGTTTTATGAGTGTTTAAACAGGTTACATATCGTCTACATTACAGATTATGCATGAAATCGCAAAATAACATTTCTGTTGACTTTTTCTAAGCACGTTTGACTCGACATTTGGACTAGTTAGAGTGGGAATCAGAGGGTTCCCTTTTAGGGGTTTAATGCCCACATGATTACCATCATATAACTATCTTTGATTCAACAAATCACTGGACCATTCGTGATTTATCGCAAAGTCAATTGTTAATTACGACGGATTGACTTTTAGGCTAAAACTATGGAAAAACGAAACCACAAAGGGTTAGGCAACTTACAGAAGCTTGGTGCACGACTAAGAATGATAGAGGAATGCTTGAGAGCTCCAGAAATGATCAGAAGGCAGGTTTTGAGGTGTGTTTCACTTATGCACAATGTATGTCCTTTTATAGTGAAAAACTTGGCATATGATCATTACAACTCAACCTACAAGGCATCATGGATGTTCAGCAGGTGGCCCTGGGTGCTAGGGGTCATGTAGAGGGCGCCCATGCTTCATTAGATGCTCACAAGATCGTTCACAAGCTAAATCATTGAATCTGTCCAAAGTTTCTGCATCTGGGACTCGTACGCGGCCCGCATTAGGATTCAAGCAACTCACACGCGGGCCGCATGGATCCTAATGTCAGAAAACGTATCTTCTCCTGGCGCGCGGCCCGCATTAGCTCATGCATATCTTCAACGCGGCCCGCCTGAGGGTTAATTAACAAGATTTTCAAATCTTTTGTAATGATTAGCCTGACCTTTCGGTTTCGAAGGGGGAACTTTGCGATTTGGCCCTCGATTATTTACGATTAAGGGCCTCGTGACTTTCACCCGCATTGTTAAGCCCCCGGTTAGTTTAATTACTATCCGAAAAGCCTTAACTTTTATTGTTGACGCTTTTAACCCCTCGCATACGAATTTGATCATAACTTTCTCGTTTTAAAACGGAACTTCGCGAAATTTATATCGTATATCCTAGTGAGCGTATTTTACTGTTACAAAGCCTTGGGTTCGTCAAAGGGTCACTCAGAGGTATAAATTAAACATGTTGACACAATTAACCCCTGCAGCTTGTAATCTCTCACTTTCTTCCGCGTTTCGCTCCGTACGATCCATGATTTATTCGTTTGAAGGTACGAGCATCATTTAGGGTTACTATACAGTATATTTACCCTTCGTTGACATTTATAACCCTCGAATTTACATACTTTCAAGGTTTGTCAACTTTAGTCCTTTATTAAATATTTAATGCCACGTGTAAACTCATGATACGTGTTAACACATTATTGGACACAAAATTTCGAGGTGTTACATCCTCACCCCCTTAAAATAAATCTCGACTCGAGATTTACTGAAATAAATAAGGGTATTTTTCCTTCATCGTGGCTTCAACCTCCCACGTGAATTCGGGACCTCTTCGGGCATCCCATTTGACATTAACAATAGGTACATGCTTCCTTCGAAGCTTCTTTACCTGTCGATCTTCAATCGACAAAGGTTTTTCCACAAATTTCAAGCTCTCATCTATATGCACATCTGTATGAGGTATCACCAATGATTCATCAGCGAAGCACTTCTTTAGATTGCAGATGTGGAACACATTGTGAATTCCATTGAGCTCTTCCGGTAAGTTTAACTTATAGGCAACGGACCCGACGCGTTCGATAACCTCGAAAGGTCCTATGTATCTCGGGCTTAGTTTGCCTTTCTTACCGAAACGCATCACCCCCTTCCAGGGTGATACTTTAAGTAACACTTTTTCACCTACTTCGAAGTGAAAATCTTTACGCTTCAGATCCGCGTAACTCTTCTTCCTATCTCGGGCAGCCTTGAGACGGTCTCGAATCTGGACAATCTTGTCCGTCGTTTCGAAGATTATCTCTGGTCCTGATAATTGGACATCTCCAACTTCCGCCCAACAAACAGGCGATCTACACTTTCTACCATATAATGCCTCGAAGGGCGCAGCCTTTATGCTAGTATGGTAGCTATTGTTGTAGGAGAATTCGATTAATGGTAGGTCATTCTTATTCTTATGTCACCTCCCAATATAATAATGTGGCAGCTCTTTAACATACAAAAATAGAGATAGTGGTCTCGACCCACTCACAGAAAATAGATGCAAATTTCCTTCTGTCACTGGCGCCTCACTCTGCCCAACTGGCTGGTCATTTAATTATTACTCTTTTTCGCTCCATTTGCACCAGGACCTGGCAAAACACAAAAGAATATAATATAATACTAAAACTAAATAAAAACAAATAAAACTTATACAAAAAATTATACAATTTACACGGGACAAATATGTGTATTTTACCCCACATCAAATATCCCCACACTTAACCTTTTTTCGTCCCCGAAAAAGAATTATGCAACGGAATCAGAGATGAATAGTTACTCGGGTCAAAAGCATAGGTATATTTAATTAAAACCAAGGCTTGCGTTAGCCGCGATTGCGAATATACTTGTCCCCTTAAACCCGAATCCAATCTAAAGCCCTTATCATGTGAATTTAATTTAAGTGCGGTCAGTCTACCTAGGGTCTCACGCTAGAATCTACAGTCCACCTACTCCCGCCTCAAGCTTATAGGACTAAAGGAACGATCACTGGACCAATTCCCAACCGTCTTATATCAAAACCAAGAGAGTTTACAATCAGATTTTTTCTTTTTTTTCTCATTTTTTTTCGCTTTTTTTTCATGAGCGTAGACGATGCTTTCCCTAACCAAGAGGCAATCCGGCTGTAGAGTCGCTATCCCCAACCCAGATTACTTAAGCTTCGGTACTTTTTTTACTTTTCTTTGCACGGTCGATTTCATACACCCTAGCGGTAATCCGGCTGTAGAGTCGCTATCCCCAACCCAGATTACATAGAAATGCACTACTTTCATTCAGTTTCTAGCTCATTTTTTTCTATTTTTTTTGCATGATCACAAACTCTAACGGTTTTAATTTATAACGGTGTCCCTTATACTCTTATTGGCAGTTTCAATTTCCCATATTTCCCAGATGAAAACCCACTTGTAGACCGACAATTAAGGTAATATTAACTCAAAGGAACTTAAAACCAAACCCGGGCCTATCCACATATCCCTAACTAGACACAAGCTCGATTTATTTAATCTCTTATTATTATTATTATTTGAACCCGAACAAAAACTCATCTTTTCTATCATTTTCCGTTTTAATTGCAAACTTCTTTTTTTATTCGAAGGACATTTTCTGATTTTTTCAATTTTTCAAATTTTTTTCATATTTTTAATGACTCAGACTCTGCTAACTAGACACTAAACGATAGTTTCCCATCCCCAGAATCATTCTCTCTCACTATCCCGCAATTAGTGAGAGAGAATGATATGCATTTTTTTCTTTTCATTCTTATTCTTATGTCACCTCCCAATATAATAATGTGGCAGCTCTTTAACATACAAAAATAGAGATAGTGGTCTCGACCCACTCACAGAAAATAGCTGCAAATTTCCTTCTGTCACTGGCGCCTCACTCTGCCCAACTGGCTGGTCATTTAATTATTACTCTTTTTCGCTCCATTTGCACCAGGACCTGGCAAAACACAAAAGAATATAATATAATACTAAAACTAAATAAAAACAAATAAAACTTATACAAAAAATTATACAATTTACACGGGACAAATATGTGTATTTTACCCCACATCAGTAGGTTCTTATCCCAACTACAACCCAAATCGATAGCACATGCACGTAGCATGTCTTCCAACATTTGAATAGCACGCTCACTCTGACCGTCTGTCTGAGGATGGTAAGCCGTACTAAAATTCAAACGTGTGCCCAAAGATTGCTGGAAGCTTTTCCAGAAATGAGACGTGTATCTAGTATCTCTGTCGGAGATAATAGACACAGGTATGCCATGTAGGGCTACAATCTTATCAACGTATAACTGGGCCAACATATCGGAGCTACAAGTCTCCTTGATGGGTAAGAAATGTGCTGACTTAGTCAGTCGATCAACTATAACCCATATTGTATCATTTCCTTTTCTCGTCCTGGGTAACTTGGTAATAAAATCCATAGTTACACATTCCCACTTCCATTCGGGAAGTTCAGGCTGTTGTAGCAAGCCTGACGGCTTTTGATGCTCAGCTTTGACTTGCGCACAAGTCAAGCATTTGGCTACATAAGCGGCTACAGACTTTTTCAAGCCTATCCACCAATAATTCGCCTTTAGATCCTGATACATCTTATCAGCTCCCGGGTGAACAGAATATTTGGAACTATAGGCTTCCTGGAGGATGACATCTCGTAGTCCTCCATAAATTGGAACCCATATTCGTCCATTTAATCGTAAAATTCCGTCCTTGCTAAGAGTTAACTGCTCCTCAGTTATTCCCAGCTTCTCTTTAGGATAGTTAGCTTCCAACACAGCTTCTCGCTGTGCAGCTAACAACCTTTCAATCAAATTATTCTTCACTTCGATGCTCTTGGCATTGATTCGGATGGGTTTCACCCTTTCTTTCCGACTTAAGGCATCAGCGACTACGTTCGCCTTGCCGGGATGATATCTGATTTCACAATCATAATCATTTAAAGTCTCCGTCCAACGGCGTTGCCTCATGTTTAATTCCTTCTAATTAAACAGATGTTGAAGGCTTTTGTGATCCGAATAGATCACAAACTTGATACCATACAGATAATGCCTCCACAGTTTTAGTGCGAACACAACGGCACCCAACTCCAAGTCATGGGTGGTGTAATTCTTCTCATGCACCTTCAACTGTCTCGAAGCATAGGCAATAACCTTGCCTTTCTGCATGAGCACACATCCCATGCCAGTGTGTGATGCGTCGCAGTAGACTACGAACTCTTTTGTACCTTCAGGTAATGTCAGCACAGGAGCGTTGCTCAACTTTTGCTTCAGAATATCAAAGGACTCTTGCTGCTTAGGGCCCCAAACAAATTTTATCTTCTTCTTGGTCAGGGAAGTTAAGGGCGCAGCAATCCTTGAAAATTTTTCAATGAAACGCCTGTAGTATCCTGCTAACCCCAGGAAACTACGAATCTCTGTAGGCGTCTTTCGCTCTTGCCAATTCATGACAACCTCTACTTTAGCGGGATCCACCAGATACCACGCTCGCTGACGACATGTCCAAGAAATTGGACTTCTCGAAGCCAGAATTCGCACTTAGAGAATTTGGCATAGAGTTTCTCATGATGTAGCAGTTTGAGAATACAACGAAGGTGTTTCTCATGGTCAGCTCGATTCTTCGAGTAGATAAGAATGTCGTCGATGAAAACGATGACGAATTTGTCTAAGTACGGCTTGCAGACGCGATTCATGAGATCCATGAACGCAACCGGTGCATTAGTGAGCCCAAAAGGCATCACTAGGAACTCATAGTGACCATAGCGAGTCCTAAATGCGGTTTTATGTACGTCTTCATCTCTGACTTTCAGTTGATGGTGGCCTGACCTCAAGTCAATCTTCGAGAAATAACTTGCCCCTTGTAACTGATCGAACAAATCATCGATCCTCGGCAAGGGATATCTATTCTTTATCGTGACCTTATTAAGCTCGCGATAATCGATGCACAGACGCATCGATCCGTCCTTCTTCTTAACAAACAGGACAGGTGCTCCCCAGGGAGACGAACTAGGTTTGATGAACCCTTTTGCTAACAGTTCATCTAGTTGGGTCCTCAACTCCCTCATTTCGGTTGGCGCTAGCCTGTAAGGTGCTCTGGCAATAGGAGCTGCTCCAGGGATGATATCGATCCTGAATTCCACTTGCCTATCTAGTGGCAAACCAGGTAGATCTTCAGGGAAAACTTCTGGATATTCCGAAATGACGGGAATATCTTCTATCTTCGGTTTGGGCTCTTCAATAATCACCTGTGCCATGTAGATGACACAACCCTTCTTTAGACATTTTGAAGCCTTGAGCATAGTCACTTGCTCAGGCAATCCGTACTGGGTATCTCCCCGAATGGTAAGCGATTCACCAGACGGAGTCTTTATCACCACTTGCTTTCTGTTGCAGACGATTTGGGCCTGGTTGTGAGATAACCAGTCCATACCCAATACTAGGTCAAAACCGGCCAATTTAAAGGGAAGTAGAGATAGAGGAAAAGAGTGGTTCTTAATGGATATCACACATCCATCTAACACAGTGGAGACGGTTTCTATGGTGCCATCTGCTAGCTCTACCTCGTAGTTCACATTTAAGGTTTTGACATGCATATTCAGCAAGTTGCAAAATTTATGATCTACGAAAGACTTATCAGCGCCCGAATTAAAAAGTACTCTTGCAAAGATATCATTTACGAGAAAAGTACCTGTGATCACGTTATCATCTAGCACTGCTTCTTTCGCCTCCATCCTGAAGACTCTTGCATTGTTCTTCTTGGCTTCTTCAGGCTTCTTGGCATATTTAGGGCAGTTGCTTTTAATGTGCCCTTTATCGTTGCAGTTATAGCAAGTTGCATCTTTTATCTTTTTGCAATACACGGTCTTGTGGTCCTTGGACTTGCATAACCCGCAAGCATACGACTTCGACTGAGTCTGCGAGTTTGATTCAAGTCTACACTTTCCAAAGTGGTGTCTCTTGCAATTCTTGCACTTGGGCTTCTCACCAGACTGTTGCCCATCCTTCCTTGACTCCGACCCCCTCTTGTTATCACTGTTTCCACGGTGTTTCTTGCCCGACCTCCGTGAAGTATCGTCTTCACGCTTTCTCTTCTCAGCTTCTTTGTTCCTCAGCGATCTTTGTCGGACCGCATCAAGAGTAAGGGACAAAGATATGTCGGCTACAGAACTAAAGGTCGTTGGCCGAGAGGCCTTCACGCTTGCCTTTATTTCGGGGGCTAACCACCGATAAAACGAGCGATTCTCTTTGGCTCCGGGGTTACCAGATACGGAACCAACCGGGACATCGTGTTGAAGCTCGTGAGGTAAGCTTGACAGTCAAGGTTCGTCATTACCAATGACAGGAAGTCAGTCTCTATCTTTTCAACCTCATGTTGAGGGCAGTAATTCTCCTTGATGAGAGAAATGAATTCCTCCCATGTCATGCTGTATAAAACAGCCTTTCCTGAGGCCTGAACCAAAGCCCTCCACCAAGCCAGGGCCTCGCCCTTGAATGATTGTGAAACAAACTTTACCACATCTTTCTCTGCGCAACCACTGATGTCCACCACGGTGTCCATCTCATCTAGCCACGTCATACAATCAACCGCGCCTTTCTCTCTAGTGAAGTCTCGGGGTTTGCACGAGACGAAATACTTGTAGGTGCAGCCCCTGGTGTAACACCTCGAAAATTTTCGTCCAATAATGTATTGACACGTGTCATAGACTTTGCATATGTGAAAACAAACTTTAGAGGGACTAAAGTTGACAAACGGTGAAAACTATGGAACGTAAGGGTCCAAAGTGTCAACAATGGATAAATAGACTCTATAATAACCCTACATAATGTTTATAACCCTAAACGGATGGATCATGGATCATACGAAGCGAAAAATGCACGAAAGTGAGGAATTACAAACTATAGGGACTAAAAGTGTCAACATGTTGAATTTATACCGTTGAGTGAACTTTTGGCAGCCCCGAAGCTTTGTAATGCTAGAATATACTCACTAGAATATGTGGTAAAAATTTCATGAAGTTTCGTTATCGTAT
Source organism: Helianthus annuus (assembly GCF_002127325.2). Classification (NCBI taxonomy): domain Eukaryota; kingdom Viridiplantae; phylum Streptophyta; class Magnoliopsida; order Asterales; family Asteraceae; genus Helianthus; species Helianthus annuus. The sequence continues at coordinate 13,421,543 of NC_035447.2, read as the reverse complement.
GAGAAAGTTATGGCCAAAACCGTACTTGAGGGGTTAAAAGCGTCAACGTCGAATTTCATGACTTTTCGGGTGAGCGCAAAGTTATCCGAGGACATTACCATGTTGGTAAAAGTCCCAAGGTTCTTAAAAACCAAGTTTGAGGGTTTACGGGTCAAGATAAATAGCCAAAACCTCGCGTGCGAAGACAGGGACCAAAACTGCAACATTTGAAAAATGTTTGGGCCTGCAGAACCCCAGGCGGCCCGCCTGGGCTGTCTTAAGCGGGCCGCGTGCCCCTGCCAGTAACTGAATTCGCGAATTTTTGCATTTTAGTCCGTTTTATGAGTGCATAACAGCTATGAGCACCTCCAATTCTCACCAATCACCTTACATGCAAGTATGGACACCTGTGAGCTTCCTATAACATCTGAAACATCATAAAATCTGATCAAAAGCATCATTCTTGAGGACTTGAGTTAGAGAACAAGAAAACCACAAACTTGCAAAAACTCACAAGGCATTCCAGGAGCAATCTGATCGACAAGGCAACCTCCAAGTGCTATCTAGGCTTCATTAGGACCCTTGTAAGCATTCATATCATTCTCTAATTCGTTCTAGCTTTGATTAGTAGCCAAAAGTCAATCCGTTGTTCATATAGTTTGACTTTTCGATTAAACGAATTTGGCTCTGTCATTTCTCAAATTGAAACCACTTATAAGTTGGTATTTATGTGGGAAACAAACCCTCAAAAGGGTATTCTCTGATTCCCATTCTAAGCATGCTATTTGTTGAGTCAAAGTTGTTCTTAAAAAGTCAACAGAAATTGTTTTTGTGAAATATAGCATAAATGGTAATGTAGATGACATGCAATCAGTTTGATCATTAAAAATAACTTTATAATGAATATAAGAATATGTTTTATCATGATCAACTCGACAATCTTTAATATAAACTCGGATCGGAACCGAAAGCCTTATAAAACGACTTTTTCGTTGACTCTCGATTCGGATCCGTGCATGCATGTTTGAGATCTGCATTAGAGCTTATTTTTGACCATTTATATTTATGTTTAACTCTCTGGAATTTTTACAACTTGAGTCTATGCTTAACCGATTCATATGAATGTTTCCGATTTATGCTTAAAGTTGACTATTTTGCCCTTTTTGATATAAAACGTGATTTTTGGAAAAGTGAAAGAGTAGAAATCTTTATTTATGATTTATAAACTTGCACCGAAAATTTGAGATCAGTTGGAGGTCCAGATTTTGAGTTATGGCCGATATCGTAAAATTATAGCTTTATGTTAAATAAACGGCGCATTTAGCGTATAACCTATTTAAGGCCACTTTTTGATATAAAACTTTCTACCCACTGATGTTATATAATATTTTGGGATTTTTGAAGATTTTTATTTAATTTTTGGCTGATCGTATCATAGGTCGCTAAGTTGATTCGGTTAATGCCGGTTTTGACCGTTTAAGCCATAAAATTAGTTTTATAAATCCTTTTGACCCCAAACCTTTTTCTACTGATTTATTTGTTAAATAAATTATTTTGAGCATTCTGGAAATATAAAAATCTCAGCTTTCTTTTGAAAACCCGGAAACGGCTCTAAATCGCCTTTCTAAGCGTTTTTAACGCATAGTATGCGCTATACCCATATTAAACGTATAAGGATTTTACCTACTGATGTATTTAGTGTATTTTTATAAAATAACAGTAAGTATAAATTTTTGAACTCAGGTTTCCAGTTTTGACATTTTTAGCCCTTGTGAAATTACTAAAATACCCCTACGGTGCATAGTTTGATTTTAAATGATAAGTTTTGTATATGGGTCATACCCTACTGTTATAATATGTCAAATTAAGTATATTTACTGTATAAATCAGACCTGTAACTCAGATTTCCAATTTAACCCTTTTATAATCTTTTAAATGACCAAAATGCCCTTATAAGGCATAAATTGAGTTTAAATTCATTCGGGGCATAATGGAACATAACTTGCTGATATTATATCATATTTAAAGCATATTATCTCAGGGAACTTGCATATGACTCTTTTGGCTACCCATAACGCTCTTTTAGCGCTCGGTTCGGTTTATGTAACTAGTTTGCATAAATTGACCGAAACGGGTCAAACGTTATCATTTTTGTCTCAAAATCCAGAATGTATTTAGTATACCCATATTATACAAGTATTCAAACTTGTCGGGTCTAAATCACATTCTATCCGGTCTTCGCTTAATCGTGCGCTTGAACCGTATCGTCCTTAAAACTCGGTCTAAGCTTAGGCTTAAATAAAGACCCGTTAGGAATCTAATAGGTTATTATAAACCTTTGTTCCAGAATAGGAGGCCCAGTAAAAGCTATCTACACTTACCAATTGTGATTCATACTTACTCAGGTAAATACTTTTAACTTATTTTCCCTATACGGGCTTGGGTTACGGTATATAGAATACCGCTTGATCGAGCGTACAAAATCTTGCACCCTTGGGTGTTCAATTGAATAATTTTGATCGGCTCGTTTAAACAGTCTTGTTTTACTTTAAGCCTTTGGGGGGTTAATGACCATGTCCCGGATATCCTTGGCATTATCTTACGAGATGGCCACGACCAGAGCACGGGGTGTAGGCGTACACCCGTCGTGTATAACTCTTTAATGTGGTGTGTCTATTAATCTTTAACCCGGACAAGATCCCGGGCTACTGAACGCACGAGTAACATGAATTCGTTCACAAGATTATATTGCATAATTAGCCCAAGTTATAAAAATATTTTTATGCCATGTGCATTTAAATCCATTTTCAATCATTTTCAAAATGAGTCAGTTAATTTGTATTTACCAGTGTAAACTGACGTATTTTCCCAAAAGGTTAAGTGCAGGTACTATACGTACTAGGCTGGCTGTTTCCTAGAGCATCCACAATAGTCTCGCAAGCTCGGAAGATAATAAAACTGTTGAACAATTATCTTATTTTATTTGATCCGCCTGTGGATCCGTTTCAACTACTCGTGATATTTAATATTACATTTTATTTAAAGTTGAAATGAATCTATTTCTGCTTCCGCTATGCATTATTATGTTGTGTTGTTTGTCTATGACGATGCTAACTACGTCACCATACCCCACACCGGGCCCACCGGTGACACGTGGAAATTGGGGGTGTGACAGGTTGGTATCAGAGCCAACGCTGAGTGAATTAAACACTAGTCTTTTGTGTTTAATCTCAGATACACAATTGCACAATCCTCGATTTTCGAGTCTAGACAAAGAACTTAGGAAATGTTCAAATTTCTTTTATTTTCTAACTTTGTCTTGTATATATTTGTTGTGCCACTTGTTTGATTTTTGACAGGTTCAAGATGCCGCCACGTGTACGAGGAAGGGGACGAGGAGCATTCGCCACCTCTCATGACCATGAAGCTGGGCCCTCGCATAGGCGAACCCCATCAGGATCCCATAACGCGGATGCCCGTAACCTTTGGAGATCGTTCGCTGAACCCGCCAGGCACTCACTGAGTACCTCACCTTCCCTACCACACTCTTTTGGGCCTCATTCTGAAAATGGGCCCCACAACTCCCATGGATCCTACATTCCTCTTCACCAGTCGCCTTATGACTACCCAGCACCCGTCTATCAGGATTTGTACAACCCTGATGCCTATTTGGAAGAACCAGTGGGTCACAACCCACTTGGGCCTGAAGACCACTTTCCGGGTGGCAATGAGATGGAGGTCGATGAGGACACCGATCCCTCCATGCCACCGTCCGGCACACCTAACCACCCCATTGAGATATCTGATGGGTCACCGTTCAGGGGATCACCTTACAATAGTCCCGATAGTTTCGAGGAGAGGTTCAAGCAGCACGACTGGGTTTATACCCCTAGCTACCATAACTCCCCCATGCACCAGTCCTACCACAGCTCTCCCGTGCACTCTCAGCATCACTCCCAGCAGCAGCTTCAGCAGCAGCCTCAGCAGCAGCAGGACCCATCTGAGGGTTTCTGGCGCGACGTGGTCACTCCGCCGCCGCCACCACCTCCGGTTTTGCCTCCTCCGCCTCAAAGGCGAAGGAGGAACGCCCGTATGTCTACGCGAGGAGGGATACACATTGGCACCCCTCGACATTCAGGTAGCAGCCGCTACTCGCCGCTTCACGAGGAGTCAGAGATGGGAGAATCTCCGCATCCCGTCTCAGAGGTTACTTCTGCGCCTATTGCGCCACTGCCACCGCAGAACTTTGGAGAGCCAATCCATGCGTATGCTAGCGCAGCACAGTTCAACCCTTTCGAGCCGACTTTTCCCCCAGGTTATGACTATACAGGGGATCCTTACTGGATAGCTTCGGGCTACAACCCCCTCAATCAGGAGGGTGCTTTTGGAGGTCCCTGGGCTACGGGACAATCAGCTTTTGGATACCCATCGCATGGATACCAGCAGCCGCAGCCTCCTCAACCACCGCAGTATCAGCCACCACCGCCGACGCCGATGATGTCGCCACCGCAAGTCCAAGAAATCCTGCAAGGGATAAACGACGTGCGACGTGAATTGCGACATGAAATACGGGAAGATCGCCGACACAACCGCGGAATGTTTAAGAAGATGGTTGACTTGATCAAGGGTAAGGGTAAGAAGGATTATTAAATCCTTTGTTTGTTAGCTCATTTACTCATGTCCCTGCGAGGACATTTATTCCTGTACTCTACCCCTGCGTGGGTATATTTCTCTTGTTCTACCCCTGCGTGGGTATGTTGTTTCTGTTTAACCCCTGCGTGGGTTTGTTTTGTTTGTTTGTTTTGTTTGTTTGTTTTGTTTGTTTGTTATTTGGCTTAGCCCCTGCGTGGGCATGTTATCTGAGTAAAAGTCCCGTTTAGGGCAAAGTTGTACTAGTCTACTTTTATTTAAAAATGGTTAATTTAAGTTTTTCATTTTATCTACATGCATGAATATAATATACAAATAAATGAAAAATATCAATTATTATTTTAATTGACCATTTTAATAAGAATCTTAAAAAGGTAAAACCTAGCTTGAATGTCTTATTAAAAGGCCTGGCCAATATGGTAAAACCTGGTTAAAAAGATTCAGATCTCTGTTAACATCTGTAAACATGTTAACATTCTTGGCTAAGCGTGATCTGTAAAATCACACAAGCCACCCTTTTAATAAATTATCCAAAGATTATATCTGTGTATATATCTGATTGTGACTTGATACCTACGGGTTATGACTAATGTCATATAAAACAAAAAGGCAGCTGTGGTTTATGGACTCCCTGCCAAGCAAGGGATTATTTGTTTTAATTATACAATTCTAATCCTATAAAAATCTAAATTTAAAATTTAGAAATTTGTCCAAGTGACTAGGCCTATTGTGCCAATATATATATTTCATTCTATGATAAAGTGCTAATAAAAGTGCTGAATGAAATTAAATAAATTAACTAATATGGCTTTTATTGCCATGGTTAATAAATCGTCAAGAACGATAATACTGTTAGGTTTCTAAATAGACCTTGTCCTTACTTTATTGTAGCTCTTAAAGCTACATGGCAAAATCGGAAGAAACAAACAGTCGTTCTGAGGAACACCCTGATAACACCAAGATTCATGTAACTGGTGCGGAGCTACAAGCACTGGTAGAAAATGCTGTTGCCAGAGCTATTGATAGGCAATTCAGGGAATCGAGCGGGACTCGAAGTAGGACCCGAACTGTACCTCGTTCCAAATCCAAGAATCATTCAGAGGCTCATAGCAAGCCGCCCTCTAAAAATGATGTATCAAAGAAAGACGAGCCGAAGAAGAATGATGAGGATAATCACTCCTCCAACCACAGCAGTGTCCCGAAACAGGAGGTCAAGCAGAAACATGAAACGCACAGCAAGTCCTGTACGTATAAATATTTCGTTTCATGCAAACCCAGAGATTTTTCTGGGGAGAAAGGAGCGGTCGACTGTATGACCTGGTTAGATGAGATGGATACGGTTGTAGATATCAGCGGGTGTGCTGATCGGGATGTGGTGAAGTACGTGTCCCAGTCGTTCAAAGGAGATGCACTGGCGTGGTGGAAATCTCTCCTACAAGCTGCCGGTAAGACCACTCTGTACAATATGACTTGGGATCAGTTTGTAGCCCTGATCAAAGAAAATTTCTGTCCACAACACGAAGTCGAAAGGATTGAGTCAGACTTCGTATCCCTGGTGATGAAGAACCTCGACTGCCAGGCATACCTTACCACATTCAACACTCTATCTCGATTGGTGCCATACCTGGTAACCCCAGAGCCGAGAAGGATCGCCCGTTTTATTGGGGGTTTGGCACCAGAGATCAAGGCGAGCGTTAAGGCATCGAGGCCTACGACGTTCAGATCAGTAGCTGATCTATCTCTCTCACTCACCCAGGATGTAGTCCGGTTGAGAGCTCTTAAAACTCGGAGGAAAACAAGAGGAAACGTGAGGACGACACCTCACGGAGATCGGAGAAAAGACACCGAGGGAACAACGACCACAGGAAAGGGTCGGGATTCAAGAAGGGAGATCCTCAGTCGGGTGAGAAACCCAGGTGCAAGGTTTGTAGGAAGCATCATTTTGGGAGATGCAGGCAGGAGTCTAGATCTCAATCTCAGCAGAAATTGTGTGGGATTTGTAAGTCCCCGGATCATAAGGCATTAGATTGTAAGAAACTTAAGGATGCAACTTGTTATGGTTGCAATGAGAAAGGGCACATCCGACCGAATTGCCCAAAGAATGCTAAGAAAGCCGATGAGGGAAAGAAGACCAATGCAAGAGTCTTCAAAATGGACGCTAAGGAAGCAGTTCAGGACGACAACGTCATTACAGGTACTTTTCTTGTAAATGATGTTTTTGCTAGAGTTCTATTTGATTCAGGAGCTGATAAGTCATTTGTAGATGATAAGTTCTGTAAGTTGTTAAACCTACCTGTTAAAACCTTAAGAGTAAAGTATGAGGTGGAATTAGCCGATGGAACCATAGAAACCGCCCCGACTATCCTAGATGGGTGTGTTATATCCATTAGGAATCATTCTTTCCCGTTATCCTTGCTTCCCTTTAAGCTAGCTGGATTCGATATAGTGATAGGCATGGATTGGTTATCGCATAACCAAGCCCAGATTGTGTGCAACAGAAAGCAAGTGGTAGTTAAGACTCCGTCTGGTGAGTCACTCACTATCCAAGGAGATACACAGCACGGATTGCCGGAGCAAGTGTCCATGCTCAAGGCATCCAGATGTTTGCAGAAGGGTTGTGTCATTTATATGGCACAAGTCACTATTGATGAGCCAAAGCCAAAGATTGAAGATATCCCTGTCATCTCAGAATACCCTGAAGTATTTCCTGAAGAACTCCCCGGTTTGCCACCGGATAGGCAAGTGGAGTTTCGAATCGACATCATTCCGGGTGCAGCGCCAGTAGCAAGAGCACCATATAGGTTGGCACCAACGGAGATGAAGGAGTTGAGGACGCAATTGGATGATCTGTTAGCTAAGGGTTTTATTAGACCCAGCTCGTCTCCTTGGGGAGCGCCAATCTTGTTCGTTAAAAAGAAGGATGGATCGATGCGTCTGTGCATCGATTACCGTGAGCTTAACAAAGTCACTATTAAGAATAGATATCCGTTACCCAGGATCGAAGATCTGTTCGGTCAGTTGCAAGGAGCAAGCTATTTCTCAAAGATCGATTTGAGGTCAGGCTATCATCAGTTGAAGGTCAAGGATGAAGATGTGCACAAGACAGCGTTTAGGACTCGATATGGACATTATGAGTTCCTAGTGATGCCTTTTGGGCTCACTAACGCACCAGCCGCATTCATGGATCTCATGAATCGCGTTTGCAAGCCTTATTTGGATAAATTCGTCATCGTCTTTATTGACGATATCCTTATCTACTCGAAGAACCAAGCTGACCATGAGAAACACCTTCGTTGTATTCTCAAACTCCTACACCGTGAGAAACTTTATGCCAAATTTTTGAAGTGCGAATTTTGGCTTCGAGAAGTCCAATTTCTTGGACATGTGGTAAGCCAGCGTGGTATCCAAGTGGATCCCGCTAAGGTGGAAGCAGTTATGAATTGGCAGGAGCCAAAGACTCCTACCGAGATTCGCAGTTTCCTAGGATTAGCAGGATACTATAGGCGATTCATCGGGAACTTTTCAAGGATTGCTGCGCCCCTAACTTCGTTGACTCGTAAGAAGATTAAGTTTGATTGGGGCCCTAAGCAGCAGGAATCCTTTGACATTTTGAAGAAGAAGTTGAGCAATACGCCAGTGTTAACATTGCCTGATGGTATAGAAGAATTCGTGGTATATTGCGATGCGTCGCACACTGGTATGGGTTGTGTACTCATGCAGAGAGGCAAGGTCATTGCCTACGCCTCTCGACAATTAAAGGTGCACGAGAAGAACTACACCACCCACGATTTGGAATTGGGTGCGGTTGTATTTGCATTGAAACTGTGGAGACACTACTTGTACGGAACCAAGTGCGTGATTTATTCGGATCACAAGAGTCTTCAACACTTGTTCAATCAGAAAGAATTGAACATGCGACAAAGGCGATGGATGGAAACTTTAAATGATTACGACTGTGAGATAAGATACCATCCAGGCAAGGCAAATGTAGTTGTCGACGCCTTAAGCAGAAAAGAAAGAGTGAGACCAATCAGAATCAATGCCAAGCGCATTGAAATAAGGAATAATTTGAACGAAAGGGTGTTAGCTGCACAGAAGGAAGCTGTGTTGGAAGCTAACTATCCTGAAGAGAAGTTAGGAGTAACTGAGGAGCAGTTATCCTACGACAAAGATGGAATGCTAAGACTAAACGGACGAATATGGGTTCCAGTTTATGGAGGACTTCGGGATGTTATCCTTCAGGAAGCCCACAGCTCTAAATATTCCGTTCATCCTGGAGCTGATAAGATGTACCAGGATCTAAAAGCAAACTACTGGTGGGTTGGTTTGAAGAATTCCGTAGCAGAGCATGTAGCTAAATGTTTGACTTGTGCTCAAGTCAAGGCTGAACATCAGAAGCCGTCAGGTTTGCTTCAACAACCTGAAATTCCCAAGTGGAAATGGGAAATGGTGACAATGGATTTCATCACCAAGTTACCAAAGACGAGAAAAGGAAATGATACCATATGGGTCATAGTAGATAGACTGACGAAGTCAGCTCATTTTCTACCCATCAAGGAGACGTATAGCTCCGATATGTTAGCTCAATTATACGTTGATAAGATTGTAGCGCTACATGGTATACCTGTATCTATTATCTCCGATAGAGATACTAGATATACGTCGCATTTTTGGAAGAGTTTCCAACAATCATTGGGCACTCGTTTGAATTTTAGTACGGCCTATCATCCTCAGACCGATGGTCAGAGTGAGCGTACTATTCAAACTTTGGAAGACATGCTGCGTGCATGTGCGATCGACTTGGGTGGTAGTTGGGATAAGAACCTACCACTAATTGAATTCTCCTACAACAATAGCTACCATTCCAGCATAAAAGCTGCGCCTTTTGAGGCCTTATACGGTAGGAAGTGTAGATCGCCCATCTGTTGGGCAGAAGTTGGAGATGTCCAACTATCAGGACCAGAAATCGTTCTTGAGACAACGGACAAGATCGTTCAGATTCGCGATCGTTTGAAAGCTGCCAGGGATAGGCAGAAGAGTTATGCGATCCTAAGCGCAAAGATTTTCACTTCGATGTAGGTGATAAAGTGTTGCTTAAAGTATCACCCTGGAAGGGGGTGATGCGATTTGGTAAGAAAGGCAAGCTAAGCCCGAGATATATAGGACCTTTCGAGATTGTCGAACGTGTTGGGTCAGTTGCTTATAAGTTAAACTTGCCTGAAGAACTTAGCGCTATACATAATGTGTTCCACATCTGTAATCTGAAGAAGTGTTTCGCTGACGAATCACTGGTTATACCGCATACAGATATACACATAGATGAGAGTTTGAAGTTCGTGGAAAAACCATTGTCGATCGAGGATCGACAGGTGAAGAAGCTTCGAAGGAAGTACATACCTATTGTTAAGGTCAAATGGGATGCCCGTAGAGGTCCCGAATACACGTGGGAAGTGGAATCCACGATGAAGGAAAAATACCCTCATTTGTTTCAGTAAATCTCGAGGTCGAGATTTCTTTTAAGGGGGTGAGGATGTAACACCTCGAAAATTTTCGTCCAATAATGTATTGACACGTGTCATAGACTTTGCATATGTGAAAACAAACTTTAGAGGGACTAAAGTTGACAAACGGTGAAAACTATGGAACGTAAGGGTCCAAAGTGTCAACAATGGATAAATAGACTCTATAATAACCCTACATAATGTTTATAACCCTAAACGGATGGATCATGGATCATACGAAGCGAAAAATGCACGAAAGTGAGGAATTACAAACTATAGGGACTAAAAGTGTCAACATGTTGAATTTATACCTCTGAGTGAACTTTTGGCAGCCCCGAAGCTTTGTAATGCTAGAATATACTCACTAGAATATGTGGTAAAAATTTCATGAAGTTTCGTTATCGTATGAGAAAGTTATGGCCAAAACCGTACTTGAGGGGTTAAAAGCGTCAACGTCGAATTTCATGACTTTTCGGGTGAGCGCAAAGTTATCCGAGGACATTACCATGTTGGTAAAAGTCCCAAGGTTCTTAAAAACCAAGTTTGAGGGTTTACGGGTCAAGATAAATAGCCAAAACCTCGCGTGCGAAGACAGGGACCAAAACTGCAACATTTGAAAAATGTTTGGGCCTGCAGAACCCCAGGCGGCCCGCCTGGGCTGTCTTAAGCGGGCCGCGTGCCCCTGCCAGTAACTGAATTCGCGAATTTTTGCATTTTAGTCCGTTTTATGAGTGCATAACAGCTATGAGCACCTCCAATTCTCACCAATCACCTTACATGCAAGTATGGACACCTGTGAGCTTCCTATAACATCTGAAACATCATAAAATCTAATCAAAAGCATCATTCTTGAGGACTTGAGTTAGAGAAGAAGAAAACCACAAACTTGCAAGAACTCACAAGGCATTCCAGGAGCAATCTGATCGACAAGGCAACCTCCAAGTGCTATCTAGGCTTTATTAGGACCCTTGTAAGCATTCATATCATTCTCTAATTCGTTCTAGCTTTGATTAGTAGCCAAAAGTCAATCCGTTGTTCATATAGTTTGACTTTTCGATTAAACGAATTTGGCTCTGTCATTTCTCAAATTGAAACCACTTATAAGTTGGTATTTATGTGGGAAACAAACCCTCAAAAGGGTATTCTCTGATTCCCACTCTAAGCATGCTATTTGTCGAGTCAAAGTTGTTCTTAAAAAGTCAACAGAAATTGTTTTTGTGAAATATAGCATAAATGGTAATGTAGATGACATGCAATCAGTTTGATCATCAAAAATAACTTTATAATGAATATAAGAATATGTTTTATCATGATCAACTCGACAATCTTTAATATAAACTCGGATCGGAACCGAAAGCCTTATAAAACGACTTTTTCGTTGACTCTCGATTCGGATCCGTGCATGCATGTTTGAGATCTGCATTAGAGCTTATTTTTGACCATTTATATTTATGTTTAACTCTCTGGAATTTTTACAACTTGAGTCTATGCTTAACCGATTCATATGCATGTTTCCGATTTATGCTTAAAGTTGACTATTTTGCCCTTTTTGATATAAAACGTGATTTTTGGAAAAGTGAAAGAGTAGAAATCTTTATTTCTGATTTATAAACTTGCACCGAAAATTTGAGATCAGTTGGAGGTCCAGATTTTGAGTTATGGCCGATATCGTAAAACTATAGCTTTATGTTAAATAAACGGCGCATTTAGCGTATAACCTATTTAAGGCCAGTTTTTGATATAAAACTTTCTACCCACTGATGTTATATAATATTTTGGGATTTTTGAAGATTTTTATTTAATTTTTGGCTGATCGTATCATAGGTCGCTAAGTTGATTCGGTTAATGCCGGTTTTGACCGTTTAAGCCATTAAATGAGTTTTATAAATCCTTTTGACCCCAAACCTTTTTCTACTGATTTTATTTGTTAAATAAATTATTTTGAGCATTCTGGAAATATAAAAATCTCAGCTTTCTTTTGAAAACCCGGAAACGGCTCTAAATCGCCTTTCTAAGCGTTTTTAACGCATAGTATGCGCTATACCCATATTAAACGTATAAGGATTTTACCTACTGATGTATTTAGTGTATTTTTATAAAATAACAGTAAGTATAAATTTTTGAACTCAGGTTTCCAGTTTTGACATTTTTAGCCCTTGTGAAATTACTAAAATACCCCTACGGTGCATAGTTTGATTTTAAATGATAAGTTTTGTATATGGGTCATACCCTACTGTTATAAGATGTCAAATTAAGTATATTTACTGTATAAATCAGACCTGTAACTCAGATTTCCAATTTAACCCTTTATAATCTTTTAAATGACCAAAATGCTCTTATAAGGCATAAATTGAGTTTAAATTCATTCGGGGCATAATGGAACATAACTTGCTGATATTATATCATATTTAAAACATATTATCTCAGGGAACTTGCATATGACTCTTTTGGCTACCCGTAACGCTCTTTTAGCGCTCGGTTCGGTTTATGTAACTAGTTTGCATAAATTGACCGAAACGGGTTAAACGTTATCATTTTTGTCTCAAAATCCAGAATGTATTTAGTATACCCATATTATAGAAGTATTCAAACTTGTCGGGTCTAAATCACATTCTATCCGGTCTTCGCTTAATCGTGCGCTTGAACCGTATCGTCCTTAAAACTAACCGGTCTAAGCTTAGGCTTAAATAAAGACCCGTTAGGAATCTAATAGGTTATTATAAACCTTTGTTCCAGAATAGGAGGCCCAGTAAAAGCTATCTACACTTACCAATTGTGATTCATACTTACTCAGGTAAATACTTTTAACTTATTTTCCCTATACGGGCTTGGGTGACGGTATATAGAATACCGCTTGATCGAGCGTACAAAATCTTGCACCCTTGGGTGTTCAATTGAATAATTTTGATCGGCTCGTTTAAACAGTCTTGTTTTACTTTAAGCCTTTGGGGGGTTAATGACCATGTCCCGGATATCCTTGGCATTATCTTACGAGATGGCCACGACCAGAGCACGGGGTGTAGGCGTACACCCGTCGTGTATAACTCTTTAATGTGGTGTGTCTATTAATCTTTAACCCGGACAAGATCCCGGGCTACTGAACGCACGAGTAACATGTAATTCGTTCACAAGATTATATTGCATAATTAGCCCAAGTTATAAAAATATTTTTATGCCATGTGCATTTAAATCAATTTTCAATCATTTTCAAAATGAGTCAGTTAATTTGTATTTACCAGTGTAAACTGACGTATTTTCCCAAAAGGTTAAGTGCAGGTACTATACGTACTAGGCTGGCTGTTTCCTAGAGCGTCCACAATAGTCTCGCAAGCTCGGACGACAATAAAACTGTTGAACAATTATCTTATTTTATTTGATCCACCTGTGGATCCGTTTCAACTACTCGTGATATTTAATATTACATTTTATTTAAAGTTGAAATGAATCTATTTCTGCTTCCGCTGTGCATTATTATGTTGTGTTGTTTGTCTGTGACGATGCCAACTACGTCACCATACCCCACACCGGGCCCACCGGTGACACGTGGAAATTGGGGGTGTGACACCTGGCGCGAGATGCATCAGTATACACCTTTTCTTGACGAACACTGTTTTCATTGGACGAGTGATTATCGTCGTCCTTTTTAGGCTTGGACGGTGGTTTGCTGTGGGATTTTGAGTGGGTTTTCGGCTTTGAGAGTGGTTTGGATATGGTTCTGCTCCGGGATTCAGTATACTCCTTGTATTGTCGATCCAGGGCTGCCTTAACAGCATTGTCGACAAGAGCTTTTAATTGAGCGCCCGTTAAATGAACTTGGGCGTTATCGTATTCGTCTTCATTCGTATGACTATTCTCCCCACTAGGATCAGCCATGGTAACTTGAATCTGCTACAGAAGATAATGAAAAATTTTATTTAGGAGTTTATTATGGAATTGTCTTTTATGGCAATTCATTAACCATGGTAAACAGAGACCATATCTGGTTAATTTGTTACTCACTTTTATTTAGGATTTGAACATACTTATCCTAATTACAAACAATAATGTTAGTGGCATAAAAGCCTAGTCACGAGGACGTTTTTATAATATTAGCCGGGATTACAGAGAATCAAGGCATGAAGGTTTGAACCATAGTCCTTTTTACCTTTTCTGACAGGGAGTCATAGACCACCACTGCCTTTTGTCTTATATGACAATAATTATGGCCCGTAGGCACGACATCACGAATGGATGTCTTATAAGTTTTAGCCCGTAGGCGCTACATCACTAACGAATGTTTTATAATTTGGCCCGGAGGCACTACATCGCTAATGGATGTTTAACAAATGATCGTCTTTATTGACGATTTAACCCACGATTTACAAATCATTAAGTTGGGCTTTGAAATCCTTAGAAGGATTCCTATATAAGAATGACGCGTGCGATTTTAACGAATCACATCTGCCATGAACGTTAACATGATTACAGTGGTTAACTGGAAATCTGAATCTTTTAATCAGGTCTTACCATCTTGTTGGGTCTAAAAAGACACCTGGCTAGGTTTCACTCTTAAGATTCTTTATTTAGGCAGATTTAATTTAAAAGGAATGATTTTTGATTTATTTCATATATAATAATAACAAAAATGAAAGTTATAACATAACACTCCATAAACTTCAAACATGATTACACGCTGCCCTAAACGGGACTTTTTTTTTTTTTAAAAGTAAGTACCTACGCAGAGGTTTATGACAAAACATATCCACGCAGGGATCAAATACAAGATAGATGTCCGCGCAGGGACTAAAAGATAAGTCCACGTAGGGACTGAAAGACGATAAATGTCCACGCAGGGACTAATTTGCAAATGCATTATTACATAAGGAGACTAATGGTCTCGTTTCTTCCTCCCTTTTAGTAGGTTTGCTAGGCCCTTGAGAAATCCACGATTACTCTTGCGTTCTTGTTCGAAGTCTCGTTCCACTCGGTTTAGACGGTGGAGTATTTCTGCTGCGCCGGTTGCTGAACATGAAGGGCATTATAATTAGCCGCTACCACATATGGATCGGCATCATAGTTATAGTTGTAGTGCGTGTGAGTCGGCTGCTCAAACGGATTGTACGCCGTGGAAGCGCCGTACGCTGGTATCGGATTGTCATATCCGAATGGTGGCGGAGGTGGTGCAACTGGTGCAGAATTCACCTCTGCAGGGTGACCAGAAGGTTCCCCTAATTGTAGTTCTTCTTCAGGTACTGACGAAAAGTGACTAGCACTCGAGTGGCGAGGGGTGCTGAAATGGAATTCCCCTCCTCGGGTAGACATCCGTGCGCCTGATCTTCTACGCCTTGGCGGATCTGGAATTACTGGTTGAACCGGTGGCGGTGGTGGTGGTGTAACTGCCACGAACCGCGAATCCTCATAAGGATCATGTTGTTGCTGTTGATCATGAGGCGAGAAATGATGTGAAGGTGTAAAGTACCAATTACATTGGTGAAATCTTGCCTGATAACTGTCGGGACCTTGATAGGGTGTTCCATGGAAGGATGACCCATCAGAAATCTCGATTGGATGATTGGGAGTACCCCTTGCAGGCTTGACGGGGTCTGTATCCTCGTCCATATCCACTGCATTGTCTTCAGAAAAGTGATCCTCTGGTCCTAAAGGGTTATACCCTATTGGCTCTTGGACATAATCCGCCGGGTTAAACTGTCCTATGAAGAAAGGTGAAGGATCGCCGTAAGAACGGTGCGAAGTAGATCGCTGGAGAGGTATAAAGGATGGTTGAGGGTTATTGGGATTGTTTTCCGAATCTGGTCCAAACGAATGACGGTATGAGGGTGTTGAGCTATGCGAGGTAGAATGTCTCGCAGGTTCAAAGAGATTTCTTCTTCGTCTCTGTGGTTCTTCACTCCTTGTACTGGAAGGAGCTCGCATGTTCGAAGGTCCAGCCTCGTGATCATTGTGAGTAATGATCTGTCCCTTGCCTCTTCCTCCTCTTCCTCATCTGATTGCAGGTGGCATATTTCCTGCTTTCAAAACTTTAAATAACAATAAACAATAAAAAGACAAACTGGAATAACTATTCGAATTTGTCCTTTGTTCTTGTCTAGACTCAAGTATTTGCAATTGTGTCACTGAGATTAAACACATAGGCTAGTGTTTAATTCACTCAGTGTTGGCTCTGATACCAACCTGTCACACCCCGATTTCCACGTGTCTTACCGGTGGGCCCGGTGGGGGATTACCGTGACGTAGTTGGCAACAATATAGTCAAACCACACAATTATATGAATGCACAGCGGAAGCATAAAGATAAATATATTTCAACGTTAACTGTAATATCAAAGTATCACCATTGTTGAAATAAAATCCACAGGGGATCAATAAAAATAACAAAAGTATTGTTCAACAGACTTCAGGCATCTTAAGCTTGCGAGACTTCTAATGATGCTAAGGAGAAATCCCAGCCAATTACGCATAGTACCTGCATTTAGTCTTTTTGGGAAAATACGTCAGTTTACACTGGTAAATACATTCAACTGACACTTTTGTAAAATGTTTAATAAAATTGGTTTAAATGCACAAGGCACAAACTCTTTATAACTTGGGATAATTCATAATTAAATCTTGTAAAGAATTACATGTTTACTATGCGTCCGGTCGCCCGGGTCGTGCCGGGTTAAAGTTTAATAGACACACCACATAGTATAAAACCGTGGCGGGTAAACCAACGGCTATACCTTTATAGTCATGGACATAATGCCGAGTGTACGCCTACACTCGGATGTCAGGGCCGTGGCCATTTCGTAAAATGCTGCCGAGGATATCCGGGACATGGTCATTAAGCCCCCAAAGGCGTAAAGCCAAACAAAACAAATTTTTAAACGGGTCACATTGATAATACCCAACTACTAACGAGTTGGGGTCAATTGCCCGACCAAGCGGTAATTTAAATACCGTAACCCAAGCCCGTATAACGGAAAATAAGTTAAAAGTATTTACCTTTGCAAGTATAATTCCTTAATTGAAATAAATTGCAGATAGCTTTTACTGGTCTCCTATTCTGGAACGAAGGTTTAAATTAACCTATTAGAATCCTAACGGGTCTTTAATTTAGCCGTAGCTTAGACCGGTCAGTTTCAACGGATAGATACGGTTTAATCGCGTGAAAGGCGAAAACCGGGAATGGAATGTGATTTTGACCCAACAAGTTTGAAGACTTGTTTTATAGGGGTATAATAATCACACTCTGTATTTTGGGGTCAAAACAATATGGTTTGACCCGTATCGGCTAATTTATGTAAACTAGTTACAAAAGCCGAACCGTGCGCGCAAAAGGCGCAACGGGTAACCGCAAGAGTTCTACACTGGTTTCCTAAGTCAATATGCTTTAAAGAGGTTGTGGTATCAGTAGGATACCTTCCATAACGCCCGTAACGAGTTTAAATTCATTTTATGCCACGTAGGGGTATTTCGGTCTTTTTAAAGATTATTAAAGAGGTTTCTGAGTTCTACAGGAAATCTGAGTTTCCCGAACAGTTTATAAAGTCTAAAATACTTTATTTATTATTTAGAATCAGTAGCAACTGGAATCGGGTCAAAAGACTTTATAGAACTCGAGTTATGGCCGAAAAGGGTATATTCGGTATTTACCGAACCGTTGCCATAACCGCAGGTTATGAGCAGGTTAAAAATAATTAAAAATCTTTAAAATCCCAAAATATTATTTTACATCAGTGAGTAAAAGGTTTGGTGTCGAAATCCGGGTTTAGAGAGGCGTTATGCTAATTGCGCTATGAAATTACTAAAGTTTCCGTAATTTGCGCTATTTAGCATAACTCCTATTCTGGACCTCGGATTGACGTGAAACTTTTAGGGACATGCTTAGAAATCAGTAACCGAGGTTATGATCCGTTCACGTGTCCGAAATTCTCGTTTTAATTTAAAAAGGGCGTTACGGTCAACTTTTAAGCATTTAACGGAAAGGTGT
Source organism: Helianthus annuus (assembly GCF_002127325.2). Classification (NCBI taxonomy): domain Eukaryota; kingdom Viridiplantae; phylum Streptophyta; class Magnoliopsida; order Asterales; family Asteraceae; genus Helianthus; species Helianthus annuus. The sequence continues at coordinate 13,403,444 of NC_035447.2, read as the reverse complement.
AAAAGACTCGGACAAACAACGAACCGGTCACAGAGGGTTATACCATCATGTAACCTGGTCCTAAGAGAGTCCTAAGGCATATCTAAATCTTACTTTAATGGGTCAGAACTGAAGTCAAAGCAAAAGTCAAACTTTTGCGACATTCGGCTCCGAACCGGGTCGAAACAATAAATGGTCGGATCAAACAAGTTTAGACTTGTTAATATACTTATTATCATGTTTTATGAGTGTTTAAACAGGTTACATATCGTCTACATTACAGATTATGCATGAAATCGCAAAATAGCATTTCTGTTGACTTTTTCTAAGCACGTTTGACTCGACATTTGGACTAGTTAGAGTGGGAATCAGAGGGTGCCCTTTTAGGGGTTTAATGCCCACATGATTACCATCATATAACTATCTTTGATTCGATAAATCACTGGACCATTCGTGATTCATCGCAAAGTCAATCGTTAATTACGACGGATTGACTGTTAGGCTAAAACTATGGAAAAACGAAACCACAAAGGGTTAGGCAACTTACAGAAGCTTGGTGCACGACTAAGAATGATAGAGGAATGCTTGAGAGCTCCAGAAATGATCAGAAGGCAGGTTTTGAGGTGTGTTTCACTTATGCACAATGTATGTCCTTTTATAGTGAAAAACTTGGCATAGGATCATTACAACTCAACCTACAAGGCATCATGGATGTTCAGCAGGTGGCCCTGGGTGCTAGGGGTCATGTAGAGGGCGCCCATGCTTCATTAATTGCTCACAAGATCGTTCACAAGCTAAATCATTGAATCTGTCCAAAATTTCTGCATCTGGGACTCGTACGCGGCCCGCATTAGGATTCAAGCAACTCACACGCGGGCCGCATGGATCCTAATGTCAGAAAACGTATCTTCTCCTGGCGCGCGGCCCGCATTAGCTCATGCATATCTTCAACGCGGCCCGCCTGAGGGTTAAATAACAAGATTTTCAAATCTTTTGTAATGATTAGCCTGACCTTTCGGTTTCGAAGGGGTAACTTTGCGATTTGGCCCTCGATTATTTACGATTAAGGGCCTCGTGACTTTCACCCGCATTGTTAAGCCCCCGGTTAGTTTAATTACTATCTGAAAAGCCTTAACTTTTATTGTTGACGCTTTTAACCCCTCGCATACGAATTTGATCATAACTTTCTCGTTTTAAAACGGAACTTCGCGAAATTTATATCGTATATCCTAGTGAGCGTATTTTACTGTTACAAAGCCTTGGGTTCGTCAAAGGGTCACTCAGAGGTATAAATTAAACATGTTGACACAATTAACCCCTGCAGCTTGTAATCTCTCACTTTCTTCCGCGTTTCGCTCCGTACGATCCATGATTTATTCGTTTGAAGGTACGAGCATCATTTAGGGTTACTATACAGTATATTTACCCTTCGTTACAGTATATTTACCCTTCGTTGACATTTATAACCCTCGAATTTACATACTTTCAAGGTTTGTCAACTTTAGTCCTTTATTAAATATTTAATGCCACGTGTAAACTCATGACACGTGTTAACACATTATTGGACACAAAATTTCGAGGTAGTACACAAACGAAATTATAATTCCGTTTCAAAAAATCTAATTTCGCTTGAGTGAAAGATAATTCCACACGGAATTAGTTATTCCGTTTCAAATCAAGTAATTTCATTTGAAATTGTTTTTCCGCACCAAAGTTAATTCCGCTCCAAGATTTGATTTCATTTGAAAGTGAACTTCTTGTGTCAAGATCATTTCACGTCAACCAAGTGTCAGTCTGTTTCAGGTTATTTGATATTGTTGAAACTGACTGTGTTTGTTTGTTTTGTGTCCAGGTTATAATTCAAGAAATTCACATCATGGCTGAAGAATTCTACAACATGTTCTTCAATGCGTTTACATCCGAGTCTTCTGAAATCTCAACTGTCACACCAAAAACCATTACTAAAGCGATAAATGAGAACATTAAACATGAGAACTTCTACGGCACACATTCAAAACCACCAACTCTTGAAAGTATTGAAGATTATACATGGTGGAAAGAGCGTTTCATCAACTGGGCAAAAACATATGCTCATGAAAGCTGGTTCTGTTTGGAGTTCGGTTACAGTAGACCAAAAGATGATAAAGGAGAAGATCTACCATTCAAGAAATTATCAAGAGATGACAAAGCAGAATTTGCAGCTGAACAGAGAATGATTGCGTTAATTCAATCTTCAATAAAAAAATGACATGTTTGCTTTATTGCAACATGACGGGTCATCAAAATCTGTCTGGGAAGCCTTAAAGGTTAAGGCAGAGGGGGGTAAATAAATCAAGAAAAACAAAATTGCTTTATTAAAGAAAGAATTTGATTTGTTTGATAGTTTAAAAGATGAATATGTTAGGCAAATGATAGAGAGATTTGGTCATTTAAAAATTGAACTTGATCGTTTTGGCATTGTCAAAACAAGAGAGGAAATCATTGATAAGATCATAGAAGCGTTACCACGAGCTAATCAGTGGCAAACGTTTGTTTTTTTCTGAAAAATGATGCTTTGTATGATGAGATTTCTCTTGATGTTTTGATAGAAAAAATTGAAAGTCATGAACTGGAGTTGCAGAAGCAGAACAAGTTGAGTAGTTCTTTGCATCAACAGAATGTTAGTTTGTATTACAAAGGTAATTTACCTTGGGTGAAAGCTGATAGTTCACCAAAGACAACATTCAGTGGTGAGAGGACAAAAGAGCCACAGAAAAGTTCATCAAGTTATGATCCGGGTTATCATTCATCGTCTTCAAAAGGTAGTTCTGAAGATGCAGAGGAGATATTGTGTAACATTGCTATCAAGTTGAAAAATTCTCCTGCAATGAGCATCAATGCAGCTAAGCAGCAAATGAGCTTTCTTGCATCTGTTTTGGAATCGTATGAAGGTCTTGTAGCTGGCAAAATTGGAAACTCAGAGTTAACCAAAGAAGACTACGACCAGATTGATCCGGAAGAAATGGAGCTCATAGACATTCGCTGGTGTTTGGCAAGTTGCATTCGCAGAGCTCAAAGATATATGGAGATTACTGGGAAACAATCATTAGGTGGTGCTTCAACAAAACTTGGACTTGACAAGTTCAAAGTGACCTGCTTCAAATGTAAGCAAAAAGGTCATTTCAAGAGAGAATGCAATAATTCTGCAGTTGGTGGAAATGAACATCAGTTCAATGATGATTATTACCGGAAGACGATTTACCACCGAAGCAAAGAAGAGCCGAAGATGATTGAAAACAACCCCATAGAGAAATCTAGAGCTTGTGCAGTAATTCATGATGATGAAGGTTTTGATTGGAGTCAGATTTGTCCAGAAGAAGATCGTTTGGAGAATATTCGAAAAACAGCTCATGGCAAAGCTATATCAGAGAGCAAACATTATGTTTTTGTTGCTGAAATAAAAGAGAAAACCAGCGAAGAAATTCTGAGTGAGAAAACATACCGAGAAAGAAACATTGTTTTGAACAGAATGGATGAAATGCAAGAAGAGTATGAGAGTGCTGTCATCAATAAGAGATGGGATAAGAAGAGAGAGTGCTATTTCAACAGAGAAGGTGAACCTGTTGTTCCAAAGAAAGACATAATTTTTGAAGATGTTCTTCTCATAATTCCTTCATTGGCCGAATGCTATAGAAATGTATTAAAAGATGACACGTATGCAAAAAGGCATGAAAAGGAAATAAGATATGCTATGACATCGTGTTTGAGGAAGAGGGATGAAGAGAGAATGATGAAGAATGTTGAAGATATGGTAAGCAATCTGAAGAAAGCTGCTGAAGAGGTTAAAACTGAAGCTGTTGAAGTTGAGGTTGAGAAGAAAGTAGAAGTTGGTAAAAAGGAAGATTTGAAGGTTGTTGTAAAAGAAGCTGTTACAGAAGAACAACAAGTTGTAGAAGACAAGAAGAAAATCGAAAGTTTGGCTGAAGTGAAGAATGAGATTTTGGAGGTCACTAGTGATTCTGGTGATGAGAAGAAGGAAGAGATGAAGCAGACAGATACAGATGAAAACACCGAAGTGCCAATCACTGAGGTAAATTCTGATTCTGAAATCTTAAAAATTGTTGAAAAGTGCAAGAAATGCATGGAACCATGCAGTGCCTGTACTGAGAAAGATGAAGTATTCAGAACAAGAAATCTTGAATTCACAAAAGTTGAAGAAGTTTTCAAAAAATAAATGCAAAGAAATGTTAGAAAATGAAAAAGTTTTAAAAGAAAATAATGAAACACTTTTAGAAAAATATAAAAAATTAGAAAAAGAAAATGAGATTTTGAAAGAAAATGTTTTGAAAAAGATAGAAGAATGTGATCAAAAAGAAAATGTTTGTCAAGACATGAAGAAAGAATATGATTAAATGAAATTGGCATATCATATTACAAAAGAGTCATATGAAAAGGTGAAGGGTGAAATGAAATTTGTTCAATCAAGATTGAATTACTGTTCTGAAACATCAAAGGATCTAAAACGAATGTATGAAATAAAACAAGGTGTTGTAAATTCATATATTGAAGATGTTGCTAAGCTAAAACGACAGATTGCTGATTTAGAACAGGATAACAACAAATTAAAAAGTTACCATGCGTCATCATATGTGCTTGAACGTATTTTCAACATAAAACCGGATGGAAAAGATTCTGAGCAAAACAAGAAAGGTATTGGCTCAGAGTTTCATCAAGTTCCACCACCGGAAAAGTTTGTCTTTTATGATGAAGAAAAGGTCGAAAAAGCTTTCAACATGGTAGATCAATTGCCAGATAACATTGACATAACCTATTCCAAATCAGATGAGTCTGATGATTCAGAGGTGGTAGGTAAAGTCGTTGAAAGTGTGTTGAAAGAAGATTCAGTTGATGCAGGTAATTCTGAATCACAGGATGAAAATGAAGGTAATTTTCATGATCGTTATCTGAAAAACACAAAATCCGAGAAAAATTTGAATGATGATTCAAAAGGATTGGTTTATACCATGATTGGATTGGACAAATTATTCTTAGATGTTGTTTTCCCGATTCAGAATGTGATTTCAGAAAAGATTGACAAAGTTTTCAAAATGGTTGAAATTGAAAAGTCAGAAATTTCAAAGTTTGCTGGAAAAGGTCACAAAACTTTTTATAACAAACCCGGTTTCAAAAAGAAAAACATGAAGGATGGGTTGAGTTATAAGAAGAAACAAAATTGGAAGAAAAATGAAACACCAAATTTTCAGGCAAAAATGAATTTTGTTCATGGAAAAACTTCAGAAGAGGAGAAAGAACTAAAATTTAGATGACAGTCTAATGACGAGTTCTTAGCTCAAAAGAAAAATCAACAACCACAGGTCAAAGATGTGTCCAAGAGAACATGTTTCAAATGTGATCAAATTGGACATCTTGCACGCAAGTGTCCAAATCTGAAACCTGTTGATGTTGACAAAAAGAAGTCTGAAAATGTTGAGAAACAAAAATCTGAGGATGTGAGACAAAGGTCAACCAGATTTGATTCGAAACAAACTTGGAGGTACAATACAAACAAGTTTGCTTCAAATCAAAATTGGAAATCAAACCCAAACAAGTTCGATTCAAGATAGACCTGGAATTCTCACACACCCAGTTTTGGAAATCAAAAAGTTGATATGACTTAACCGCAACAGTTTTGGAAATCAAAAGTTGTTGTTCAAAATCAAAATGTTCAAAAAGACTCACATTTTTACAAAAGAGGTGCTTCAAAAGGTCAAACTTGGTCAGTTAAGAAACCAATGATTTCAAAAGTTGATGAAAAAGTTGAAGTTGAAATAGAAAAAGTCTTTGTTAAGAATGACAAACATTTTCCGACATTGAATGAAGTTTATTGTGTTGAAATGCCTAAGATCAAACCGACCTGGGCAAAATTGTTCAAGTAATTGAATACTTTGAATGTGCAGGTGCTCTACAAAATCGAAGATTGTGAGAATGGAAGTTGGAGCAGCCTGACACAACGAGGAGAAGAGGCTGCTGAACCCTGTGTTGGTTGAAACAGGGAGTTTATTTGTTTTCTGTAAATAAATAAACAATATTTCAAAAACCCTAAAAATTGAAAAATTAAAAACCAAAAATATGTTTTCATTTTTGTCAAAAATTTGAAAAATCAAAAATATGTTTGTTTTTAATTTTTGTCAAATATTCAAAAATACAAAAAATATGTTATATGTTACTTGAATATGCCGAAACCCTCACGGCGGAACAAACATGATTGATTTCACAAGGTTGAAAAACGATTTTCAAACTGTAAAAGATCAATGTGTTGTAAATCATGGGGGTACGTTATAATTTCTGCAAAACAGAGCATGAGATGCAGAAAATGGATGGCGAGACAAAGCTATCTACATCGGTTATCAAATTTTCTTTAAATGATTTTGCATTTTAGGGGGAGTAATATTGTCAGAAAATCCAAAAACATTTGAAAATTCGAAAAAGCCAAAAACATGATAAAATTCGAAAAAGAGTTTTTTGTGTAAAAAGAGGAAATGATAGTACATTAGTAGACAATCACAGTACGCTAAAGAAATGGAAAGTTTTAATGTGATAAACGGTCTCACTGATGATGTGCCAGTAGATTTTTACACGCTTAGTAGATTGTATTCGAGATATAAACCTAAATATCAAACTTACTTACTTACTTCGTGGGGAACATCTCTCGGATATATAGGTAACCCCTGAAATCTTCTTTGAAGGGCTTTCTATTTATGACATACTAGGTCTTTGTGCGTGGTGATATCTGGGGTATTATACCTGGACTTCTGATTTTGCGGAAGCAATAGCCTAGTCCTCGTATAATACTTTGCAAAATCTTTAATCTTTAAAGCCAGCCCTCTGCTAAAAAAAATGAGAAATATCAAAAGATATGTATCAATGGCAGTTGAAGAAAAGATCCCCAAATGGGACACACCTAAAGTCGAGCCGTCATCTCTTTGCTGAATAGAAGTTCTGACCTGAGCTCTCACGGTTTCGCATTACCCGTTTACAGATATCATTAGTGTACATTCACCTGTAAGACTGAATATAGGAGTCTGGATACGGGAGTATATTCTGAGGTGGGACACGCGAATAAGTTTAAGTGCTTAAAACATTAATCCGTATCTCGAAACAGTTGAAATTTGTGTGAAAATTTAAGTGGACAAATATACTGACAATCTAAGTGAATCGTTTAGAACTTAAAGTGTTTAAAGCTCAACGGTACTAGTGATTTGTCAAAAACTGATATGATTCTCTGACACGAACTCAAACAAAAATATAGTCTGTAAATATGTTTGTAAATATTTCTTTACTGTTTTATATTTCAGAAAATACAAAAAGATTTTGATTTCTGCATTATTTTCGACAACCGATGTCTGGATGCTAAGTTTCAAAATCTGAGTATGTTGATCGTGTTTCTGAAAATAAAACAAGTTCATTAATTTGAAACTTGAAGTTTTAAAATTAAAAATCAAAAACAGTTTGTGATATCTCCAAGGTCATTAAATTGGACTTGGATGATTAACTGTGAAGGATTTGGATGCTTATATTGTTAAAGAGCCAGTTTTCGATCCGTTTCGCTGAAACTGCCAAATATTGGAAGTTAGTTGATAGGGGGAGTGGTTAAAGAATTTAAAAGAGCCAGATTAAGATTTCTGGACAATTTCAAAAGTTTGTTACTTATAAATGTTTGAGAAATTGCAGATACCAGATTACGATCCCGATAGCCGAATCTAAGGGGGAGTCTGAAGACGAGCTCAAAGCAAGGGGGAGCTTGTAATCAGAAAGCAAGGTGTCGATCCCTAAAGCACGGAAGCTTAACGAAAGGGGTAGCCTGAAGAAGATGTTAATGAAAGAGCCAGAGACAGATTCTGGTATAACATTCAAGATGGAAGCTAAAGACTTGAAGAAAGATAGATGGATGCTTACAGTGTTAGATAATTTGGAAAGAGCCAAAAAGACTGATCAAGACTGAAGATGTGTCATGCTAAAGATTTGACACTGAAGACTTCGTCAACATCCAAGGGGGAGTCTGTTAGTGCACTATGTCTGTTGACTTCGTCTTGTATCATGTTATGTAATAGAATTGATAGATCAGGGCTCGTAGTTCGATAAATAGGATCTAGAGGTAATTTCGCATGAAAGGTGCATAGGATGATTTCGCACGGAATGAGATTCCGCGTGAAAGTGATTCCGTTTGAGTCTTGTTCAAGCGGAATTAGGACTAGTATAAATAGTGTTCATGTGAAATCATTTGTATCGTTCTTGTAATTCGGTAATGAAGTGCTGCCGAATTGTCTCCAGGTGCTGTAATTCTATCAGATCATTAATAGAGACATATTAAAGAGTATCAAGTTGTTTTCATGTCCGTTTCACTGATTCCGCCTTTGATTCGCATCTAAAACTCTTCTGATTGACTAATTCAGGTCATACAACGATCCTACACACCCCTCACCCCCACCGCTTAAAAAAAACTATGTCTCACCAACCCCCCCCCCCCCCAAAAAAAAAAACAAATAAACCTAACCCCCCCCACACCCCAAAAACCTAAAAAAACTAACCCCCCAAAAACCTAAACCCCCCACCCAAGCTAAATGTTAAAAACTAAACCATAAAGGGTTTGCCCACAAATAAATGCTAAAAAAGTTTTTTTTATATTTTTATTAAAAATCGCTAAATTTCATCACTAAAAAAAATTGAACAACAGTACCGATGTGCATATGCATACGCATGCACATGTGTAACGGTACTTTTTCTTCAAAGCATTGTGTTTGGTTGGTCAAGGTAATGGAATCACCCATTACATTAGGCGTATGCACGGTTCACTTTGTTTTTTGGGCAAAACCAAAACCGAAATGTCGGTTTTGGTTTTTTAAAATCGTTCGGTTTCGGCTTTTACGGCGGTTCAGTTCGGTTTTCGCTTTTGAAACAAAATTGTGTAAGATTCAAAAAAATAAAAAGTATAATTTAAAGTATAAGAATCTATCTTATATATTTACATTTAAGTTATTATAGTTAACCTCTTTAATTAATATTAGTTACATAAACCTAACCTATATTTACATTTAAGTTATTATAGTTAACATCTTTAATTAATATTATTTACATAAACCTAACCTTCTAATTTGTTTTAAGATAAATTACACTTTTCGTCCTTTATGTTTTCATCAGATTGCAATGCATAAGCTTTAACTTCAATAATTACAGTCACAATCCTTTATTTGGAAAACCCATTACACTATAAGTCCTTTAGCACTAACCAAGTTAAAAATTTCAGTTAAGTATGTCATGTATCTTGCACATGAGGGTAGGTTAGTAATTTTACTAGTACAAAGGACGAAAAGTGTAATTTACCCTTAAACAAATAAACAACCACCACCACCAAATCCCACCCCCACCACCACTGTGACAGTCACAACCCCAACAAAAATCCCTGAAATCATCGGCCACCACCGTCATCAAATCCCACAAATCCAACCACCACCACCACCACCAAATCCCCCAAATCCACTACAACCGTCACCGAATCCCACAAAAAAACCTACTGCCTTTCATTATCTACCACAAGGTACGACTGTCCCTGCTATTGACGGTCGTTGCCAGACCCCCCACCGGTGGCGCACACCAGAGGCACATCGGCGACGCACACCAGAGATACACTGGCGACGCACCATCGTGACGCACACTGGCGGTGTACCAACGTTCCTCCCTCTTCGTCACCGGCGAAAACCAGGGACCATCTTCCTAACCTAACAGGTGAGTATGGGAATGGGAATGTGAATGATGAACTGCTTTTGGTTTGATGGTATGCGTTTTATATGTATGAATCATATACACCAAACACCACCTGAAGTTTTTGGTTGCTTTTATGCACACTCAAGGAATGAGGAAAGGCCTAAAGCCATATTCATGATTTTTTTGCTTTCTTTCGTGCACACCCGGTTAATCCCCAACTTTTTTTGTTGCCTTTGCTTCTGATTAATTGATAAAAGATGGATTTCTATTTTGTATGTACAATTTGTGGGGGATGAACTACGAAGTTTGTAGAAGCTGAAAAAATGGAGTCGAAGTACATCAGAACTTTTGTGCACATGTTGGTGGTGGTGGCGGCACTGAGTGGAGGTGGATTTGGATGGTAGGTTTAGAGAGAGAAAGAGGTGAGATAGAGATATTGTTTATGTTTTAAATCTGATTTTTTATTGTTTAAATTTATTTTAGAAATTACCAATCTACCCTCATGTGCAAAGCACATGCCAACTTAATTGAAAATTTTAACATAGTTAGTGCTAAAGGACGTACAGTGTAACGAGTTTTCCAAATAAAGGATTGTGGCTGTAATTATCAAAGTTAAAGGCTATCCATTGAAATCCAATACAAACATAAAGGACGAAAAGTGTAACTTGTTTCTTCAAAGTTTTCATTAAGACATTTTATTTCATAATAATCTGAAGACCATTTATTTTTTATATTTAATTTGTTTATTTGTGGTAGGTAATAAATAAATCATTTCAATTATAAATAAACATGTAATGTTTTTAATTACAAACACTTAACATCCAAGAATAAAAATTAATAAATTCTACTAGCATTGACTTAAACGCTTAAAAACTTAAACTTAAACATAAAAATATATGGATTGTAACTTATCGGTTTGGTTCGGTTTTTTTTCGGTCATTGAAAATGGTCATCAAAAAACCAAACCGAAATTTTCGGTTATATAAAATTCGAAAATCGAACTGTCGATTTTCGATTCGTTTCGGTTCGGTTTCTTCAGTTATTTCGGTTTTCTGCTCGCCCCTACATTACATAGGTCATTCCATTCCCTCAAATTCATTCCATTCACACCCCATTGTCTTTTTTCATTCTATTCCCTCTCTCACCTTCATTACAAACACCTCCCACCACATCCATCTCCACCACTAGCCACCCACCACCTCTACCACCACCCGCACCACCGCCTACCATGTCGTCTTCGCCCGTCGCCGACACCAGCTACCGTTGACCACCCCCACCCCCACCCACTCCATCACCACCCTCCGCCACCTAACACCGACACCACCACCACTACCCGTCATCGCCACCACCCCTTCGCCAACGAACACGGGCGCCATGACCACCACCGCCGCCAACACAACCCACCGTTGTAGCCATCCTACGCCACCGAAATCAACCACCCCACTACCACCGACCACCACCGCCACCACCCACCACTGTGGCTACCCTACACCACCGAACACCAGGGCCACTGCCACATTCCGCCACCAAACACCGGTGTCACCGCCGTCAACAATTGTCGCTGCCACCACCGCTACCCGCCACTATAACCCGCCGTCGTCGTCACCTTCTGCCACCGAACACCGGACCACGACTACCCAATATCACCAGCCACCACCCACCGCCATCGCCACCCTCCACCACCGAACACCGACGTCACCGCCATCGACTACCACCACTACCCACAACCGCCAACCATCGCCGATTTTATTCTTGCTTCTTCTCCTGCCTACCAAACAATACAAGGTGATGATTCCTTTCATTCTCACATGATAACCAAACAAGACCATGGAATGGAACAATCAATTTCATTCCTTTGTCTATTCCATTATTTCGTGCATTTCATTCCTTCATTCATTTCATTACTCCATATCTAACAGACCATATGTATATTAAAAAAACGTCTTTGTGAAATAGTGGTTTTGATTTCTTAAAAATTTTTTTTTGGTATTCATCATTTTGGTTTAAAAAATAATTTAAGTCTTTATTAGTAGTGGTTTTGATTTTTTAAATAATTATTTTATTTTTTTTTGTCTTCATCGTTAGTGATTTTGATTTTTTAAATAAAACAAAGCCTTGATAAATAGTTATTTTGATTTTTTAAATAATTGTTTTTTGTCTCCCTAATTAGTGATTTTGATCTTTTAAATATTGTTTTGTTATAATTTAACAAGGATTAACACAAGATTAGTGCTAAAACTTTAAGAACTTTAGAAATGTTATAAGAGAAAGAAGAAAATAGATTTATAACTTATAAAAGTGTATACATGAGGTGCATTTTTCCTTCTAACTTGAGCTAGTATTTATACTACAAAAAGATTAACTATTTGGTGGACAAGGTTAACTATTTGGTGGACAAGATTAACTATTTAGTAGACAAGGTTACCCATAAGTTTGACAAAGAGTTCATCCACTTGCTTGGGTAAAATCTTAGAGGTAAATCTTGATCTACATGGTAAACTCTACGTGATATTCATAACACTCCCCCTTGGATGACACTTTGCAAACTTCGGGGTCTTTAAGTACCGCCTCATTAAAAACCTTGCTAAAGAAAAACCCAGTGGGAGAAAACATTAGCTAAGGGAAAAAGAGTACAGTCTATAGCTCCCCCTCAAGTTTGCAATTTGCAAGGAATCACATTCTCCGTACATGACGCTTGCCAATGTCATGAACATGTTTCCTGAAAGTTGCTGTAGGTAGTGCTTTTGTGAAAAGATCGGCTGAATTATTGCTGGATTGGACATATCTCATCTCGACCTGGTTGTCTTTAATAAGGTCCCGAGTATATGCAAAGAATCTTGGTGGTATATGTTTTGTTCTGTCACTTTTGATATACCCTTCTTTCACTTGAGAGACACAGGCGGCATTATCTTCATGGATAGGAGTTGGACTTCGATCTTTCTCTAGCCCACAAGAAGTCACTATGTGTTGTGACATAGATCTTAGCCATACACATTCTCTTGAAGCTTCATGTAGTGCAATGACTTCAGCATGATTTTAGGATGTTGCGACAAGTGTTTGTTTCTGAGAACGCCATGAAATCACAGTTCCTCCGTTCATAAATACATATCCAGTTTGAGATTTTGCTTTATGAGGATCAGATAAATAACCTGCATCTGCATAACCAACTAACCCTTCTTTTGAATCGTTAGGATAAAACAAGCCTAAATCAACAGTGCCTCGAAGATATCGAAAAATATGTTTAATCCCATTCCAGTGCCTTTTAGTAGGAGCTGAACTAAATCTTGCTAACAATTTCACTGCAAAAGAAATGTCAGGTCTCGTACAATTCGTAAGATACATAAGTGCTCCAATTGCACTGAGGTATGGTACTTCTGGACCAAGAACTTCTTCGTTGTCCTCACAAGGATGAAATGGATCATTTTCGACATTAAGTGATCTTACGACCATTGGAGTGCTTAAAGGATTTGCCTTGTCTATATTGAAACGTTTCAACAGCTTTTCGGTATAATTCGTTTGATGCACAAGTATTCCATTGCTCATATGTTCAATTTGTAAACCAAGACAATATTTGGTTTTTCCAAGGTCTTTCATTTCAAATTCTTTCTTTAAAGAATAATTGCTTCATGAATTTCTTTTTGCGTCCCAATCATATTTAGGTCATCAACATATACGGCTATGATCACGTATCCTGATGTTGTCTTCTTAATAAAGACACATGGACAGATAAGATTATTTGTATAACCTTTACTTGTCAAATACTCGCTCAAACGATTGTACCACATCCTTCCAGATTGTTTCAACCCATATAAAGATCTTTGTAATTTGATCGAATACATTTCTTTGGGTTTTGAACTTAACGCTTCAGGGAGTTTAAATCCTTCCGGAACTTTCATATAGATCTCACTATCAAGTGATCCATACAAGTAAGTTGTAACGACATCCATAAGACGCATTTCTAACTTTTTAGAAACTGCTAAGCTGATTAAGTATCTAAAGGTTATTGCATCCATAACGGGAGAATATGTTTCTTCATAGTCGATCCCTGGCCTTTGTGAAAAACCTTGAGCTACAAGTCTCGCTTTATATCTTGTAACCTCATTTTTCTCATTTCGTTTTCGTACAAAAACCCATTTATATCCTACAGGCTTTACAGCCTTAGGTGTAACAACAATAGACCCAAAAACCTTTCGTTTGTTGAGTGAATCTAATTCAGCTTGCATAGCGCCTTTCCATTTATCCCAATCATGTCTATTTTGACAATCATTGACAGATTTTGGTTCAGGATCATCATCTCCACCCATGATGTCACTTGCTATAGAATAAGAAAATATCTCATCAATTTTTTCCATTTCCTATCGGTTCCATATGATATGTGTATGACCATAGTTGATTGATATCTCTTTGTTAGTATCATCAACATCTTTCTCATGAGAGGTTTCGGTATTTATTGTTTTATCAAGATCATTCTCTTTGTGGTCAATTTCTTTTACAAGTGCTTTTCTTTTTCGTGGATTCTTATCCTTTGAACTGACTGTCTTCCATGTTTTAAACGTTTTTGAGATTCATGAGCTATCTTATTATCTATTGCCTTACTTGGGATCTCAACTCGAGCTGGAGCATTAGCGGCTGGTATATGAGATTTTGTAACTCTGTTTGTATCAGTAAAAGCATCAGGCAATTGATTTGCAATGTCTTGCAAGTGTATTATCTTCTGAATCTCTGTCTCACATTGTTTTGTTCTTGGATCAAGATGAGACAATGAAGGCACACACCATGAGACATCATTTTCTCGTTTTTTATTTTCTCCCCCTAATGCTGGGAACATTGCCTCGTTAAAATGGCAGTCATCAAAACGTGCTTTAAATACATCACTTATTAAAGGTTCAAGATATCGTATGATGGAGTCTGTTTCATATCCAACATATATTCCCAACCTTCTTTGAGGTCCCATTTTTGTGCGTTGTAGGAACATACACTGCACACCCAAAAATTTTAAGGTGGGAAATGTCTGGCTCATGGCCAGAAACAAGTTGTAGTGGGGAGTTCTTATGATTTGCACTTGGTTGCATGACCCAAAATCAACACAGGAAGTTTTGTTCTCAGTATTAATGGTCTAGCGATTAGCTGTAAACGTTTGATCAATGATTCAGCTAAGCCATTTTGTGTGTGTACATGAGCAACAGGGTGTTCGACAACAATTCCCACAGACATACAATAATCATTAAAAGCATGTGATGTAAATTCACCAGCATTATCAAGTCTCACCCTTTTAACAGTGTAATCAGGGAAATGTGCTCGTAGTTTGATAATTTGAGCAAGAAATTTTGCAAAGACAATATTACAAGTTGATAATAAAGAGACATGAGACCATCTGCTGGATGCGTCTATCAAGACCATGAAATATCTAAACGGTCCACATGGTGGATGAATTGGTCCACATATATCACCTTGAATTCTTTCAAGAAACATTGATGATTCCTTGTCAACTTTTAAGGATGAAGGCCTTGTAATTAGTTTTCCAAGTGAACAAGAGGTACATAGAGGCATTTTATCTTATTGGGGGATCTTTTGATATTTCAGTGGATGTCAATGTGTGTTTTCAATAATTCTTTTCATCATTGTAGATCCTGGATGGCCTAGTCTGTCATGCCATAAGTTAAATGTCTCAGGATCACAAGAACTTTCCTTTACTGCCATATGTGCTTGAGGCACATTAATGTGTGTATAATGCAAACCAGAGTGGAGCATTGGCAGTTTTTCCAATATATGGTCTTTGCTCATGATGTGTAAATATTTCTTTTTATCAACAGTCCTTGACTGAGTATCATATCCGTTATGATATATGTTTTTGAAACTCAACAAGTTTCTTGTTGATTTTGAGAAAAATAAAGCATTCACTATTAAGAGCTTTGTACCATTTGGTAATATTAAATTAGCTTTTCCCACTTCTTCTATCAAGTTTATAGGACCTGATATTGTATCAACGGTTCCTTTTGTTGGTTTCAACTCATAAAAATATTTCTTAGATTTAAGTATAGTGTGTGTGGCTCTATCCGCTATACATATATCTGCATCATTTGTCTGCTCTTGTGCTCCAGTGGTATTCTTTTTAATCTTGAAAATATAAAGAGAAATAATAATAAGTGTATAACAAAGGCATTGTGAATTATTTTATAATAAGAAGTTTATTTATTAGTTGAAAACGTTACATGAAAAGAAAGACTACTGAAACATAATAAAGATACTTATAATAAAGGAAATTACATAATTGTTGCACATAATTATTATGGGGTTTAGCAACATTCATTTCAGAGTTCCATGTTATTGTTAAAGTCGGCGACATTCAGTTCGACGTTGATATCATTAAAATTATCCACATGGTTCATCTCCCTTTCTTTTCTTTTGAGAGAGGCTTGGTAAAGTTCACATAAATGTGAAGGTGTACGACAAGCCTTTGACCAATGGTTTGCACTTCCACATCTGAAACAAGAAGTGCCATTGTTTTCGGACCTACCGGCTTCATTCCTTTTGTTATACTGGTTGGGATTGGTATTTTGTGGAGTGTGGTAATTGGGGATTCTTTGATTTCAACCACGACCACGACCGCGACCATGTCCACGACCATGTGAATTACCTCGGAAATTATTATTCCTTTTGAAGGAATAATTGCGACCATTACCTTTACCAAAATGGCCACGGCCACGGCCTCGTCCCCATTTTCTTCCAGAGTCTTTAGTATCATCATTAATAACAACATTTGCTTCTGGAATGGCTAATGATCCAGCGGGACGAGCTTGATGATTTTTCATTAGTAGCTCATTTTTTTTCTCTGCTACGAGGAGAAATGAATTTAGATCAGAATATCTTTGAAACTTTTGCAACCGATATTGTTGTTGCAAGTTTATATTTGATGCATGAAATGTGGAGAAAGTTTTCTCCAACATATCTTCCTCGTAACAGTTTGCCCACAAAATCGGAGCGTTGAGCATATCCTGAACAAAGCAAAGGTGTATTCATTCACCTTTTTAAAATCTTGGAACCTGAGATTGTTCCATTCATCTCTAGCAGTGGGAAGTAAAACTTCCCTTTGATTATCAAATCTGCTTTTTAAATCTTCCCACAAAACGTATGGATCCACAAAATTTGAATATTCAAATTGCAACATCTCATCAATGTGTTTATGGAGGAAGACATCGGTTTTGGCCTTTTCTTGATCGCTACAATCGTTCCACCCCGTTATCGTTTCCAAAACACCCATTGACTTGAGATGTCGCTTAACATGTGACGTCCACGGCATATAATTTTCTCCGGTGATATTAAGAGCCGGGAATTCAATTTTTGCGATGTTTGCCATTTTGTTGCTAAACATAAATAAGATAAATATTAAAATCTAAATACTCATTAAAAATGAGAAAACATATAAAGGTACAGCTATAAACAAATAAATGAATACATAAGTCCTGAAAAGATGAGGTGGAAGCTCATATATTAAGGTCGGCAACAATATTAATATTATGCCGGCCAATATTAAAACCGGGTGAATCATCTTCGAAATTTCTTCTTGAATAACTTTGAGAAGAAGAGTGTTTGCTGTGGAAAAAATGATTGATAATTGGTTATTTATAGTGGTAAATTATAACCGTTTGATAGCCGTTGTACAACGATTATATATATATGTATATGTATATATGTATATATATATATATATATATATATAATAAATGATGTATTAAGGAAATGTTATTTTATAAGATATAAAATTAGGATGTATAATAATAAGAATAAAAATGTTAGTATACATGAATGTAAACTCTAAATTAAATGTTAGTATGTGCGTATAAATAAAAGTTAGATGCATAAATAAATACAAGTGCTATCAAGTCTTTCAGTCTCTTTAATTTTTTTTTTTCATATTTTTTTAAGTATGGGACTTAATTGTTTTTATGATAGAAGTGTCTCGATAACAGGGTCTCTTAAAGGAAAACAATCCCACGATACATAAAAAGACATGTTACGTTTTCTGTAGTCCAACAACGACCGTATGTCCATCGTAAGTTACATCTGCACTGGTATTAGTTTATCATAAAAATTATAGTTTATATATTAATCAAATACTTACTTTTATTATAATTGCTTGAACGTTTCCTTGGCTAGAGCCTCGTGCTGATAACGTGTTATAATTTAACAAGGATTAACACAAGATTAGTGCTAAAACTTTAAGAACTTTAGAAATGTTATAAGAGAAAGAAGAAGAGAGTTGTATAACTTATAAAAGTGTATACATGAGGTGCATTTTTCCTTCTAACTTGAGCTAGTATTTATACTACAAAAAGATTAACTATTTGGTGGACAAGGTTAACTATTTGGTGGACAAGATTATAACTATTTAGTAGACAAGGTTACCCATAAGTTTGACAAAGAGTTCATCCACTTTCTTGGGTAAAATCTTAGAGGTAAATCTTGATCTACATGGTAAACTCTATGTGATATTCATAACACTCCCCCTTGGATGACACTTTGCAAACTTCGGGGTCTTTAAGTACCGCCTCATTAAAAACCTTGCTAAAGAAAAACCCAGTGGGAAAAAACATTAGCAAAGGGAAAAAGAGTACAGTCTATAGCTCCCCCTCAAGTTTGCAATTTGCAAGGAATCACATTCTCCATACATGACGTGTCACACCCTCAAATTACCACCTAGGGAGTGTCCCTGTTAGGCGTGTGACTACTAGCAATGAGCCACTAATTACATTGAATCACAGGTTGTAATAAAGTTCCATCAATTAAGTAATAACAATTCCAATCATAAGTTATTCAAAATCACAAGTTCAGCGGAAGCATTAAAGTATCATAAGGTAAATACGAATTCAATCATAATAAATAAGTATTTGACAAATAATCCCGTTGGTATGACCATGACCACTCCTGCTCTCCAGCCAGCAAGCTCCTGTTTCAATCACCTAACGACCTGCGAGCATGTAACAAGTGTATCAGACAAAGCTGGCGAGTTCACAGTTTATGAAAATGTTTGTTACCAAGTGTTTAAAACAGTTCATTAACATAAGCAAGTAATATTGTTAATATCTCAATTTCGAACAAGACGGCTCCTGAATTACATGACTGCCCTTTCCCACGTACTCCTATCCAGTACTGGGCCCGACTAGGTCATTAGTTCACATCCGTCCTCTCTAGGAGCGGTGTGAGGGTGCCAAACCTAAGTAGCGCTACCAACTAATACCCGTTACCCTCCAGGTAACATAATAAGGGACTTACAAGAATGATAGGTGAGAATATTAACCAATATACCCGTTTTTACCCAAAAGACTTATCCCTCCACGGGATACCCACTGACTGTCCCCAACCACTGGGACGCATGCTCGAATGTAGTGAACTCACCTTAGAGTGCTCGGTATGATTAAATATCTTGATTACTAGTTGAATAAACACGCCCTAAAAGGGTTATCGATACAGTCAGTCACAATTAATTCATGTAATTATGATTCACATCAAATATATATATATATATATATTAATCACAGAATGCACCCATGTACTTTAAACCATTCATCAACTAGAGAAAATAACAATCGCTTGGCACGTAACTGTTCAACTTGTCATTTACATACACACATCATTTATTAACCCACACATTCAGACTTCATTAGGGTTCATGGCTTTCCCCAAGTTTATATCGGCTATCCCACTTAACCCGCGGCCCAAGCTATTCTCGGCCCCTAACAGGAGTTGTTTTAATTGAATGGACCAAACACCAACACATGGTGTGCGGCCCGAATGGCAACACAACATTTTTCTTTTTTCTTTTTTTTTTTGCTATCCAACAAGTTACTTGGCCCAACTCGTGCAAGTGGCCAATGATACTCAACAGTTTAGAATCCAACTCATGATTTGGTTATTAAGCACACTAACATGACATCGGCCATTATATGGTTTGTAAATTTAACTCGTATATTAAAGAGTCAATTAAAATAGTTACATACCCCACAATTAAAACACTACACACATTGGTCTAACAAAGATATATATGGGAATGCATTCAAATGTATCGTACGGCCCACTAATTCTAACAAGCCAGTAACAACTATCAGCCCAACAATGTGTAATGCATTTGTTAAGATATTTGGTCCATACCTAAGCCCAAGTCATGTATTTGATGTTCATATCAGTGGTCCGAAAATTGACCCAATTATGAAATCAAAGAAGCAACTATTCTACACCACCAAATATTTCTAATTCACATTCACAGTGAGGTAACCAACCATATAAGCGGCCCACTACCGATTTATAACTAATAGTCCATTCTAACTTGTTCAGTTTACCATTAGTTCATGTTATATAATGATCAAACAAGTCATGCAACTTATCCTTCATGCATATAATACTCCCACTGACAATTTCATTAAATGTCCACATGATTTGGTTTGGTTGCACATGAGCCGCCAAGTTCATATCTGGACTATTAATTTTTGTGCAACCATGTGACTTCCTTCTATGGGCCCTCACAACCGATTGGCATCAATATTAAAGATTGTGCATATAATATGCTTACACTCAAACCTATATCAGCCACTAACATGTAATTTCAACATTATCACATCATGTATTAGCACATAAATCGCATGTCATTAATCTAAATTGAAATCAGTAATATTATACTAACCGATGATGATGTAGTGTGTGCTAGAGCAATAAGGAGGGATGTTTCTTCGAGAGCTGCTGCCGTCGCTATTCTTAGGGGTCTAGGGTTTGCTAAGTGATATTTTTGAGTTGTGAATCAATAGAAGAAAAGGGTCTACGGATTTATAGCACAAATGGGCCGGTTAACATGCAACATTCCATAATAAAATAGAAGACATAGTGGGCCGAAGTCAGTTATTTAAGTGGGCCGAGATCTAACAGTAATGTGCAGTGTTGAACCAAGATTAATTTAAATGTTCAGTGGGCTCGGTGGCCCATGCGGAGAGCTGAATACGTTGCCGGGTGTTAACATGTAAAGATGCGGCCCAAATGTCGAAACATTACTAGATAAATTATCGTATCATTCAGTTTGACAAGATTATACGAACATAACATATTAATCATAATCAGGAAAGATAACGAGAAATGAGGATTAAAAGATGGAACGCTACCTTGAAAGTTCGGGTTGTCACATCATCCCCAACTTGAAAGATATTTCGTCCCGAAATTTGATAAGTAACACGGAGGAGTGAAGTGATAAATCACAGTTGTTGCGGATTTTGCTCAGGTGCCACATCATCCCCAACTTGATGAGGAATTTCGTCCCGAAATTCACCAGTTTTACCAGATTTAGATTTGTCTTTAGGAAAAAGGTGTGGATACTTGAGCTCCATTTGATCCTCACGCTCCCATGTGAACTCCGGTCCGCGTCTTGAGTTCCAACGAACTCTAACAATCGGGATACGACTGTGTTTGCGCACCTTGACCTCTCGGTCCATGATCTCAATAGGCTCTTCAACAAACTGTAGCTTGTCATCAATCTTGAGCTCTTGAAATGGCACAACCAGTGTCTCATCAACCAGACACTTCTTTAACTGAGAAACGTGAAAGACATCGTGAATATTACCCAACTCGGCAGGTAACTCAAGCTTGTAAGCGACTTTACCGATTCGCTCCAGGATTCTAAACGGCCCAACATAACGCGGATTAAGCTTACCACGTTTCCCAAAGCGTACAACGCCCTTCCACGGTGAAACTTTCAACATTACCCGATCATTAACTTCGAACTCCAAAGGCTTTCTACGCTTGTCGGCGTAGCTTTTCTGACGATCACGCGCCGCTGCCATACGATTCCTGATCTGAACAATATTTTGTGAAGTTTCAAGGATGAGCTCAGGACCTGTGAGTTGACTGTCACCCACTTCAGCCCAACAGAGAGGAGAACGACATTTCCGCCCATACAACGCTTCGAACGGAGCTGCCTAGATACTAGTGTGGTAACTGTTGTTGTAGGAGAATTCTATCAACGGCAAGTGTTTCCCATCCCTTCCCAAAATCAATCACACACGCCCGAAGCATGTCTTCAAGTGTCTGAATAGTGCGCTCACTCTGGCCATCTGTCTGTGGGTGATAAGCGGTGCTCATATCAAGCTGTGAACCGAACGATTTATGCATTGACTGCCATAATTCAGAAGTGAAACGCGGATCTCGATCTGAAATGATAGAAGTTGGCACCCCATGTTTCGAAACTACCTCCTTAAGATAAACTGCTGCCAACTGAGAAAATTTGTCTGTTTCCTTGATTGCCAGAAAATGCGCTGACTTTGTGAGTCGATCAACAATCACCCATATAGTATCATTTCCAGCCTGAGTCCTCGGTAATCCTGTAACGAAATCCATAGCGATCTGTTCCCACTTCCATGCGGGTATCTCTGGCTGCTGAAGTAGACCCGAAGGCTTTTGATGCTCTGCTTTGACTCTAGCACAAGTCAAGTATTTACTCACGTATGTGGCGATGAGAGCTTTCATATTCGGCCACCAATACAAAACC
Organism: Helianthus annuus; assembly: GCF_002127325.2. NCBI lineage: Eukaryota > Viridiplantae > Streptophyta > Magnoliopsida > Asterales > Asteraceae > Helianthus > Helianthus annuus. Next base: position 13,381,198 of record NC_035447.2, on the reverse strand, counting down.
TTAAGATCCTGATACATCTTATCCGATCCCGGATGAATAGAATATCGTGACTTGTGCGCTTCATCCATCACAAGTTCTCTGAGATCACCAAACAGAGGAATCCATACTCTTTCCATAATATAATAGATGCCATCAGATCTCTGCTCAAGCTGCTTTTTCATACCTCGTAAACCCTCAGCTTCGATGTTTTCTTCCTTCAATGCCTCAGTCTGAGCCGTACGAATCTTATCAGGAAGGTTACAATGAATAGTGAGCTGTAATGCGCGAACACGTTTAGGCTTCGTCTCTTTTCGGCTGAGTGCATCAGCTACCACATTAGCTTTCCCCGGATGATACTTGATGGCACACTCATAATCGTTCAAAAGCTCTATCCAGCGACGTTGCCGCATATTCAATTCTTTCTGGTCGAAGATATGCTGAAGGCTTTTGTGATCGGTGTAGATGGTGCATTTGGTACCGTACAGATAATGCCTCCTGATCTTCAACGCGAAAACCACAGCTCCTAACTCCAAATCGTGAGTCGTATAATTCCTCTCGTGTACCTTCAGCTGCCGAGAAGCATAAGCTATCACCTTCTCGCGTTGCATCAACACGCAACCGAGACCCTGTATCGAAGCATCACAGTAAACCACAAAATCTTCAGTACCCTCTGGTAAAGATAGAATCGGCGCGCTGCTTAATTTCTGTTTCAAAAGCTGGAAAGCATCCTCCTGTTTCGTTCCCCAAGAGTAAACGACATTCTTCTGTGTCAAGGAGGTAAGAGGTTGAGCAATCTTCGAGAAATCCTGAATAAACTGACGATAGTACCCTGCAAGACCCAGGAATTGTCGCACCTCCGAAGGATTCTTTGGTGCCGCCCAATTCCTAATAGCATCAATTTTCGCAGGATCCACATGTATACCCATCTCGTTGATAATGTGCCCAAGAAAGTGTACTTCCCGAATCCAGAAATCACACTTAGAAAACTTCGCGTAGAGCTGCTCCTTCCGCAGGAGCTCCAAGATAAGACGTAAATGCCGCTCGTGGTCCTCCTGGCTCTTGGAGTAAATCAAGATGTCGTCGATGAAAACAATAACGAAGTCATCAAGATACGGTTTGCACACACGGTTCATGAGATCCATGAAGACCGCTGGTGCGTTGGTCAACCCAAACGGCATAACTAAAAACTCATAGTGACCATACCGCGTCCGAAAAGCTGTTCTGGGAACATCCTCCTCTCTAACTCGTACCTGATGATAACCCGACCTTAAGTCGATTTTAGAATAGAAACTTGACCCTTGCAACTGGTCAAACAGGTCGTCGATACGAGGAAAAGGATAACGGTTTTTGACCGTCACCTTGTTGAGCTCGCGATAATCTATACACATCCGAAAGGACCCATCCTTCTTCTTCACAAATAGTACAGGGGCTCCCCAAGGTGAAGAGCTAGGTCGGATAAAACCTCTATCTAACAGCTCTTGGAGTTGATTCGACAACTCCTGTAACTCTCCTGGCGCAAGACGATAAGGGGCTCGAGCAATCGGGGCTGCTCCTGGCACAAGGTCGATCTGAAATTCTACCTGACGGTGTGGAGGTAGACCAGGGAGTTCCTCAGGAAACACATCGGGAAACTCACGAACTACTGGAAAATCCCCGATCTTTCTCTCATCAGGCTGCGAATCAGTAACGAGGGCTAACATAGCAGGATAACCCTTACGCAGACACTTCTGAGCCTTCATTGCTGAAATAATGCTAACTGTGGCACCACTACGATGGCCCTGAACCGATAAAGATTCTCCGCTAGGGAGAGGAACACGCACGATTTTCTCTTTGCAGAGAATTTCCGTCTGATGTTTGGACAACCAGTCCATGCCGATAACCACATCAAAACTTCCAAGAGTAATAGGGAGTAGATCAACGTCGAACACTTGACCCATGAGGTCGAGTTTGCACCCAACTAGAATGTATGAAGCCTCAATTGTTTTACCATCAACTATCTTAACTATGTGTTTAGTTACAAGCGGTGTAGGACTCAACCCTAACTAATGACTGAATCCCAAAGATACATAACTCCAATCGGCACCAGAGTCGAATAAAATAGAAGCAAATACACCGTTTACTGAAAACGTACCAATAACCACGTTGCCGTCATTTCGTGCCTCCCCAGCTCCAATAGTAAACACGCGCCCACGCGCACCGTTTCCCCCATTGTTCCCATTGTTGTTCCCAGCATTGTTGTTATTCCCATTGTTATTACCACCTACGTTCTGATTCAGCTGAGGACCGTCTCGCTTGATGTGACCCTCAGCACCACATTGAAAACAACCCTTACGAATACCCTGGTTTTGTTGAGGTGCTGTCTGCCCTGCTGCTGTGATGGCTGCTGCTGAGCTGGAAGTGTAGCCCTACAATCCCTAGCCACGTGCCCTGATCGGTTACAACGATGACTAACCCGAGTACACTGTCCCTTGTGATGATAGTTACACTTGTTGCACAAAGGCAGCTTCCCCGCATAAGATCCCTGCCCTGACTTGTTACTCTGGTTTTGATTCACTGACGATGACTGGCTGAAACTGCGGTTGCTGCCAGTATCCGTCTTCTTCTGAGGCTGTGCAGAGTTGGACCCCTTGTCCATATCGTTCCACTTATGCTTGCTATCAGTAGTAGGTGCAGTGGAAGTAGTAGCGGCTGTAGCAGTGCTAGAAATACGTGGTGGTAGTGAATTGCTCTCCACCTCTTGATCAACGATCTTGTGAGCCAAACGGACAATCTGAGTTAAGTTGTTAAGGTTTGCCGCAGTAACCAAACCCTTCACCCGTGGAGGTAATCCCTTGATAAACAACTCAATTCTTCGAGGCATAGGTCGAGACAAATTCAGACACAAGTTAGCCAACTCATACGACCGCTTCACGTATGCTTCAATCTCGGATCCCACCATTTTCAGATCATAATATTTGTTTTCTAATTTCTGTATTTCATCACGAGGACAATATTCCTCCCTCATCAATTCTTTAAAGTCGTCCCACGTAGTGGCGTTCGCCGCCTCGATGCCTAACAGCTGAACCTGGGCATTCCACCAGGTCAGGGCACCATCTTCGAGCGTGCCCGCAGCAAATTTCACTCTGTCCCCAACCGGGCAGTTACACATTGCGAATACGGACTCTGCCTTTTCGAACCATCGCAAGAGTCCTACAGCCCCTTCAGTCCCACTGAAGGTTTGTGGCTTACAATCCATGAAGGTTTTAAATGTGCAAACAGGCGGATGGTGCGGATTCTGTTGCACCTGTTGACCTATTAACGAAAGAACATGAAACAAACAGGTAAGACTCAAGCATGCGACGTAAGGATAAAGGGTGTTTGGTACACATCGTACCAGCCTGATAAGCCGCTAAGGCTTCAGCCACGCGAGTGTTAATGAGATCGGTTAACTCAGCCTGAGTCATAGCAATATGGCCACGTCCACCATCGCGGCCTCCACCACGTCCACCATTACGTCCGCCACGTCCGCTCATGATTCTATATATAAGAAGAGGAAAGATTTAACATGCAAGTACAAGTAGGAAGCAAGCATTACTATGATCTCCACAGATTTCTACGTTCTAGCATAACATCAACTGACATAGCGGAACCCTTTTCACACTTGTCAAGTTTCACTGGGACTCACATGCATCCCACATTATTATTATGTGTGCACCCACAATAATAATCCAATTTGCATGTTCATCTCAGCTCCACTCAATTCGTGTTAGAAAGGTTCCCGAATCTAAGCAATAAAGTAGGTGACACTACAACATAGGCCATGAAAGTTCAAGAAAGGTTGCACTCTTAAAACACGTATCGTGGGTTGTCATCATATAAGTTCATACTGTTGTGCCAAGTGTGCATTCACATGTAATGTTATCTAATAGCAAATACTAGAGATACTGCACAATAGTAAACAAGAGACGAACCTTGCTGTCTGGAGCTGAGTGTCATGGTCGATTTCGGATCAGTTCGGTTATAGTCTGGTTTTATAAAAACGTTTTAAACCAAGTTCACTATAACCAGTGGCTCTGATACCAAACTGTCACACCCTCAAATTACCACCTAGGGAGTGTCCCTGTTAGGCGTGTGACTACTAGCAATGAGCCACTAATTACATTGAATCACAGGTTGTAATAAAGTTCCATCAATTAAGTAATAACAATTCCAATCATAAGTTATTCAAAATCACAAGTTCAGCGGAAGCATTAAAGTATCATAAGGTAAATACGAATTCAATCATAATAAATAAGTATTTGACAAATAATCCCGTTGGTATGACCATGACCACTCCTGCTCTCCAGCCAGCAAGCTCCTGTTTCAATCACCTAACGACCTGCGAGCATGTAACAAGTGTATCAGACAAAGCTGGCGAGTTCACAGTTTATGAAAATGTTTGTTACCAAGTGTTTAAAACAGTTCATTAACATAAGCAAGTAATATTGTTAATATCTCAATTTCGAACAAGACGGCTCCTGAATTACATGACTGCCCTTTCCCACGTACTCCTATCCAGTACTGGGCCCGACTGGGTCATTAGTTCACATCCGTCCTCTCTAGGAGCGGTGTGAGGGTGCCAAACCTAAGTAGCGCTACCAACTAATACCCGTTACCCTCCAGGTAACATAATAAGGGACTTACAAGAATGATAGGTGAGAATATTAACCAATATACCCGTTTGTACCCAAAAGACTTATCCCTCCACGGGATACCCACTAACTGTCCCCAACCACTGGGACGCATGCTCGAATGTAGTGAACTCACCTTAGAGTGCTCGGTATGATTAAATATCTTGATTACTAGTTGAATAAACACGCCCTAAAAGGGTTATCGATACAGTCAGTCACAACTAATTCATGTAATTATGATTCACATCAAATATATATATATATATATATATTAATCACAGAATGCACCCATGTACTTTAAACCATTCATCAACTAGAGAAAATAACAATCGCTTGGCACGTAACTGTTCAACTTGTCATTTAGATACACACATCATTTATTAACCCACACATTCAGACTTCATTAGGGTTCATGGCTTTCCCCAAGTTTATATCGGCTATCCCACTTAACCTGCGGCCCAAGCTATTCCCGGCCCCTAACAGGAGTTGTTTTAATTGAATGGACCAAACACCAACACATGGTGTGCGGCCCGAATGGCAACACACAACATTTTTCTTTTCTTTTTTTTTTTTTTTTTTTTTTGGCTATCCAACAAGTTACTTGGCCCAACTCGTGCAAGTGGCCAATGATACTCAACAGTTTAGAATCCAACTCGTGATTTAGTTATTAAGCACACTAACATGACATCGGCCATTATATGGTTTGTAAATTTAACTCGTATATTAAAGAGTCAATTAAAATAGTTACATACCCCACAATTAAAACACTACACACATTGGTCTAACAAAGATATATATGGGAATGCATTCAAATGTATCGTACGGCCCACTAATTCTAACAAGCCAGTAACAACTATCAGCCCAACAATGTGTAATGCATTTGTTAAGATATTTGGTCCATACCTAAGCCCAAGTCATGTATTCGATGTTCATATCAGTGGTCCGAAAATTGACCCAATTATGAAATCAAAGAAGCAACTATTCTACACCACCAAATATTTCTAATTCACATTCACAGTGAGGTAACCAACCATATAAGCGGCCCACTACCGATTTATAACTAATAGTCCATTCTAACTTGTTCAGTTTACCATTAGTTCATGTTATATAATGATCAAACAAGTCATGCAACTTATCCTTCATGCATATAATACTTCCACTAACAATTTCATTAAATGTTCACATGATTTGGTTTGGTTGCACATGAGCCGCCAAGTTCATATCTGGACTATTAATTTTTGTGCAACCATGTGACTTCCTTCTATGGGCCATCACAACCAATTGGCATCAATATTAAAGATTGTGCATATAATATGCTTACACTCAAACCTATATCAGCCACTAACATGTAATTTCAACATTATCACATCATGTATTAGCACATAAATCGCATGTCATTAATCTAAATTGAAATCAGTAATATTATACTAACCGATGATGATGTAGTGTGTGCTAGAGCAAATAAGGAGGGATGTTTCTTCGAGAGCTGCTGCCGTCGCTATTCTTAGGGGTCTTGGGTTTGCTAAGTGATATTTTTGAGTTGTTAATCAATAGAAGAAAAGGGTCTACGGATTTATAGCACAAATGGGCTGGTTAACATGCAACATTCCATAATAAAATAGAAGACATAGTGGGCCGAAGTCAGTTATTTAAGTGGGCCGAGATCTAACAGTAATGTGCAGTGTTGAACCAAGATTAATTTAAATGTTCAATGGGCTCGGTGGCCCATGCGGAGAGCTGAATACGTTGTCGGGTGTTAACATGTAAAGATGCGGCCCATTTGGTATGCGGCCCAAATGTCGAAACATTACTAGATAAATTATCGTATCATTCAGTTAGACAAGATTATACGAACATAACGTATTAATCATAATCGGGAAAGATAACGAGAAATGAGGATTAAAAGATGGAACGCTACCTTGAAAGTTCGGGTTGTCACATCATCCCCAACTTGAAAGAAATTTCGTCCCGAAATTTGACAAGTAACACGGAGGAGTGAAGTGATAAATCACAGTTGTTGCGGATTTTGCTTAGGTGCCACATGACGCTTGCCAATGTCATGAACATGTTTCCTCAAAGTTGCTATAGGTAGTGCTTTTGTGAAAAGATCGGCTGAATTATTGCTGGATTGGACATATCTCATCTCGACCTGGTTGTCTTTAATAAGGTCCCGAGTATATGCAAAGAATCTTGGTGGTATATGTTTTGTTCTGTCACTTTTGATATACCCTTCTTTCATTTGAGAGACACAGGTGGCATTATCTTCATGGATAGGAGTTGGACTTCGATCTTTCTCTAGCCCACAAGAAGTCACTATGTGTTGTGACATAGATCTTAGCCATACACATTCTCTTGAAGCTTCATGTAGTGCAATGACTTCAGCATGATTTGAGGATGTTGCGACAAGTGTATGTTTCTGAGAACGCCATGAAATCGCAGTTCCTCCGTTCATAAATACATATCCAGTTTGAGATTTTGCTTTATGAGGATCAGATAAATAACCTGCATCTGCATAACCAACTAACCCTTCTTTTAAATCGTTAGGATAAAACAAGCCTAAATCAACAGTGCCTCGAAGATATCGAAAAATATGTTTAATCCCATTCCAGTGCCTTTTAGTAGGAGCTGAACTAAATCTTGCTAACAAGTTCACTGCAAAAGAAATGTCAGGTCTCGTACAATTCGTAAGATACATAAGTGCTCCAATTGCACTGAGGTATGGTACTTCTGGACCAAGAACTTCTTCGTTGTCCTCACAAGGACGAAATGGATCATTTTCGACATTAACCTTTCTTCTGTTGCTATCTTTTCTCTCTATTCATCTTCGAATCTTCTTTAAATCTTTAAACCTTCAAAGAAAACACTAGCAAATCTTCAAGTTTCTTCAGAAGTTCGAAGATCTTTAAAGTTTACAGGAAATATTCAAAGCTTCTACTTGAATATCCATGGATGAAGAAAACCCCCAAGAAGAAAACCCAAGTGATGAAGGTCCTCTCCGTGTCCTCAAATGGGACCTGGGGTTGTTTGAACAAATTAGGAGAGGATTCCGGTTTCCACCGTAGTGGGATGCACGATATCCCGGTCAAAACCAAATAGTCGCCAATGCATCGTCTGGGTATATTACCCTTTTTAAAGATTTCTTCTTACAGGGCAACTTCCGGTTGCCGGTGACGGAGTTCATGGCCCATATACTTCAGTATTATGGGTTTCATATCTCACAGATGAGTCCACCCGGTGTGGTGAGGGTGAGACACTTTGAATTTCTGTGCCGATCCCATGATATAGAGCCCACAATGGATAAATTTAGGGTATTCTATCAGTTGATCAGGAACATGGGGTTCTACTCCTTTGGCAACCGGGGGTCTGCCAAAGAGATCCTTCTGAATCCTCCCAAGAGTTTCCATGACAGGAAACAGAAATTCTTCTTCATCCGGGAGGAAGTTATCCCAATTGCTATGATCTTCCGTGCGTCGGGTGTGATCGAGAAGGAGGAGCTGGCGATTCCTAAGAAAGAAGACTGGTACGTGAAACTCACTGCCACACCTAATCGAGTTTTTGGTGAAACGTTCCGGTCGCTGCGCAGATGAGTGACCAATGGCCGGAAGATAGCACTGAAGTGCCCGTGTTGAAGTTTCAAGATAGAGGTTAGTTACTTCTTTGATTATTTCCTCTTTTTTTGTAATTTAGTTGCGCTTAATTGCCGATTTTTAATGCAGAAGCGCGCCTTTATCAAGCTGTTTTCCCCACCTTTGGTGAGGCCATGGGTGTACGCCCGCTGGAACCAGGCGAGCAATACTGGTATGAACGGATCAAAGGACATTTCTTGTATCCTCCTGCTGGATCTTTTGCCAACCCTCCCACTGCAACTGAAGGTGCGCATATACCTAACCCCATGCCCTTGCGAGCTGTGACTTCTGCTGGGAAAGAGATTCATTATCTTTCCAGCGAGAAGTCTGTGGGGTCTTCAAATGGGGAGCTAAGTTCCTGGTCTAACATCTTTGCAGGTGTGTTGCGCGACCTTGGGATTGACCCAGAGTAGAAGAAGAAAAATCCAAGTAAGAAAAACAAGATTATTACCATTGATGCTGAGATGACCAGTAAGAAGGGTGGGAGTAGCCGCGCAACTGCCGGTGCTTCTGACAAATGTACTCTACGATTTCGTCAGAGTAACTTGGAGGATTACGTTATTACCAGTGACTCACTTGAGGGTTTGTCACGTATAGGCGAGAAGAAGACCAGCGCCGCTGGTTTAAAAAGCTTTGGGAGCGCGGGTTCCTGGAACCCAGATGCTGGTGCTTCTCCCTCTTCCTTCGCGTATGATGAGGAAGAAGAAGAGCCTGCTGTCAAGTTAATAAGCAGGAAGAGAAGCAGAGAGGAGACTACTGCGGGCGCGTCGGCGACGCAGAAGACTGGGGAAGCCCCAGTAATAGGCAAGTAGAGCAGTCTACGCTCTCTTTACAAATTCTCTCCAGGTTAGTTGTGACTTCATGTTTTTCCTTAATGAAACTTTTTTTTAACACTTGGTTTCTGAAGAGGCCAAGAAAAAGACCCGTGAAAAGAAGGGTGTTGAGTTTAAAGACCCCCAAGAACCGGCACAGAAGAGAACAAGGGTTGTGATCAAGCCCTTTAAGTCTTCTGGGTTGGAGGCTGAGAAGGAGAAAAAGAAGGCTGATGAGAAGCCTGTTGATAAGGAAAAAGAGAAAGAGAAAGAGAAAGGGAAGGAGAAGGAGAAGGAGAAAGAGAAGGTTGCGGAAAAGCCTGAGGGCGATAAATCCAAGGAGACCGGGGCCGCTGCTACTACTGCCCATGAGAAGGCGCAGGGTCCGGAGGTCGTCCATATTACGGGGCTTGACCAGCCCCTTCATGAGAAAAAGAAGGAAACTACTCGACGCAAGGGACCCGAGGTTATGAAGCCAACCGAGCCTGCGCAGGTTGATGCCCCCACCCAGACTGTTCAAGTGACTTCTACTACTGGGGGGTCAGCTGCTGTGGTGCATAAAGAGACATCCGCTGCTGCAGGTGGTGCGAACTCTGGTGGCGCTGGAGGGTCCATGCCGAAGACTCCCATCGGTCCTAAGGATACCGTAGGCGACATTTATTATAAAACGTACACCGAGGAGGCTCGCGGTGATGCTCCCCACCGAGCTCCATGGGGTTTAAAGCAGAAGGATACCATCTTGGAGTTCGCTCCTTGCCGCGATTAGTTCTTTAATTCCTTCCCTCCTGGGGAAGTTAACCGGCAAAGGGCGCGAACCCATGATGCCTTGTACCATGCTTATGTGGTTGGAGAAGCCAACACCCGCGCCGCTAACCATCAAATTGTGCGCGAGTGGCGTACGATGGTTAAGGAGCGGTCTGAATGGGAAAAGTATCGTGAGCGCCTGGTGAGGCAAGTTAAAGACTTTGAGAAGGCCAAGGCTGCATTTGCCGAAGAGAAAGCTAAGTTCGAATCTGATAAGAAATCAGAGGAGTGGGGTCGCGAGGGCCTTAGGGGCAAGCTACGTGCTGCGAAAGAGCTCCTGTCGAAAGAGCGTGCTGAATGGAAGGAAGTATGTAAGAAAGACAACCAACGCATGTATGCCGCTCGCAATAAGATTACCGACCTTGAGGCCTAGATCACTACATTAACAAAGAAGGTCGAGGATGTTGGAGCGGACAAGGAGTGCGTTAAGGTGCCAGTCTTAACCTTTCCTTCTCGTTTTTGTACTTGTAGAAAATATTGCTTAAATCTTCGTTTTCATTCTTCGCAGGCTGAGTTAAAAGCACAGGTCGCCAACAGGGACAAGGACTTGCATGCCAAGGACATGGAAATTGCAGAGTTAAAGCGCAGATTGCGTGAACAAACTGACAAGAGTGAGTCCTTGGAGATTGATTTGGAGGCCGAGAGAGTAAAGGCTGCTACTACTGTGGAAGCCAAACAGAAGGCCGAGGAGGCGCGAGACATCAGTACCTCTGCCCTTAACGTAGCACAGAATAATTTCTCTGAATCCCAAGGCATCGTTGATACACTGGTCTCCGAGGCTGAGTGGATGCGCGGTAGAGGTGTGGTCCTGGTAAGGCTCTCCTCTTTTTTAGCTTAGGCTTTATTTTTGTTATCTTATTTCTTATCCATTGCCTTTGTTTTAGATGGCCAACTCTATCCTAAATGCTTCTGAGCTGGATGCGGCTGTTGCCGCTCTCATAGATGCCTCACGCGCGGTTGGTCATCGTGCAGGTTATCTGGAGTGTGCGCAACATGTTGTGGAGGCATTAGGACAAGAGTTTGATGTCAGTCATTGCTCAGTGACCGATCAGGTTGATGCTGCATTAGCCCGCGCTGAAGGGGTCTATGACCAATTATCACTGCATGTGACGGATTTGGTCGCACAGGCGCTGAAGCATGACGACTGGTGCCAACGGTTAAAGACTATCTTAGATCCTCCAAAGACTGTGGAGCTATCTGACGAGGAAGAGAGAACGGGTGGTGATGGCGATGATGGTTATGAATAGGTGATAGTGTTGATAGGTTTTGTGCCTTGTAATTTGTTTTCGACTTTTGTGTAATTGCGCGGTCGCGCCTTTTGTTGAATCGAACTTATGCAGTATTGTTACTATTTATGTGATTGCTACGCGGTCGCGCTTTTGGAATATAACCTTTATGCTTGTTTTTTCTCTCTAGTTACAATTATTGCATTGTTGTTAGAAACTTTGGTTGAGTTAGCGCGAATAAATGTAAGTGTCGCTCTTGTGTGAGTGTAACTGCCCGGTCTCGCGCTATGTTCGCGGAGGACCTTGGAGGCATAACTCAAGAGCTCGTAATTTACTGAAGTGTTTTCGTGCTAATCAAAAGTTTAACATGCATTTGTAATGTAGAAGTCATGATGATAAAAACATAAGGCATAAACAATGCTTTCATTAGCTAGGAAACAGGCGCTTAGGCCAACTTACATCATGGAAATGAAATAAAGGGCGTATAGCCGACATAGGTAATTAAAAAGGCGCGTGGCCAACATAAGTGGATAAAGGCGGGTGGCCGAGAGTAGTCACATGTAACATTTGTGCAATTGTTGTGCGTTCCATGTGCGCAGGATGATGTATCCATCCAGTGTGCGCAGCTTATATGCCCCCTTTCCTAGTACCTCATGTACCAAGTATGGGCCTTCCCACTTGGGTGCTAGCTTCCCGGTATAACAACCCTCGGTAAAACCGACACCCTCATAATAGTTCTGACACCCTAATATATCTTTAAATGTCTCAACATGTCTTTATATGCACCCCGTATGTGAAAACCGAGCCCAATATACAATATAACATATAAAATAAATTAAAAAAAACAATAATTATTAAGTTGAGGCGGGCCGCATAGACCTCACCTCAACTTAACGCGGGCCGCATCAGGATATAACCAGACTTCGCCAAAACCTTAAGTTCATGCGGGCCGCGTATGATCTCGCTTAAGTCCATGCGGGCAGCGAGCGACCTAGAATGTGGCGCAGCCCGGTGATGACACGTGTCATCACCGTGTCAAGTCTAGAGGGTGACCGGGCCAAGCTATACGTTGACCGGAGATTGACGCGGGCCGCGTAAGGGTTAGCCTTACTTAACGCGGGCCGCGTGAAGACGCGATTACAGCCCTATAAATAGAGGCCATCAGCCTTCAGTCCGTCTCGTTCATTTCTTTCTTTCTTTCTCAAATTTTCTGTAGTGGCGTTATTATACCCGGGCGTTATACCCCTAAAATAGCGAGGTTCTGCTACGATGTAAGTATTGTAACCCCTGGAGACGTATTAGATACGCTGCCCGATTGATCTAGGGTTCCATAACGGCTGTCGTGGTTCTGCCCGACGTAGTCGTTGGAATGCCGTCTCGGGGAGGGTATTACTAATGTTAAAATGGGTTATTATACTAACACACGTGCATTTGTGTAAATTATAGATATTCACCAGGAAACCCTAAAGAATAACCTAAGACAGCAATGTGAGTAATCTCCTTTTTGCAAACTGTTTTTACAAAACCTTAAATATTTCTTCATGTGAAAGACAGTTATTGAGTATTTGTAAGGGTACAATTATGATGGTATATTTGGGGTTTTGTATACAAAATTTGTTACCACCTGGGGAGAGGAGTAACATGACCATAAGTCAGATGACAGTACCATGGATGTTAATTGGTATTACCTGTAAACAAATGTAATTGCGGATGCGCCCTCAAAACTGTACACTGTGAAAATGGTTTTATTTAAATTTCATTAAAATGGGATTCACTCACCAGTATTTCCCACTGACAAAATGTTTTTAAAACGCGTTTCAGGTAACAAAATGTGAAAGCCAAATAGATGCCAGCTGGACAGCACTGAAGGCTTGGAAAAGTGGCAATAAAGTTACCTAAGAATAAAATGGATGTTTTTATTAAATAAATAGGATTTATTCCTATAAAATGTGTGTACTGGAAACTTGGGTTTTACCCATATGTTTAATATTATCAAACGAGGTGGTTTACTCTGATTTAACATTTCCTAACTACGGTCCTGATGAAAATTTCCGCTGCCAAATTGAATAAATAAATGTGATACCACCAAAACTGGCTCACGGCCGCCCGTTCCCGGGAACTAGGGATCGGGGGCTGTGACACCCGGGGCGTTCGACATTGGAGGCTTCATTGTCTCTGAAGACGTACTCTCCTGGAGTGAAGGTACAAATGCGCACTCTCGCATTATAGTACCTTTCCAGCTGTGTCTTGTACTTGGCCTCTTTGATTCGCATTATTTCGTGCCTTTCTTCGAGTAGGTCCAAGTCTAGACGGCGCTCTGCCTCGTCATCGATTTTGTTGACTGCTGTCAAGCGCGGCGAAGGCAGGCCAATTTCAGCTGGGATAACCGCCTCTGAGCCGTAGACCAGGCTAAAGGGGGTTCGTCAGTGCTCGTTTTCGGCATCGTTCGATGAGCCCACAGGATGCTCGGGAGCTTATCTACCCAGCCTCTTCTCTTAGTGCCCAGACGGGCTTTTATCCCTTCAACGAGACTCTTGTTAACACTTTCTACTTGGCCGTTGCCCTGAAGGTGCGCAACGGAAGAGAAAGTGTGCTCAATATTCATCTCTTTCATCCATTCTTGAAGGTCTTCAGAAGCAAAATTGGTGCCATTATCGGTTACAATCTTGAGTGGAAGACCAAACCTGCAAATGATGTGTTCCCAGATGAACTTGCGCACCATCATTGCAGTAGTTGAAGCAAGTGCTTTGGCTTCCACCCATTTGGTGAAGTAATCGACGGCAACAATTATGAACTTCACGGTTCCAGGAGCCTCTGGGAAAGGTCCTACCATATCAATCCCCCACTGCTGGAAAGGCCAGGCAGTGGACACAGGGATAAAATCGTTTTTTGGGCGCAGGGTCTTCGGGGCGTGCCTTTGACAGGATTCGCATTTGCGCAATTCCTTTAGAGCGTCAACGTGCATCCTTGGCCAGTAGTAACCGACATTCATTATCTTAGCGACAACCATGCGTGGGCCCGCATGAATGCCGCAGATGCCTTCATGAATCTCCCTGATCAGGTAACTTGCATCTTGGGGGTCCACACAGCGCAAAAGTGCCCCCAAGAAGGATCTTCGATACAAGATTCCACCATTCATCTCATAGAACAACGCCTTGTTTTGTATCTTTCTAGCTTCTGCTTTATTTTCAGGGAGGATTCCTTCTTGAAGATACTGAATGATAGGAGTCATCCATGATGGTGGCCCTATCTCAATTACATTCACTTGTCGCAACAAAACAGATGGGTTTTTAGGACTTCGATTCTGACATCCTTGGCGAGATGTTGAAAAGCTGTTGAAGCGAGCTTGCTTAGCGCGTCTGCTGGCTTATTTTAAGATCGATTGATATGCACAACCTTATATGATTTGAACTACTAGAGCAACTCCTTCGCTTGTTCTAAATACAGAGCCATAACTTCACCCTTCGCATCATATAACCCATTGATCTGGCTTGCGATCAACAGAGAATCGACGTGTGCTTGTAAGTTTTGAGCTCCCATTTTGATGGCCAGGCGCAGGCCTGCCAAGAATGCTTCATATTCAGCCTCGTTGTTGGTATTCTTGAAATCCAACTTGATGGCATTTGTAAACTCGTTCTTCTCAGGGCTAACAAGGCGCAATCCAGCTCCAGCGCCATCTTCGTTTGATGCCCCATCTGTGCATAGCATCGATAATCCCTCGGATGTGCCTTTGATGGGAGTGTCAACAACTTTATAATCTTTGATCTTATCTTCTGGGACTTCTGTGATGAAGTCTGCTAGCACTTGACCTTTAATGGCTGGGCGCGGCCTATACAAAATGTTGTGACCCCCTAGCTCGATTGCCCACTTTGCCAAGCGACCTGATGTCTCTGGCTTTTGCAGAATTGTTCCGATATGGAAGTTAGTGGGTATCGTGATTACATGCCCTGTAAAGTATCTACGCAGCCTCCTGGAGGCGTGAAGTAGCGCTAACACTAACTTTTCCATTGTTGAATATCTTGTTTCTGGATCTGAAAGCACCCTACTGACATAGTAAATTGGAGTCTGATGTCACACCCCAACGATGGCGGAAACATCGTGGTGCGAGCACTAAGCGTTCAGATTGCCCATGAGATTCCATAACCCTAAATATTTCGATAGAAATTAGATTAATTTCATGCATTGTCTAAACTATACAACCATCACAATAAGTATCAAATTACATCATCAGTAAATATTGTCTCAAAGTTTCTAGATTAACTACGTGACGTTTCTAAGCATCGTCCTAGCTTGATTCCATTAGATCCCATAGCATCCTATCAGCCTGCAACATGAATTAAAATATCAATACAAAGTATTGGCGAGTATACAAGTTTGAATAATAGCATAATAGGTTAAAACAACTCATATCCATATGTAAATGTAACAAAATAGTTTCAGTCGTGCTAGTCTCGCAGTCCATACAGTGATAGCCCACATATCCCAATGCTTTAGTGTTTACCCAAGACTCAAGGTAAACTAGAATCCTCCTAACAATACCCCCCGAGAATAATGGGAGAGGTGCATCTCCTATATCGCTACTATTGTTAAGGCGGAACTACACACTCTGGATTAAACGTCACATAGCACAAAGAATCAAGAATCATGAATCACAAGTTTCACATACACGTAGGATAGAGTTTAGGTTCCAAAAGTTTCAAGTATCATAGCTTATAGAATACATGTTACATCCCAAATTTTAAAACAAAAAGGGATCGAGTATACTCACAGTGATTGCTTAATGGTGTAGACTGTTATTGGATCAAAGGGAGCTCTTTTAGAATTAGCCAGATTAGATTACAATAGATAAGAGTCGGGCAGAATAACGAGATTGCGCAAAGTGTTGGAACAGTCACTGGATCGGATGGTTGTCCGATCGGATGGCTATCCGATCGGATTGCCACTCGATCGGGTGACTTAGTGCAAGTGGAACGGGTGGTTGTCCGATCGGATGGCTGTCCGATCGGGTGGCTACTCAATCCAAATGTTCAAGCTTCAGATTGACTAAGTGCTTTGGTCACCTTGATCGGATGGCTGTCCGACCGGGTTGCCACTCGATCGGGATTCCAAAGTTCTAAGTTTCTAAAAAGGTTCTAAGTGTTGAAAGGTTCCAAGGTTCAAAGTTTCAAGTGTTAAGTTTGCTAGACAATGCTACCTGGTCGGGTGGTTGTCCGATCGGATGGTCATCCGATCGAATTGTCACCCGATCGAGTGATCCTTGTCCCGGTGGTAACTTTTGATAAAATTTCTAAGTTTCTAGACTAACGATGACAACATGGAACGTATTGAGACAATGGTAAACTCATCATTTCACAGCCATTCTGATCGGATGGAAATCACCCCATTCCGATCAGTTAACTGTCCGCGATAGTGTTTATGTCAAAATCCATATTCTGACCATCATTCTCCGGTGGAAATCCATCTCTAACCCGACTCTAGACTAATAATCAAGTCTACAGCCCGTTCAGAGTCGGATTCACCCGTATAAAGTAAAAGTTTGAGGAAAATATGAAAATAACACAAGTTTTATTATGAAAAATCCTAGATCTAGTTTAGATTTGAAGAAAAATACATGGAATCCCTTAGATCCTAGTTAGATCTTACCAAGAATGACCTCATATAGTAGTTTGTACAAACCACCATGATGACATCATCCTCAAGATCTCAGATCTGAGAGATTTCACGGTGAAAAGTGTGATTTCAAGGGTGAATCACGTATAGGATGAAGTGTAGATCAAGAAAGTACAAGGATCTAGCCTAAAATGTACCGAAATCGACGAGAAAATGAAGAAATGTAGTGTGCGTGCGTCTGGTCGAGCAGGGCTGTCACATCAGGGAATAAAGTGATGTGACAGGCCTATTTATAGTGTCAGAGTGTGTGAAGAGGGGCGGTGTGCACGGATCGGATGATGGTCCGATCGGGTGGTCATCCGATCGGATTGCCACCCGGTCAATCCAACTTTTCTGCATTCCTATCCTTGATTCGTTTTGAGAGTTAGATTAAGCGTTTGCGTTGCATATAGTTTGGTAAAAGTATCATATTACTAGATTACATCATAAATACAAAAGTTTCTAAGTTTCGTAGATTCTGCCAGTGACAAGACTCTAGTCTCCCGTTCAACCAGGAATCAAGTTTCACGAGTCTAAAGAGTCAAGCACCAAACAAGTATCAAGAGTCAAGAATCCTAGTTTCCTAAGTATCAAGAATCAAGAGTCTAGATTTCCAAGTATCAAGTGTCAAGAATCATTATAAAGAATCTAGATTTCATAGTATTAAGAGTTAAGTGTCTAGATTAAGCATCAAGAGTCAAGTATCTAGATTCAAGTCTCTTAGTATTAAGTATCAAGAATCAAGTATCTGGAATATAGAATCAATCCTCGTAGTGTTAAGCATCAAGTATCAAGTTTCAATAAGATTCACAGCCAAAAGTATCAAGTATCAACATCACATAACTACAAGGACTAAAACTGACAAATTGATAAAAGTTCAGGGACCAATCCTGCCAAGAGCCTAAAGTTTAGGGACACTGGGCGTTACATTTGAACTCCGTCTCTCTCCACCAACAATACCGACCCAACTGCCTTGTCCGAAGAAGACAAGTACAGAATGAATGGTTCTTTTTCTAACGACGCGGTTAGGGTAGGGAGCTTGATCAAACACTCTTTCATTTGCTGGAAGGCAGCTTCTCCTTCTGGTGTCCATTTGAATTCTTGCTTTTTCACACATTTGCGCAAAGTACTGATGAAAGGATATGATTTTGCAGCGTGGTTTGATAGAAATCGGTTAAGCGCGGTTAGGCGGCCGGCCAACCTTTGCATCTCTTTGATCGTCCGCGGTGACGGCATCCGCTCTATGGCTTGAACCTTTTCAGGATTAACTTTAAAGCCGCCATTTGTAACCACGAAACCCAAGAACTTGCCTTCCTCCATACCAAAAGAACATTTTGTTGGCTTCAGCTTCATGTTCACGCTTCTCAGAGAGTTGAATGTCTTCTCTATATCTTTTAACATTTGGTCCTCCTCGGGACTTTTGATCACAAGATCATCAATGTAAACCTCGATATTCTTCCTGTTATCTTCAGAAAGATTGTATCCATCAATCGCTGATAGGTTGCGCCAGCATTCTTGAGCCCAAAGGGTATTTTTGTATAACAGAAAATTCCGATGTCGGTGCGGAACGCTGTCTTGTCTTCATCTTCCAACGCCATCTGGACTTGATGACACCCTTTGTAGCAATCCAAAAAACACTTCCACCTGTATGGTGCGAGAGAGTCTATCTTCTTGTCGATCTCAGGCAACGAATAACAATCCTTGGGACATGCCTTATTGAGATCAGTGTAATCCACACACATGTGCCATCCTCCATTAGATTTCTCGACCATGACAGGGTTTGCGACCCAGCTTTGATAACGCACTTCCCTCAAGATTCCTGCTTTTAGCAGCTCACATACTTGCTCATTCATCGCTTTAGTCTTATCCCCCCCTAGGCTACGCCTTCTTTGCACTTTTGGTTCCACGGAGGGATAAGTGTTCAGACAGTGTTCAGTAACGTCGCGCGGGACACCGGTCATGTCAGCCGGAGTCCAGGAGAAAATGTCCATGTTCCTGAACAGTAACTGCTTGAGGTGCGTCCTGATGTTTGGTGAGATTGTGTGGCTTATCGTCACCGTTTGTTCTGGGTACTTGCGATTCAATACCCATTTTTCTGGTCCAGTTGTTGAAATTTTTGGCACTTTGACTGGTCGCGCATCCTCAGCTGCCATCACCTCCTTCTTTTCATAGATAATCGCCACCCCTGTCTCTGTTGGGAAGCCGATGGCTGAGTGGGGTGTGAAGGTTACCATGTTCAATTCTCCTTGGGTTTCTCTCCCAATTAAAACATCATGTCTGGATTTTACTGGCATTACCATGAAGTTGACGTGTGTAGTTCTTGAATGTTTCCCGTCAGATAACGTGACGGGGAAACTGATCTGGCCTACTGGGAAGACCATCTCATTGCAGAATCCCGAAAGAGGATAATCGACAGGCTCAAGGCGTGCTTTATTTTCATCATCAAACTGATTGAAGCATTGTTCATAGATGATATATGCCGTTGTAACACCCCGAAAACGGGTTTGGTAATCAAACCACGTTAATATTTATGAACGGGTAAAATACCGTTAGTGGTAAAATTAACCCGGTAAATATTTGGATTTAAATAATTAAATATAATATTAAATAAAAAGAGAATAAAAGTGTTGAGAAAAACAAAACTTATGACAGGCCG
This sequence comes from Helianthus annuus, assembly GCF_002127325.2. Taxonomy (NCBI): domain Eukaryota; kingdom Viridiplantae; phylum Streptophyta; class Magnoliopsida; order Asterales; family Asteraceae; genus Helianthus; species Helianthus annuus. The sequence continues at coordinate 13,361,797 of NC_035447.2, read as the reverse complement.
ACTTAGCGGGACTTAAATAAGACGGGTTATAACTCCCGGAATCCAATAAGTTAACTAGGAATAATAATAACGTAGTTAGAAGAGAAGTCTTGTAGTGACATACTAGTGAGTTAAAACACTTAAAATAAAAACCTAATCATAGTAGAGGGGCCAAACTTGTTAAACTTGAAACTAGGTTTAAATGAAACAAAATAAAATACACCAAACACATACAAAAGTGTGTGTTTGGTCGATTGAAGCAGAGGGCGACCAAGGAAAACCCCACAACCCTAGTTCATGCTTAATCTCTCAAATTGAAGGCCAAAATCGATCCTAAATCAAAATCCGAGCATGAATTAGTGATCTCCACTGAAAAAGGAGTCACAAGGTATGTAAATTTCATGAGAAATCTCTAGTTGAAATTCTGAGTAAACATAGAGAACTCGAAAATTGTTGATGCATGCTTGTTTTATGGATGAAATAAGAACATTGTAGTGTTTAGGAGTAAACCCTAGACAAGTATATATTGAAATCATGCCAGCTCAAGTAAATTCAGATTTTGTTGATGCTAAATTCACGTATGAGATGTTTTTAGGGTTTTAATTGCTAAAAATAGTGTTATGATGTCAAGAACATGCTTAAATTGAAAGCTGAATTCAAACAGCTCCTGATCAGAATTTACAGCCGACTTGTATTATAGTAGCCTACAAACAATCGAGTAAATTAATCTTGTCTAGTGCAAACCAGGTCTTAGCTAACCGACGTGTTCTTAGGATTTCTGTTAGGCATCGTTAGAATTTCAGGGACGAAATTCAATTTAAGGGGATAGTGTTGAAATACTCGTGCTTAATTTATTGAAATATACATATATATAGAAAATAATAACCATCAGTCAATATATATACAAAATAATAAATAAATTATATTATTATTATTCATATAATAAGCATATGTACAGAGTCAAACCACAATTTTCAAACCCAAATACTTTTCCCCATATCCCCACGAAGCCCTTAACGGTTCGTTACCGGAATTCCCGCTCACAAATCGCAATCACTGTATCTCCTCATAACTAAGCCTTATGAGAATCAAACCAACTTCAATCTCATCAGAAATCCTTTCACCTGATCAATCTACACGCCCCATTTGTTGTTCTTGCGTTCTAATCGAGCCCAGTCAACCTTCAAGCCATTACTGTAAAGAAGCTGGGGTGATAATATTCAGATCAACAACCTTTGAAATTCTTGAGGTAAATCATCAATTAGTTTGCTCAGGTTGTATTATCATTCCATTTGGACACTGCTTTAAGGAAGGGTATGGGCATAAATAAATTGAGTAAATACTAATATAATTTCAGAGTTATAAAGGAACAATATATGCTCAATAATTGTATTTATTTGTTCTGTCCTAAGATGTTAGACCGGAGAATCGGATCACTTTGCTGGGCCTTTTGCTATATGTCCAAACTTCCTACTACTTCTCCAGCCATTATTTTCCTTTCTTAAACACAACCAGCAAACCAAGGTCTCGTATAATTACCAAGCTCGGGTTACACCTTATAAACTTTAAGAGTTTACTAAATCAAGAATATGCATTTTACAAAGATGACCTGATTAGATTTTTATTATTATAAACATTTTGTTGGTAGCTACATAATTAGAGTTTAACAAACGGGTCAAAAGATTTCAATAAATGAATAAACGGGTCAGGCCTGTTCCACTTTTTCTCTCTACCAGGTCAAGTCGTGTTCGTTCTGAGTCCGCATTCTGTTTACTAAGTTATAATCTCCGGTGGGCCCACTTTGTTTAGCCTACTGGTCAAATATTCCAAGTCACTAAGGGTAAGAATATGAAGTCCCCATTTGGAAGTATCAAGTTCCAGTTCAGTTGTAAAGCTCCTTATTTATTTTGAAATGGTCCTTGGTTGGTTTAGTTAACTTATGTAGTTATTAAAAGTATGTCAGTTATATTTGAGTTAATGAGTTTGCTAAATTGTTTTCCTAAGTAACAGAACCAACCATACTAACAATGGATGATAATAAAATAATAATAAAAGTAGTAATGTCATTACCAACAATATATAAATAATAACTATTAGTGAGGTTGGGAGTTTTTGAGAAAGAATAGCAGACCCATTATTTAATACTCCTAATTTAGGTGTATAATTACTCGTGTAGATTTTGTTGAGCACGTCGGTGGACCTTTGACTTGAGACTTTAGAAGTTCTAGACACTCGTTCAGGTACGGATGTTCTGCGATATTCTTTTTATGTGCGAAATACATGCTAATCTCTTTATATAAGATCTATCAGCTGATCTACGACTCATTTGTATGATCCGCTTCCTTGCTATTGAGCTAAATTGTTGTGTGCTTCTGAAAACTTATTAAATTCGTTTGCGTGCTATCGCTTTGATTATATTTTGTCATAGGCTCTTTATTCTTGGTGAACATACTTTGGGTGTTGTCACGGCCCCCAACCCGGTTTGACCCGTTTCAGGAGCCGCGGGACAGAAATCCTGCGGTATTTAATTTAGGCGACAGCGGAAGTCTTTTTAAAACAGGATCTTTCAATAATTTAAACTGCTCGTTTCATAACTTAGGGATAAATTCCCGAAATTTACAATAATGTGATTTCTCCGGGAAATCTTTATTTTCAAAACATGTTTCTTTTATTTATTTACAATGAGCCACTTTTCTAAGCTGGGAGTGCTTCTCGGCACTTTTCTTTCTTTGCTCACAACATATCACCTGAAACATGTTTGAAAAAGGTTTTGTCAGCGGGGAAATACTGAGTGAATCATTCATTTTACTAAAACGACACATTAGTTGTAATTCACAGTATTAAGAGCGATTACAATGTTTCTGATTATCAAACCAACTACCCACGGTACTTTACCACTCGACCCACTGGCCCACCTGTCCAGTGGTGTCTGTGATTATGGTCATATCACCCATTGGCTGCCCCAATGTTGAAGATTATCAAGTAATATATACAAAACCCCACATACCGGCTGTAACTTGGTGATTACAAAGACTTAATCACTGTAACTATAACTTTGAAAATAATTTGGAGTTTTGTAAAACAGTTGATAAAAAGAGAATGACTCACATTGCAGATTTACGAGCAGAGTATAAGCTTTACTGATTAGCCTGCTAACCTAATTTAAATAACAATGCACACACAAACAGGATTAGTAACTAATTCAGCAGTTACGTCAATTCACGAGATTAAACCCTCACAACTATTATCAAGTGCGATACTTAATAATCCAATGGATTCACAACGAATGACAGAGCATAGTCCGAATTCGAACAGCACTCAAACATTCAAGTTGAAATCACAATGAATAAAAAAGTACAAGCTCAATTTGAGCAGCACTCGGACAATCGTTGGATAGTTATAATCGATCGGACGTTGAATCGTAATAGCGATCGAGTTATTACCCTGATTGCGGCAGCACCTCGTGATTCGTGTGTGTGTGTTGTGAACTGTAATTGCTCTAACTCGTCGTACAGACAGAACTTGTGCGACGTTTTAACACCAGAAGCTAAGTGCCAATGTCGGCTATTTATAGGAATTTTTGAGGCTCGCTTACGGACCGTATGCCTAACCCCCTTACGGTCCGTAAGCTAAGCAGTCTAATTCATAGGCTGCCTAGCTCGGGTATAGCTTAGGTGACTCAAAAATCCAGCCAATCAGAACATAGCTACGTTTTATTTTAGATAATTATCAACTAGGGTTTGCCCCCCTCGAGTTTTAGGGGTCCTGATCCTAATTCCGATTGTTCTGAAAATTTTAGGGCTAGTGCAGAATTAATTGGGTGTCTCAATTAGGGTTTTCTTATTGACTAATTATCGTCCTAATTATTGATTTTAGTGGCAGTTGTTACAGGTGTGAGGTTGGATTATGTGTTCACTAGAGCGACCGTAGAACCCTAGACTTGTAGACAGGAGATAGGGATACCGAGTCAACTACCTATGGAGATACCATAGGCATGTTGTTGTGGCGCCAATAGCATGACACTTTCCGTGACGGTGTGATTAGTTCACGTCGTCTCCATTTTGTTATGAGATTATATGTTTGTGGTTTACTTATGCTCGCGGGAGAGCCTTTGGGATATTTGGGAGGCGTATGGATGCATCCTAGGATTCGATTCGACATGATGTGATTATTTGGGCGGTTGAGTAGTGTAGTGCCATACACACCTTCCGAATTTGGGATATACTAGAGTGGCCAATCTAGTGTGTCATTTTGATATGTGATGAAATGTGAGATAAGATATAATTTGGTGCGTTTTGGATATTTTGATCTGTAGGGTACTCGGTATAAAATATTCTTAACCCTTGTTGATTCAGCCTTTATTTCCTTGTCCTATTCTGGCATGGTGGAGCAATCAGTCGGAGGAACTTTAAAAAAATGATTTTTTACTATCTTTATTATTCGAATTATTATGTTTGTCCATTGTGTTCTGCATCCGAGCACTGGGCCATGAGCTCAGCCACATTTTTTGTCTTTTCGAGGCAGGTAATCAGGGGTGATCGGGTCGTGCGCAGAGAGCGACTAGGCTTTGGATCTCTGAATTGAAGATTTACTTATGTCACACCCCGATTTCCACGTGTTTCACCGGTGGGCCCGGTGGGGGATTACCGTGACGATGTTGGCAACAATATAGTCAAACCACACAATTATATAAATGCACAGCGGAAGCTTAAAGATAAATATATACTTCAACCTCTGGTTGTAATATCAAATGTATTACAGAAGTTGAATATATCCACAGAGGATCAAAATAATAAATATTGTTCATTCAGATGCAGCATTGAGTTTGCGAGACTATGTACGATGCTTAGGACGCCTATACCAGCCCATTTCGTATAGTACCTGCACTTAATCTTTTTGGGGAAAATACGTCAGTTTACACTGGTAAATACATTCAACTGACACATTTGAAAATGTTTATTAAAATTGATTTGAATGCACAAGGCACAAACTCTTTTATAACTTGGGAAAATTATTAAAATCTTGTGAACGTTTTACATGTTCTTTTATGCGTTCAGTAGCCCGGGTCGTGCCGGGTTAAAGATTTATAGACACACCACATTGCGTAAAACCGTAGTATAAAAACCAACGGTTACGTCTTTTAATTTAATGTCGACAATATATACCGGGTGTACGCCTACACCGGGATGTCGATGGTCGTGGCCATTTCGTAAAATGATGCCAAGGATATCCGGGACAACGGTCATTAAACCCCCCAAAGGCTTTTAAGAAACAAAACTGTTTAAATGAGCCGATCATATTATTTAATTAACCACCTAAGCGATGGAAAAATATAATGCTCAATCAAGCGGTATTAACATACCGTAACCCAAGCCCATATAGGGGAAATAAGTTAAAGTATTTACCTTTGCAAGTATATATCCTTAGTTCGATTAAATCGCCGATAGCTTTTACCGGGGCTCCTAATCTGGAACGAAGGTTTTAATTAACCTCTTAGAATCCTAACGGGTCCTTATATTAGCCGTAGCCTAGACCGGTTGGTTCCGATATATATAGATATGGTTTAATCGCGCGAAAAGGCGAAAACCGAGAATGGAGTGTGATTCTGACCTAACAAGTTCAGAGACTTGTTTTATATGGGTTTATCGTTCACACTCTGGATTTTGGGGTTCAAATAATATTATTTGACCCGTATCGGCTAATTTATGAAAACTAGTTTCATAAGCCGAACCGTGCGCGCGATAGGCGAAACGGTTAACCATGAGAGTCCTACGCTTATTTCCTAAGTCAATATGCCTTAAAGAGGTTGTGGTATCAGTAGGATACCTTCCGTGATGCCCGTAACGAGTTTTAGTTAATATTACGCCCCGTAGGGGTTTTTCGGTCATTTTAAAGACTTTTAAAAGGGCTTTTCGAGTTCTACAGGAAATCTGAGTTTCCCGAACAGCTTATAAAGCTTAAAATACTTTATTTATTATTTGGAACCAGTAGCAACTGGAATCGGGTCAAAAGACCTTGTAGAACTCAAGTTTTGGCCGAAAAGGGCATATTCGGTATTTACCGAACCGTAGCCATAACCGCAGGTTATGAGCAAGGTAAAAATTATTAAAAATCTTTAAAATTCCCAAAATATTATTTTAATACAGTGGGTAAAAGTTTTGGTGACGAAATCTTGGTTTAGATAGGCGTTATGCTAATTGCGTCGTTTATTACAAAAGTTTACTTTAGTTGCGCTATTTAGCATAACTCTCATTCTAGACCTCGGATTGACGTGAAACTTTAAGGACATGCTTATAATTTAATAAGCAAGGTTCTGGTCCGTTCATGTGTCCGGAATACTCGTTTTATTTTCGAAATGGCGTTACGGTCAACCTTTAGGCGATTAACGGAAATGTGCAAAAGACTCGGATAACTCATGAACCGATCACAGAGGTTTATACCATCATGTAACCTGGTCCTAAGAGAGTCCTAAGGTATATCTATACCTCACTAAAACGGGTCAGAACTGAAGTCAATGCAAAAGTCAAACTTTTGCGACATTCGGCTCCGAACCGGGTCAATATAGCAAATGGTCGATTCAAACGAGCGCAAACAAGTTTATATGCTTAATATCATGTTTTATGAACATCAAAACAGGTTTCATAACGTATACATTACAGATTATGTAGAAAACGGCAAAATGACTTTCTGTTGACTTTTTAAGTGCGCGTTTGACTCGATATTTGACATAGTTAGAGTGGTGATCAGAGGGAACCCTTTTTAGGGGTTTATTACCCTCATAAATACCAACTCATAACCACTTTTGATTCGTCATAAGACTGAACCATCACTGATTTAATTAAAAGTCAAACCGTGTTTACGACGGTTTGGTTTCTAGCCATTTACTAAGCATAAAATGAACTACCATTGATCTAAGCAACTTACAGAAGTTGAGAGCTGATTATAGAGCAGAGAAGAAGACTTGGAAGCTCTTGAAATGATCAGATAGAAGTGTTTTGAGTTGTGATGAACTTATGGACATAACCTTGCTATTTATAGCCAATGTCAAGGTCCAGGATCATCACACAAGGGTCTACAAGTGCCCTTGGATGAATGGAAGGTGCCCCTAAGTGATATGGGTCGAGCATAGGGTGCCCATGCCTCATTTATTGGTTGTTGGTCGTTCAAAGGCTCCAAAAGGCATGTAGTTACAACTTTCTGCATCTGGGCGTCCCACGCGGCCCGCATGGGAGTTCCATGCACTTTTAATGCGGGTCGCCTGAGTTTCAAATATCAGGCGCGTAAACGAGGAGGCTCGCGGCCCGCCTCAACTTAGGCCAAGACATCACGCGGGTCGCGAGGGGCCTGTTTTTCAGATTTTTAAAATCTTTTGTAATGATTATCAGAATCCGGTAATTAATGACGAAATCTTTCGTAATGATTTACCTGACCTTTCAGGTTTGAAGGGGTAACTTTGCGGTTTGGCCCTCGGTTAATTACAACTAAGGACCTCGTGTTATTTACCCGCGTTGTTAAGCCCCTGATTAGTTTATTAATTATTCAGAAAGCCTTAACTTTCATTATTGACGCTTTTAACCCTTCTCCTACGAATTCGATCGTAACTTTCTCGTTTCATAACGAATCTTCGCGAAATTTATGTATTATATTTTAGTGAGTGTATAATATCGTTACAAGCCTTGGGAACGTCAAAGGGTCACTCAGAGGTATAATTAAACATGTTGACACGGTTAACCCCTGTAGCTTGTAATCTCTCACTTTCTTTCGCGTTTCGCTTCTGTACGATCTATGGTTTATTCGTTTGAAGGTTCAAGCATTATTTAGGGTTACTATACAGTATATTTACCCTTGTTGACATTTATAACCCTCGAATTTATATACTTTCAAGGTTTGTCAAAATCTGTCCTTTATTTAATATAAATGCCACGTGTAATCAAATGACACGTGTTAACACATTATTGGACGTAAAAATTCGAGGTGTTACATCCTCACCCCCTTAAAATAAATCTCGACCCGAGATTTACTCAAATAAATAGGGGTACTTTTCTTTCATTGTGGCTTCGACTTCCCACGTATATTCGGGACCTCTGCGAGCATCCCATTTGACCTTTACAATTGGTACGTGCTTTCTTCGAAGCTTCTTCACCTGTCGATCTTCAATCGACAAAGGTTTTTCTACAAACTTTAAGCTCTCATCTATATGCACATCTGTGTGTGGAATCACCAATGATTCATCGGCGAAGCACTTTTTGAGATTGCAGATGTGGAACACATTGTGAATTCCATTGAGCTCTTCAGGCAAGTTCAACTTATAGGCGACTGACCCGATCCGTTCAATGACCTCAAAAGGTCCTATGTATCTCGGACTCAGTTTGCCTTTCTTGCCGAAACGCATCACCCCCTTCCAGGGTGATACCTTAAGCAACACTTTTTCACCTACTTCGAAGTGAAGATCCTTACGTTTTGGATCAGCGTAGCTTTTCTGCCTATCGCGGGCAGCCTTGAGACGTTCCCGGATCTGGACAATCTTGTCCGTTGTCTGGAAAACAATCTCTGGTCCTGATAATTGGACCTCTCCTACTTCCGCCCAACAAACAGGCGATCTACATTTCCTACCGTATAATGCCTTGAAAGGCGCAGCCTTTATGCTGGTGTGGTAGCTATTATTGTAGGAGAATTCGATCAGGGGTAGATTCTTATCCCAGTTACCGCCTAAATCGATTGCACATGCACGAAGCATGTCTTCTAGCGTTTGAATAGTACGCTCACTTTGACCGTCCGTCTGTGGATGGTAAGCCGTACTGAAGTTCAAACGCGTGCCCAAAGATTGCTGGAAACTCTTCCAGAAGTGAGACGTGTATCTAGTATCCCTGTCGGAGATAATAGACACAGGTATGCCGTGTAAAGCTACAATCTTATCAACATAAAGTTGGGCTAACATATCGGAGCTATACGTCTCCTTGATGGGTAGAAAATGAGCTGATTTAGTCAGCCTATCAACTATGACCCATATTGTATCGTTTCCTTTCCTGGTTTTGGGTAACTTGGTTATGAAGTCCATAGTCACGCATTCCCACTTCCACTCGGGAAGCTCAGGCTGTTGTAGCAAGCCAGACGGCTTTCGGTGCTCGGCCTTGACTTGAGCACAAGTCAAGCACTTTGCTACGTGGGCGGCCACAGACTTTTTCAAGCCTATCCACCAATAAGTTGCCTTTAAATCTTGATACATCTTGTCAGCACCAGGATGGACCGAATATTTGGAACTATGGGCTTCCTGGAGGATAACATCTCGTAGTCCTCCATAAATCGGAACCCATATTCGTCCGTTTAATCTAAGGACTCCATCCTTGCTAAGAGTCAACTGCTCCTCAGTTACTCCTAACTTTTCATTAGGATAATTAGCTTCCAACACATCCTCTCGCTGTGCAGCTAAAATCCTTTCAATTAAATTGTTCTTGACCTTAATGCTTTTGGCATTGATTCGAATAGGTTTTACCCTTTCTTTCCTGCTTAAGGCATCAGCGACCACATTCGCCTTGCCGGGATGGTACCTGATCTCGCAATCATAGTCATTCAAGGTTTCCATCCAACGGCGCTGCCTCATGTTCAACTCCTTCTGGTTGAACAGGTGCTGGAGGCTTTTGTGATCAGAATAAATCACAAATTTAATACCATAAAGGTAGTGCCTCCACAATTTTAGTGCAAATACAACGGCACCCAACTCCAAGTCGTGGGTGGTGTAATTCTTTTCGTGCACTTTTAATTGCCTTGAAGCATAGGCAATCACCTTGCCCTTCTGCATAAGCACACACCCCATGCCGGTGTGCGATGCATCGCAGTAAACTACGAATTCTTCTGTACCTTCAGGTAAGGTCAACACAGGTGCGTTGCTTAGCTTTTGCTTCAGTATTTCGAAGGACTCTTGCTGCTTTGGGCCCCAAATAAACTTTTCTTTCTTCTTGGTTAGGGAAGTCAAGGGCGCAGCAATCCTTGAAAAATTTTCAATAAACCTCCGGTAGTATCCTGCTAATCCCAGGAAACTACGAATTTCGGTAGGCGTCTTTGGCTCTTGCCAGTTCATGACTGCCTCTACCTTAGCGGGATCCACTTGGATACCACGCTCACTCACAACGTGACCTAAAAACTGAACCTCTCGTAGCCAGAATTCACACTTCGAAAATTTGGCGTAGAGTTTCTCACGCTGTAGTAATTCGAGAATGCAACGGAGGTGCTTCTCGTGGTCAGCTTGGTTCTTGGAATATATAAGGATATCGTCGATGAAGACTATGACGAATTTGTCTAAATACGGCTTGCAGACGCGATTCATGAGATCCATGAACGCAGCCGGTGCATTCGTGAGCGCAAAAGGCATCACTAGGAACTCGTAATGACCATAGCGAGTCCTAAATGCTGTCTTATGTACATCCTCATCTCTGACCCTTAGTTGATGATAGCCCGACCTCAAGTCGATCTTTGAGAAATAGCTTGCTCCTTGCAGCTGGTCGAACAGATCATCGATCCTTGGCAAAGGATATCTGTTCTTTATGGTAACTTTATTTAGCTCTCGATAGTCGATGCACAACCGCATCGATCCGTCCTTCTTCTTTACAAATAGGACTGGTGCTCCCCAGGGAGATGAACTAGGTCTGATAAAACCCTTCGCCAGCAGTTCATCCAACTGGGTCCTTAGTTCTTTCATTTCCGTTGGAGCTAGCCTGTGAGGTGCTCTTGCTATCGGAGCTGCTCCAGGAATGATGTCTATCCTGAACTCCACTTGTCTATCTGGTGGCAAACCAGGTAGTTCTTCAGGGAAAACCTCAGGATATTCAGAAATGACAGGAAGATCTTCTATCTTCGGCTTAGGCTCTTCTATTATCACCTGAGCCATGTAAATTACACAGCCTCGGTTCAAACATCTTGAAGCTTTGAGCATAGATACGTCCTCGGGTAACCCGTACTGCGTATCTCCTCGAATGGTAAGAGATTCACCACTCGGAGTCTTTAAAACTATCTGCCTCTTGCCGCAAATGATTTGGGCCTGGTTATGGGATAACCAGTCCATGCCTAGCACAATGTCAAAACCCGCTAATTTGAAGGGAAGTAGGGATAAAGGAAAAGAATGGTTCCTAATGGATATTTCACATCCCTCTAAGACAGTGGAGACGGTTTCTATCGTGCCGTCTGCTAACTCTACTTCGTATTTCGCATCAAGGGTTTTGATAGGCATATTTAGTAGTTGGCAAAATTTCTGGTCTACAAAGGATTTATCAGCGCCAGAATCGAATAGTACTCTTGCAAATATATTATTTACAAGAAAAGTACCTGTAAGCACGTTGTCGTTCTGGACCGCTTCCTTTGCATCCATGCGAAAAACTCTCGCATTTGACTTCTTTGTCTCTTCCGCCTTCTTGGCATACTTAGGGCAGTTACTCTTGATGTGCCCCTTTTCGTTACAACCATAGCAGGTTGCATCCTTGATCTTTTTGCACTCCACAGTCTTATGATCCTTGGACTTGCATAGTCCACATGAGGGAGTCTTTGATTGCGACTGTGAGTTCGATGCAAATCTGCATTTCCCAGAGTGGGGTTTCTTGCAGATTTTGCAGTTGGGCCTTTCACCAGCTTGCCCATCTTTCTTTGCCTCCGAACCCTTTTTGCCATCACCGTTTCCACGGTGCTTTTTCCCTGATCTTCGTGAGGTATCGTCCTCACGTTTTCTCTTCTCAGCCTCCTTGTTCCTTAGTGTCCTCAGACGGACAGCGTCTAAGGTGAGAGACAAGGAGAGGTCAGTAATTGACCTGAAGGTCGTCGGCCGAGAGGCCTTTACACTCGCCTTTATCGCGGGCTCCAAGCCCCCAATGAAACGGGCGATTCTTCGGGGTTCTGGTGTCACAAGGTATGGGACCAGGCGAGACATCGTATTGAAGCTCGTCAAATATGCCTGACAGTCCAGGTTCATCATTACCAGTGACACAAAATCAGCCTCGATCTTCTCAACCTCATGCTGAGGGCAGTAGTTTTCCTTAATGAGAGCAATAAATTCCTCCCATGTCATCTTGTACAAAGCAGACTTACCTGATGCCTGCACCAACGCTCTCCACCACGCCAGGGCCTCGCCCTTAAATGACTGGGACACATACTTCACCACATCCCTCTCTACACACCCGCTGATGTCCACAATAGTGTCCATCTCATCTAGCCAGGTGATACAATCAACAGCACCTTTCTCCCCTGTAAACTCCCGGGGCTTACAAGATACAAAGTATTTGTAGGTGCAACCCTTAGCATTTGATGCATCAGTATATTCTCTATCGCGATGAACGCTGTTCTCAGTGGACGAGTGTTTGTCGTCATCTTTCTTGGGTTGAGAGGGTGGTTTGGAGTGTGTCTTTGGTTTAGAGGGTGGTTTTGATACGGTTCTGCCTTGGGACTCAGTGTATTGACGGTCAAGAGCTGCCTGAACAGCATTGTCAATCAGAGCCTTAAGCTGTGCGCCTGTCAGATGCACTGGCGCATTGTCGTAGTCATCTTCATTTGTGTGGCTGTTCTCTCCATTGGGATCCGCCATTGTAACTTGAATCTGCTACAGAAGATAACAAAATTTTATTCAGGAGATTATTATATAATTGTCTTTTATGACAATTTGTCAACCATGGTAACAGAGACCATATTTGTTTAACTTATTACTCATTAATTATTAGGATTTGAATATATCCTATTTCAGCTATATCAATAACATTGGCGGCATAAAGCCTAATTACGAGGATGTTTTATATTATTAGCCGAGATTTCAGAGAATCAAAGGCATAGAGATTTGAACCGTAGTTCTTTTATCTCTTTCTAACAGAGAGTCATAGACCACCACTGCCTTTTGTCTTTATAAGACAATTATTACGGCCCATAGGCACTTACACCTCTAATGGATGTTTTGATATGGTTGGCCCGTAGGCACTACATCACTAATGGATGGTTTAATATGATTGGCCCGTAGGCACTACATCACTAATGGATGTTTTAATAAGGTTGGCCCGTAGGCACTACATCACTAATAGATGTTTTAATATAATTGATCACCTTCATTGGTGATTTAACCCACGATTTATAAATCATTTAGTTGGGTTTTGAAATCCTTAAAGGATTGCTGTATAAGAATGACGTGCGTGATTTTAACGAATCACATCTGCCATGGTTGTTAACATGCTTGCAGCGGTTAACAAGGAATCTGAATCTTTTAATTAAGTCCTACCATCTTGACCGGATCTTAAAAGACACCAGGCTAGGTTTCACTCGTAAGATTCTTTATTTAGGCAGATCAATTTAAAAGGAATGGTTTTGATTTATTTCTTACATATTAAAACAAAACTCATAACATACATTCCAAAATCTCAAATACAATTACATATTGCCCTAAACGGGTCTTTCAAATAGTACATACCTCCATAGAGGTTTAAAATAAGTGACAAGTCCACGCAGGGACTAATACAAGATAGGTGTCCATGCAAGGACTAAAAGATAAGTCCACGTAGGGTCTGAAATACGATAAGTGTCCACGCAGGGACTTACTTCAAAGTAGAAATTACATTAGTACAACTATTAAGGGCTAGTGGTCACGTTTCTTCTTTTTGCCCTTTAGTAGGTTCGCCAAGCCCTTGAGAAATCCTCGGTGGCTCTTTTTCTCTTCTTCGAACTCTCTCTCCACACGATCTAGTCGATGGAGTATCTCTTCCTGTTCAGGAGGAGAGAATCGTGGTTGTGGCGCTTGTTGCGGAACTGGGGGTCTGGGAGGTATTGGATACCCATGAGCTGAGTAGTCCGGTGGTCCCATGTTCCCATGAGCTCCGTCAGGGTAGCGCGCATTATATCTAGCCGACACCACATATGGGTCGCGTTCATAATTGTAGTTGTATTGTGCTTGTGACGGTTCGAACGGGTTGTAAGCCGTTGGACCCGTGTAAGCAGGTATGGGTTGGTCATACCCAAATGGTGGCGAATTTGCTGCAGCTGGTGCGGAGTTCGCCTCCTGTATAGGACTTGAAGGTCCTTCTTCTTGTAGTGGCGGATAGTGGCTACTACTAGAGTGTCGAGGGGTGCTGAAGTGGATACCCCCTCCACCTCGTGTGGACATACGAGCATTTGTCCTCCTACGCCTTGGCGGATCAGGCATTACTGGTTGCGCCGGTGGCGGAGGTGGTGGCGTAACTGCCTCAAAGCGCGAATCCTCAGAGGGATCCTGTGGATGTCGCGGTTGTTGTGATGTCTGTTGAGGTGGCGTGTAGTACCACTCATGTCGGTCAAACAACGCTTGGAAACTGTCTGGCCCCTGATAGGGTGTGCCATGGAAGGATGACCCATCAGAGACTTCTATCGGATGCGTGGGCGTGCCACGAGCCGGTTCAGTTGGATCAGTATCTTCATCCATATGGTCCTCGGAGAAGTGATCTTGTGGCCCTAATGGAACAAAGCCTGAAGGTTCCTGTATGTAGTCAGTTGGATTAAACTGACCTATGAAGTATGGAGTAGGGTCGTCATAATTCCGGTGCGATACCGAACGTTGTAGAGGTATGAAGGAAGGTTGTGGGTTGTTGGGATCATTCTCTGAGTTTGGCCCAAAGGAGTGCCGATAGGATGGCGTTGAGCTGTGCGAGGTGGAATGCCTTGCGGGTTCGTAAAGATCTCTTCGTCGTTGTGGTTCTTCGCTCCTTGTCATCGAAGGATGTCTCGTACCTGATGGTCCAGCTTCGTTATCGTGATGTGTCACGACATCTCCTCTGCCTCTTCTTCCCCTTCCTCTTCCTCGGAATATAACAGGTGGCATTTTCCTGCTTTATAAAACTTTAAATTCCAGTAGTAAAATAAAAAGACAAAATTGGAATAACAATTCGAATTTGTCCTAAGTTCTTGTCTAGACTCAAGTATGTGCAATTGTGTCATTGAGATTAAACACAATAGGATAGTGTTTAATTCACTCAATGTTGGCTCTAATACCAACCTGTCACACCCCGATTTCCACGTGTTTCACCGGTGGGCCCGGTGGGGGATTACCGTGACGATGTTGGCAACAATATAGTCAAACCACACAATTATATAAATGCACAGCGGAAGCTTAAAGATAAATATATACTTCAACCTCTGGTTGTAATATCAAATGTATTACAGAAGTTGAATATATCCACAGAGGATCAAAATAATAAATATTGTTCATTCAGATGCAGCATCGAGTTTGCGAGACTATGTACGATGCTTAGGACGCCTATACCAGCCCATTTCGTATAGTACCTGCACTTAATCTTTTTGGGGAAAATACGTCAGTTTACACTGGTAAATACATTCAACTGACACATTTGAAAATGTTTATTAAAATTGATTTGAATGCACAAGGCACAAACTCTTTTATAACTTGGGAAAATTATTAAAATCTTGTGAACATTTTACATGTTCTTTTATGCGTTCAGTAGCCCGGGTCGTGCCGGGTTAAAGATTTATAGACACACCACATTGCGTAAAACCGTAGTATAAAAACCAACGGTTACGTCTTTTAATTTAATGTCGACAATATATACCGGGTGTACGCCTACACCGGGATGTCGATGGTCGTGGCCATTTCGTAAAATGATGCCAAGGATATCCGGGACAACGGTCATTAAACCCCCCAAAGGCTTTTAAGAAACAAAACTGTTTAAATGAGCCGATCATATTATTTAATTAACCACCTAAGCGATGGAAAAATATAATGCTCAATCAAGCGGTATTAACATACCGTAACCCAAGCCCATATAGGGGAAATAAGTTAAAGTATTTACCTTTGCAAGTATATATCCTTAGTTCGATTAAATCGCCGATAGCTTTTACCGGGGCTCCTAATCTGGAACGAAGGTTTTAATTAACCTCTTAGAATCCTAACGGGTCCTTATATTAGCCGTAGCCTAGACCGGTTGGTTCCGATATATATAGATATGGTTTAATCGCGCGAAAAGGCGAAAACCGAGAATGGAGTGTGATTCTGACCTAACAAGTTCAGAGACTTGTTTTATATGGGTTTATGGTTCACACTCTGGATTTTGGGGTTCAAATAATATTATTTGACCCGTATCGGCTAATTTATGGAAACTAGTTTCATAAGCCGAACCGTGCGCGCGATAGGCGGAACGGTTAACCATGAGAGTCCTACGCTTATTTCCTAAGTCAATATGCCTTAAAGAGGTTGTGGTATCAGTAGGATACCTTCCGTGATGCCCGTAACGAGTTTTAGTTAATATTACGCCCCGTAGGGGTTTTTCGGTCATTTTAAAGACTTTTAAAAGGGCTTTTCGAGTTCTACAGGAAATCTGAGTTTCCCGAACAGCTTATAAAGCTTAAAATACTTTATTTATTATTTGGAACCAGTAGCAACTGGAATCGGGTCAAAAGACCTTGTAGAACTCAAGTTTTGGCCGAAAAGGGCATATTCGGTATTTACCGAACCGTAGCCATAACCGCAGGTTATGAGCAAGGTAAAAATTATTAAAAATCTTTAAAATTCCCAAAATATTATTTTAATACAGTGGGTAAAAGTTTTGGTGATGAAATCTTGGTTTAGATAGGCGTTATGCTAATTGCGCCGTTTATTACAAAAGTTTACTTTAGTTGCGCTATTTAGCATAACTCTCATTCTAGACCTCGGATTGACGTGAAACTTTAAGGATATGCTTATAATTTAATAAGCAAGGTTCTGGTCCTTTCACGTGTCCGGAATACTCGTTTTATTTTCGAAATGGCGTTACGGTCAACCTTTAGGCGATTAACGGAAATGTGCAAAAGACTCGGATAACTCATGAACCGATCACAGAGGTTTATACCATCATGTAACCTGGTCCTAAGAGAGTCCTAAGGTATATCTATACCTCACTAAAACGGGTCAGAACTGAATTCAATGCAAAAGTCAAACTTTTGCGACATTCGGCTCCGAACCGGGTCAATATAGCAAATGGTCGATTCAAACGAGCGCAAACAAGTTTATATGCTTAATATCATGTTTTATGAACATCAAAACAGGTTTCATAACGTATACATTACAGATTATGTAGAAAACGGCAAAATGACTTTCTGTTGACTTTTTAAGTGCGCGTTTGACTCGATATTTGACATAGTTAGAGTGGTGATCAGAGGGAACCCTTTTTAGGGGTTTATTACCCTCATAAATACCAACTCATAACCACTTTTGATTCGTCATAAGACTGAACCATCACTGATTTAATTAAAAGTCAAACTGTGTTTACGACGGTTTGGTTTCTAGCCATTTACTAAGCATAAAATGAACTACCATTGATCTAAGCAACTTACAGAAGTTGAGAGCTGATTATAGAGCAGAGAAGAAGACTTGGAAGCTCTTGAAATGATCAGATAGAAGTGTTTTGAGTTGTGATGAACTTATGGACATAACCTTGCTATTTATAGCCAATGTCAAGGTCCAGGATCATCACACAAGGGTCTACAAGTGCCCTTGGATGAATGGCAGGTGCCCCTAAGTGATATGGGTCGAGCATAGGGTGCCCATGCCTCATTTATTGGTTGTTGGTCGTTCAAAGGCTCCAAAAGGCATGTAGTTACAACTTTCTGCATCTGGGCGTCCCACGCGGCCCGCATGGGAGTTCCATGCACTTTTAATGCGGGTCGCCTGAGTTTCAAATATCAGGCACGTAAAAGAGGAGGCTCGCGGCCCGCCTCAACTTAGGCCAAGACATCACGCGGGTCGCGAGGGGCCTGTTTTTCAGATTTTTAAAATCTTTTGTAATGATTATCAGAATCCGGTAATTAATGACGAAATCTTTCGTAATGATTTACCTGACCTTTCAGGTTTGAAGGGGTAACTTTGCGGTTTGGCCCTCGGTTAATTACAACTAAGGACCTCGTGTTATTTACCCGCGTTGTTAAGTCCCTGATTAGTTTATTAATTATTCAGAAAGCCTTAACTTTCATTATTGACGCTTTTAACCCTTCTCCTACGAATTCGATCGTAACTTTCTCGTTTCATAACGAATCTTCGCGAAATTTATATATTATATTTTAGTGAGTGTATAATATCGTTACAAGCCTTGGGAACGTCAAAGGGTCACTCAGAGGTATAATTAAACATGTTGACACGGTTAACCCCTGTAGCTTGTAATCTCTCACTTTCTTTCGCGTTTCGCTTCTGTACGATCTATGGTTTATTCGTTTGAAGGTTCAAGCATTATTTAGGGTTACTATACAGTATATTTACCCTTGTTGACATTTATAACCCTCGAATTTATATACTTTCAAGGTTTGTCAAAATCTGTCCTTTATTTAATATAAATGCCACGTGTAATCAAATGACACGTGTTAACACATTATTGGACGTAAAAATTCGAGGTGTTACAACTTATTTTATTTCGTGAACTGTTAGATTTCTGATTTCAGTACCTTTTTTTTCAGGTTGTTTAGAATTTGTAAGTTGGACTGTTTGGATAGTTTGATTTCTATGTCGAACTCCGGTAGTTTAAGTTTTAATTTGGACTTAAGGTTTTAGGTTAACATTTGATGTAACCTTTTGTTCCATCTTGGACAGGGGTGTTACATGTATTGGCTGTAACCTGGACAAAACGTGATAAAAACATGTGTTTCTTGAGTCTAAAATGTAATTCCAGGAAATATCTTTAAAACCCCACTGGAATCGCATTTTTCGACGAAAATTGAGCGTTTTATGAATTTCTCCGTGTCAAAGGTTCAAGCTGCGTTTTCTGGCAGAATTTGCAGCCCATTACGAATGTCATAACTCAATTTAGGAATTTAGTTATGACCTCAATTTTTACTGTAGAAAGTTTTAAGTGATTACAAAAATCGCCAATTGGAATTTCGTCAATCGGATAAACGAGGAATTTTAAATGAATTTTTCCGTAAGCTGCAGTCAGAAGTGACGAATCTAATTGCAGCTTAGTAAATGAATTTTTACGAATTTTTGGTAAAGAGTTAGATCTTGAAATTCTAACACAAGGCCTAACCCTCCGAGACGTATGCCACATAAAAAAATCATAATTTTTGAAGACTTGTAAACAGGTTAAACAAGTCACCAAAAACAGCCCATTTTCAATGATATGAAATGCCTAAATGAAATCGCGGCCTACTAGTTAGTATGTAAAATTTGATTTTGTTAAGAGTTCGCATGAAATATGCCTAAGTGAGTTCAATGAACCAAATGTGCATTTGAATATGTTGATAAGTCAATTGACTTTAAAAAGTCAAACCGACCAATGATTAGATCGAATGATAAATTCAACATAAAACCCGTAGGATGGAATAGTCGTAAATGATTATGACTAATCTAACCGTCTTACGAATTGTGATGATGATTAAACAAACTCGTATTTTACAAAGTATACGTAGTCATAATTACATCTTCTTTGTCGTATACTTTACGAAAACCATTAAATAATGAGTAAGAGTGTTACAAGTTGGTAATCAGAGCACATTGTTAAAGAATAAAGTGTGTTCGGTTCGAGGCTTGATCGCAAATCCGGTAAGTACATGTATGTTAATGGTTTAACATGTTAAAGTGTTGTAAACAACACATAGGGTTATCGCGTAATACACGCTACCCCAATTAAAATGATTGATACAGTTAACAAAATTACGTGTGTTGACACGTATAGTAAAAAGCCTTGTATTACAATACGGGCGTTTATAAGTGTCGAAATTACTAACTTTTGTAAATGTTTAGTTGAAGGACACTCGCATCTGAAGATGACGAGAGTTGAACGAATTGTGGATATGACGGTGGAACGGTCCGAGGTATGACAAGCTGAGCACACTCATTGAGGACCTAAATCGCGTGATGATCGCGAACAAAGTTCACGGCAAGAGAAGCCCGTTAGGGCAAGCATTACCAAGTGCACGCTTTTAAATTTAATCGCATAAGTAGTAATATGCAACAAACACGTAGGGGATAACGGTTGCATATATCTGATAAAACCTGAATAGGATATCTATTCAGGATGATGTTTCTAAGAGAAGTTTAATAGAAACATGCGTTATTCACGATAATGAATATCAAAACTATAATAGGAATAGTTCATATGAAAACTTGGACGGGGGGTAATTATCCAAGTGGAAAACTCTCAATATAATGCTATTGAGAAAAGCAGCGATCACATTAACAAATGTGATTATATAATAGTTCGATAGAAAAGAAAAACTTTTTATATGTTCAAATGTAAAACTAGTAAAACTAATGATTGTTGTTTTGCAATTAAAGAAAGTTTTACTAAATGAAATCAGAGATATGAAATAAATAGAGGCATTACTTACATAGGGTGTGATGTGAAAGCTATAAAAAGGTCATGTGTATCATGTGCTGATCGCTTACTCTGGCCAAGTAAGTAGTGGCATATGATACCATGAGCTTCTTGTAGCGGACACATTTACGTCCGATGTACTAAGGGCGGGGTGAATGGGACTAACTTAAAAGGTACCCAAATAAATCAAATAAGCAAGATGTTTGATAATAAACGTAGACGCAGATCGGATGACGGAAGCGTATTACGTTGAATGAAGAGCCCGAGAGAAGGGACAAGGATCAAAGTAAAAGAAAATACAGACCAACCAATAGGAATGCTAAGGCATAAGGATAAAATTTTGACTGTCATAAGTGATGAATTCTCACACAAACAAGTCAAAAAAATTTAATAATGGGTGACGCTTGCTAATGTAAGTAAGCACAAATCGAATAAATAAAAGCGCGAGTTATTAAGACAAAAGAACCATGGTAATGGGTTGTAAAGGAGTATAAATATGAACCGGGTAACGGTAAGCGTAGGACAAACCGACGTGTAAATGACGTTAGAAGTCGTAAAGTCAGAAAGATAGTCCGAAAGTAAATAAATGAAACCTTAGACTACGGTCAAGGTCAACTAAAGTTCAAAAGCAAGATTAAATGATTCCAAACATAACAAGGGATGCTTTAAAGCTATATATGTGTAAATATACATTTTAATGTAGACGTGAATAAAAGATAATCTATGGGATCATCATAACCTACGGGATAAAACGTAGTGATAAGGTCTACGGGACCAAGGAGACCGTTGGGTCATAAATAGAAAGAAACGAACTGTTGGGTCTCACCTTAAAAAGGTGAAACATATAAAGAAATAGCCTATGAGGGTAAGTGAAGAAACCTACAGGTCAATATTGTAAAGCGAGGAAACTGGTTGCAATTTCCCGCTTAAAATAATAACGAAAAGTAACGTTAGCATAAAAGCGATGGGTTTCGCTAAGTTAATCGAACGGGTTAAAGCGAAAAGATCACGAAGAGTCTGGTTAACAAAAGTGAGGAATTTCACTAAAACATTTAAACGGGCTTAAATGACAAAAGAATTCACAATTATTTAAATTGTGTTACGTCACAAAAAGGGCGAAGTCATCACCGAAATGACAACGGAAGGGGGATAAATCCATTGGACGTAAATTCCTTGAAATTGACATAAGTTAAAGAGAAAATGTTAAACTAATATTCAGTTTTAGTAAGAAACAACGTTTTAACAAATATGAATACTATGAGACGAACTCGGAAATAGTTAATATTAAAGGATATAGGTTTTAACACCAATAGGCGTGAAAGGATACATTTGAAAGAAAGATTTTCGACAATGAAAAGTCGACATAGACTTAAACAAGATGTGATGTGATTACGGTCACTAAAAGTGACATAGAATTTAACCACGTTGTAACGTGAGTTACGAGATATGAAATCAGAAATACGTAAAAGGCCGGGATGGCAATATGATATACCCGAGTAACGGAGTATAAAATGAGGGCAACAAATCAGCCTAGCCGGTAAAAACCATTCGAAGTCAAAATAGTGTTACGACTTACGCAAGGCGCTTGTCAATATAAAATTAGTTAGAAGTAAAAAATGCCGAATAATAAATACGACCGAGTAATCAGATGACAACTCGGTCAAATAAGTGACCAGAATAAGAAATACAAGCTGAAGGTAATGGCCTACGAGGCCTTACACGTGAAAGGCGCATATGCCTTAAAACTAAAAACACAATACCATACTTTTTGGTAAGATTATTATATGCGAGTAACGCTCAAGTGATCACCGAAAACTAAGGTTCAGACGATCTAAACTAATAAAGTACGTGAGAAAGGTTTCGGGGACGAAACCTTTTTAAGGGGGGGTAGATTTGTAACACCCCGAAAACGGGTTTGGTAATCAAACCACGTTAATATTTATGAACGAAATACCATTAGCGGTAAAATTAACTCGGTAAATATTAGGATTTAAATAATTAAATCTAATATTAAATAAAAAGAGAATAAAAGTTTTGAGAAAAACAAAGCTTATGACAGGCCGACTTAGCGGGACTTAAATAAGACGGGTTACAACTCCCGGAATCAAATAAGTTAACTAGGAATAATAATAACCTAGTTAGAAGAGAAGTCTTGTAGTGACATACTAGTGAGTTAAAACACTTAAAATAAAAACCTAATCATAGTAGAGGGGCCAAACTTGTTAAACTTGAAACTAGGTTTAATTAAAACAAAATAAAATACACCAAACACACACAAAAGTGTGTGTCTGGTCGATTGAAGCAGAGGGCGACCAAGGAAAACCCCACAACCCTAGTCCGTGCTTAATCTCTCAAATTGAAGGCCAAAATCGATCCTAAATCAAAATCCGAGCACGAATTAGTGATCTCCACTGAAAAAGGAGTCACAAGGTATGTAAATTTCATGAGAAATCTCTAGTTGATATTCTGAGTAAACATAGAGAACTCGAAAATTGTTGATGCATGCTTGTTATATGGATGAAATAAGAATATTGTAGTGTTTAGGAGTAAACCTTAGACAAGTATATATTGAAATCATGCTTAGCTCAAGTAAATTCAGATTTTGTTGATGCTAAATTCATGTATGAGATGTTTTTAGGGGTTTGATTGCTAAAAATAGTGTTATGATGTCAAGAACATGCTTAAATTGAAAGCTGAATTCAAACAGCTCCTGATCAGAATTTACAGCCGAATTGTATTGGCTGTAACCTGCACAAAACATGACAAAAACATGTGTTTCTTGAGTCTAAAATGTAATTCCAGGAAATATCTTTAAAACCCTACTGGGATCGCATTTTTTCGACGAAAATTGAGCGTTTTATGAATTTTTCCGTATCGAAGGTTCAAGCTGCGTTTTCTGGCAGAATTTGCAGCCCATTACGAATGTCATAACTTAATTTAGGAATTTAGTTATGACCTCAAATTTTTACTGTAGAAAGCTTTAAGTGATTACAAAAATCCCCAATTGGAATTTCGTCAATCGGATAAACGAGGAATTTAAAATGAATTTTTCCGTAATCTGGAGTCAGAAGTGACGAATCTAATTGCAGCAAGCGTAAATGAATTTTTACGAATATTTGGTAAAGAGTTAGATCTTGAAATTTTAACACAAGGCCCACTCCGAGAGGTACGCCACATAAAAAAATCATAATTTTTGAAGACTTGTAAATAGGTTAAATAAGTCACCAAAAACAACCCATTTTTAGTGATATGAAATGCCTAAATGAAATTGCGGCCTACTAGTTAGTATGTAAAATTTGATTTCGTTAAGAGTTCGGATGAAATATGCCTAAGTGAGTTCAATGAACCAAATGTGCATTTGAATATGTTGATAAGTCAATTGACTTTTAAAAAGTCAAACCGACCAATGATTAGATCGAATGATAATTTTGATATGGTCGAATGATAAATTCGACATAAAACCCGTAGGATGGAATAGTCGTAAATGATTATGACTAATCTAACCGTCTTACGAATTGTGATGATGATAGTTTGACTCTAGACAAGCTAGATGAAGACTTGGGAAAGAAGCGGGTCAAATGGATCGAGTACGCGGAAAAAGAGCATAACCGGATGCAAGGTAAGTGAAACTTACACTTTTTGTAGAATATGTGTTTGTTCTAAAAGTTTCTTATACGATTAAGATGATATTCATGATATGGCTCCGACACGAAACGATATGGGTCGGAGCATATCTAATGATGAAAAACTATGTTTTATGATAAAGAAGCAAAATGGTCATGAAGTGACATAAATAAAAATGAGTTTTTGAACGACTACTTTATAAGTAAGCCTAAACGAGTAAAAAGGGGAAACGGTGATTTAGTCACAAACAAATAGGTAAAAGTTGAAATATAGAACAACACTAAGCGACATAAGTCATGTCGGGCTAAATGCGTAAGAAAAAGGGTTTAAGAGACATAGCTAAAGAGGTGAGAAATCTGAATTTAGTTATTTAATGAAATGGTAAATAGATACCATTCCAATATAAGCGCAAAGTGTTTAAATCGTTTAGACCAAACGGGTCAAATGGTAATGTAGATACCATTTGACAAATAATGACTAATAAGTGCTTGTCGAGTCTTATGCGCACAGGATAAAATGGTTATGATTTAGCGGTGCTATGAATTAGCATATTATGGACGCAAGGTATTAAACGGGTCAATAAGTTGATCCGAGCCAGTTACGCATATTTTGTATTGTAGTTAGAAGAGATATCGTGGTCAATTATTGGCGAAAGCCCTTCGTCGCAAAATGAAGGATTAAAATTGACCAAAAAGTCATTGAAGGGTAAATAGGGAAAAACAACCTTTAAGAGTTGTTTAGAAATAAGCGTTTTGTTTAATTGAGTCCTTGGGATATGTATAAAATGGAGATAGGGTGTAAGCTAAAAGAAGCGTGATTTAAGCTTAAAAGTGTTAAATACCCCGTAACGGGTCAAAATGAGTAGATATGCAAAACGGGTTAAGATTTGCATAAGAACCCGTAATTTGAACCTTGAATATTAGTAAACTGATATAATGTGATTTGCATGACATTTTGAAGGTAATTAACAAGTTTGTTTGATTAAATCGTAAACGGGTCAAAAGTGTTGAAAAAGGATTTCAAGCCGAGAGCTTGAAATCTGAATTTTTGAAGTAGTTTAATATCAGGTATTGACTCCATGAGATGGAGAATTAAATTACGAACGCGTAGGAAAAAGAATCGTGCAAAACGAATTAGGAGAATGAAAGTTATGGCATTTTGAAGTTTAGAGTTTGATCAAAACTAGCGCTGGGCAGGAAATGCAGGTCCAAATACGGACATGCTGGAAAAGAGCTTCCCCCGCGCCACGCGAGGGACCACCTGAAACCGGGCGCGACACGCGACAGGCGTCGCGGCACGCGAAAGAACAAGTTGAGCCTCTCGTGTGGCGCGAGAGGCATAAATCTGAGAAATTATTTTAGTTTTGTTGTTTGATGCGATGTACATGTTTTAAGCTATTATTTAAGCATCGAAACTAACTTTTAGGTTGGTTTCGATCACAGGCTAATTTCAAGAGTTTTCGGAGGACGATCAAGCTCAACGGAGAACCGAACACGAATAAGATACAAGTTTCCGCACGTCGTTTCGTCATAACTTTTAAACGACGAACTCAATTATGTTATGTTTTATTATTTTAAAATTGTAAAGTTTAAACAAACCCGTATTTTACAAAGTATATGTAGTCATAATTACATGTTGTTTGACGTATACTTTACGAAAACCATTAAATAATGAGTAAGAGTGTTACAGCCGTGCTTCCCGAATCAATGAAGATGTATTCTGTTTCGTAATGACATATGATTCCAGTAATGACAACGGGGCGCGTGGCGCGTGGACCCCCGCGCACTACCGGGAAGATGACTTGTTGTTCCGGCCATGCTGGTTCGAATGGGCGCTTGCCCTTGTCTCTCGCGCTGTATCTTGGTCCATTGACCATGTGCGTCTCTAAGCGTCTAACCTTCTTATGGTTTCTATCATCGTTCCTCTGAATCTGGCGCGTCTCCTTGCGCACATTTTTTACCAGATGGCTTAGCTTTCCGCTTTTCAGCGCTTTTTCAATTTCTTGCCTTAGACTGATACAGTCATCTGTCAGATGACTTGTATCCTTGTGAAAATCACAGTACAGGTTTGGGTCTTGCCCCTTCTTGTTTTTCATAGGCTTTGTTGCCTTTAAGCCATGGTTCTCTGTCATGAGCACCTCTTTCGGTGTCTTGATGAGCGGAGTCCAGTGCTTTTCTCGATTCTCGTTTCTGACTGCTTTTTGATAACCAATGCGATCGATCGTTTCTCGCGCGTCCTCTCTGAAGCGAGGCCTTTCATCATAACCGCTGGATTGGTTGGCTTTCCATCCAGAGTTCTTGTTTTTGTTGCGCCTGTTGTTATCACGCGAGTTTCCCTTAAAAAAACGATCTTCAGTGTAGGAATTCTTGGTACCAACCAACGATTCTTAATTTTGCGCTACTATCTTCGCGGCTTCCATGAGTTTGTCCCATTCCTTGGGCATACCGTCTTTGCCCGTGATAGTGCTGATGAGGCTATCACAGCGAATGGCTTTCTTGAAGTGAGCTCGCATCAATTGTTCATTGACACCACCAATCTCTAAACACTCCTTGTTGAAGCGAGTGATGAAATCTTCTAGCCCCTCATTGTCTTTGCGCCAGATGTCTATTACCTCAGCTGTGTCGCGCTGGTAACGTCTTTGCTGGCTGAAATGATTTACGAATTGGGTTCTGAAGTCAACCCATGACGTGATCTTCCCTGGTGGAAGGCTGTCGAACCAGGCGCGAGCAGCCCCTGTGAAAGTCTGGATAAACAGGTGGCACCACATCGGCATGTTCCATCCTCCCATACAACCAACGCTTGTGAATACTCGGACATGATCGTTAGGATCAGTTAAACCATTGAACTTTCCCACTGTTGGTGGCAATTTTTCTTTTGATAGCGGGGCTAGAGCAATCTTTGGAATGAACTTCGAATGTTCTGCAGCTTCAGCTGGTCTATAGGCGAGGCTGAAGTCTCGCTCTACTTCTTCGCTGTATGCGATGCGCTGACTCGGCTTGTAGTATTCGTGATTCTTCTGCAAACGATTGAAGACTGAGGACCTTTCGTCATCTTGCCAAGTTGGATCGTTTGGGTCTGTGTCATCCCACTCGTCGTTCATGTTGTGCGGCCTGAGCCGGCTATGAACTGGACCTCTTTGAACGTTCGACGGGTGGTCATAATAACTGCCTGTCTCCCAATGTGTGTCGCGCGTGTCTTGCATGGTTGGCCTTCTCAGGGGAGGAGGTCTGTTTGTTCTTCCTTGGATATTCTGCTGCGGGTGTGTCTGGCGCGCCCCCTAACTTGGACCCGGAGCTGTAACCAAGGATGGTTCGGCTTGCAGAATTGCTTGTTGTGCGCTCAAAGACTGATACGCATTATTTATGGTAACAATTTGTTTGGCGTACCAGCAGGCTAGAGTTTCGTCTTCTGGTAGACCTAATAGCGCTGAAATGTTCGGGTTTGGAGCTGGGTTTGAAGGACCAGCGACATTACTTTCTGAGGTTCCCGTTGGGGTGATGCGAGTGATGCTCGCGCGGGGTCCTCAGGTGTTGGTTATTTCGATTTCGCCTATCTCCTCGACAGGTTGGACTTGGACATTATGATTGTCCTCACCCGGTCCTGCGTTAGAGTTCGTGCCAAAACCGAAATCAGGAATGATTCCTTGACCAGCCATGATCAAGAAAACCGAAGAAAACTCAGAAAAAAGCAGATGAAAGTGATTGCAAAAATCGGTGGGCGCCAATGAAGAAACACGAAACTAATTTTAGGGTTAATTAGTTTGGTTTATGTTCCTTTCATAATGGTTAATCTTCTTAAACTTTCCTGAGCTCCTTAATGGTCCGATCTTCTTGCAAAACAGAACACCGTTAGGTCGTTAAGATGGGAATATGGGGGTTTCCCTCTTAACCAGACTCCGGGGTGAGAATAAGTATCTGCTTTGAGGAAATAAGTGTGTGTTAAGAGTGAGAGTGAAGAGAACAGAATGAATTAACCTGTGCATGAAGGTCTCTATTTATAGCCGGAGAGGTGTAGAGGAGTTGGGCTGATGGGCCTTGGGCCGGAAGGCGACAACTTAGAGGATATGCTCTTCGTCTCACTGGTGTCGACTGTTAGTGTCTTCTAGAAGATCTCCGGTGTTGGCGCACCGTGATTGGAGCCATGTATCTCGGCTGTCGGCCTTGTTGTCCCTCTGCCATCAGTAGTGGAGATCATGGGGCAGGTGTCGCCGCCCCCTGATTGGTGCCACGTAGGCGTCCTTGTGTACGTTTTGTCTTCTGCAAGTCAGACGATCGTGGAGCACGATTGAGCACAGCCTGGAGGACGCTGATTGGCTTGTTCTTCTGCCACTTGTACCTTTGGTACTCTCTGAAGTGACCTTGCCCTTTGACTCCTGCGCGGCACTTGCTGAGCACATCAGTAGCCCGCGCAGGGTTGCAGGAGGTGAAGGCTCTTATTCAGGGAGCTAAGTATAGAAATTGATGTTATCTCCTGTTTGGACCTCGCGCGAGATCAGGCTCTTCTGGATCATCACGCGCGGGTCTGAAGATTGATCACTAGAATGATTAAGGAGTATGGTCCAACGCGCGATCGAAATGGTCTGCGCGGTATTTTTGAGACCATACCCCTTCAGATTGTTATTATTATTCTTTTTCTATAATATAATATAACAAACAAAAAACTATACATATATATATTATTGTAACATGTGAGGTGGATCAGGCAACGCGGGTTTCTATTATTTTGTTTAGAGAAAGCGAGTAAACATGGCATGTGATAATTGGTAAAGCACCTTTAGAAAACTTGTCGTTTGGACTAAAGTCAACATCTTTTTGGTTATTTACCTAAATGTCCCTTGTTCATGGTCAATTTTCATTAATGCTTCTTCTTAAGTCGCAAGCAATTGCATGTTGCAACTTCCACTTTTGACCACATACTTTGACCCACAAAATTCATTCCGTATGGAATGGAAAGTAACTTCGCATTGCATGGATCACATGCATGTTGTGGGATGGGATGGTTAGTAGTCAAATATGATATTCAAATAAATATCTTCTTTTATAAACTATATGAATATCCCAGTTTTAGAATGGTCAACAGGTCAAGCTAGTGTGAATTTAACTTCATAAATTTCCATTGTAAATGTATCTTTGGTTAAACTTCTAACTTCTAGCTTTTTTTTCAAAAATGAGTGGGTTGATGTGAACACGCAAAACAGGGTTGTATCGGCCACTTCCTTAGATCCATCGTGTCATGTAAGTATAAATTAAACAAATTGAACTTTGACTTTTCAAGTCAATAGCAAGCTTATGCATCCTTGGGCATGAAAGACAAATCAATGCTAAGACAAGTATCGTGTTTTCAAAATCTATACTATATAATAAAAGAAACCAACTTTGGACACTTGTCATTATTCTAGACCATCTTTAATTGTAGATAATTATTATTTAATTTAAATTATTAAATATTAATTAAATTAACTTAATATAACGTAAATTCAAATCCTACTCATTTATCCAAATTTTATTTTCAAATTAAAATTAATATGACGATTATCTTTAGTTATGAGAAATATTATATACTAATTTAAAGATATACATGAGGTTCAAATATAAAGGGTTTTTAAATTTAAATTAAATAATCATTTAAAGATGTATTTAAATGATTATCGTACTCATTTATCCAAAAGTTTTACTATAACATATATTTAGTAAAAATTATTTCTTAGTAATAATCAATAATCTATACCAAAAATTCATACTAATGAGCAAGTATAGATAATTAAACCATTAATTTTTGGGTATACTTTAAAATATTCATAGATTAAAATCTTTCTTTTCGTATTCAATATCAATACCCAAAAATCCAGATCCATATACAAACAAAACATATTATCCTTTTCTTTTTACCTTGCGTACTCTTTCTTATACACGAGTTGAGAAAAATAAATATAGTTAAGATATGATGCAAATTATAATATATGATGCAAAATGATAATAATACTAACAACAACAACAACAACAACAATATTAATAAAAGTATTTTATGTGGTTTGGTAGATAATTTATGAGAACACATTTATCACACTTCATGATAGCGTTAGGTTATAAGCCGATTATCTTTTATGTAGTTTTATTTGTGTAACATCCTGATGTTAGAACTACATATTACTAATAATACAATTACCACGGAGGTAATAATAATAAAATCATGAATGAATTATTTATTGTTAATGTTATTATTGTTAACTATGAGAAATTATATGAAATAACTTATTAATCAACCCAAAAATTTTAAATAGTATTAACATAATTTAAAAAATAATAAAAAATCCATTTTGATTTAGAAAGATTTTTTTAACAATAGATAAACACGTGTAATACACAAGATTTTTAAAGATATAACATTTTTTTTATTATTTGTTATATAAAATTAAATTTAGTCAACCCGTACAATACACAGAGTTTTTTTTTTAATATAACTTTTTTATTATTTAATATATAAAATTACATTTCTTCCACCCGTGAATAAACAGGTTTTTTTTTAAATATAACTTTTTATTGTTTGCTATATAAAATTACTTTTATTCAACATGCACAATACACGAGATTCTTACAGATATAATTTTTTATTATTTAATATATAAAATTATATTTACTCAACACGGGTAATAAATGAGGTTTTTAAAAATATATTATTTTTTATGTAGTATATAAAATTGCATTTATTAAACCCGTGTAATACACGGGGTTCTAACCTAGTAAGAAAGATAAATCAATGCTAAAGTCAATAATCATGAAAACCACCACGAGTTGTGAGAACCGTGAGAACTTTTTCTTCCCGCACGAGTTGGGCCAAATTTTTTTTGCACAAACGTAGATGAAAATATTATAAACACATATGTAAAAAAGTAAAAAAAAAAATTGCCGAGTCGGTAGTTTTGACTGATGCAAGTTTTTTTTACCCGCTGGTGTAAATTTTGTACGAAAATAAATATTTTTTTACGTCTCATGTAAATGCGGGTATGCGATATTTTTTTTTTAATTTTTTTATGAAACAAGTGATTTTTTGTATAACTTTGGAGAATTTTTTTTTTTTTTTGAAAAACCTTTTAGATGACCTAATTCTCATAATTCTCACAACTTTTGGTGGTTCTCATAAACCATCCACACACTATTCTTTAGTTACATATATAGCAACTTATGAAGTCTATCAACCGTACAAAGGTAATGAGTGTAAATATCAATGTTTTAAAAACCGGTTCAAACCGACCACTTGTACCGATTGAATCGTCCGGTAGAACCAGTTGAACCGTTCGGTACACCCGGTTGAACCGCCCGATACACCCGGTTGAACCATTTTTGAGCCAAATCCGATACGGTATAAAACCGGATTTTAAGACATTGGTAAATATCCTTCTTGTAAGACTAGAAGGCATGGAGAGGGTCATCCCCAAGGGGATGGGTCGCCACGTAGGATGGCCCTTCAAGCAATTTTAAGCGGGTGGAAGATAGGGCCCTACACTATCTATAAAAACAATTAAAAAATTATAATCGATTTGATTTTAGAGAGAGAGAGAGAGAGGAGAGCAAGGGCGTAGCTTAGTGGAGGCCGAGGGCGCCCGACCCCCCGAACTTTTTGCTCAGTAATGCCCGGTATGTAGTTTTCGTATAGAATTTTTTAGGTATTCATGTTTTCGACCCCCCGATTTTATAATTTCTAAGGTATAATTTTAGGTCCGGTGACTTCCGACCCCCCGGTCGGAAATCTCAAGCTTCGCCACTGGAGGAGAGAGAAAGATAAAAGAGAAGGAAAGTGGGCCGGCGAGATCGTCCAAAAGCAGACAGAGAAGACGGGGACGGGCCAAGGGGCGGTGTTCCAGGGCGGCGCCGTGCCTCGCCGTGCCTTGACCGTCCCCCATACCTTCTAGTCTAATCTATACATATAATAAAGTAAACTCTATGAGGACACATGGCGTTTTATGGGGCGATCTCAATTGTCTTTTCCCGCCTAAATAAATAGTTGGTAGATAACTATTATTTAATTAAAATTAAATTCAATGTATTTTTCAAATATTTATGACATTACGGCTCGTTTATCTTATTTGGGATACGGATAATCCAAAATATCCACCAGTAAGTAACTTCAAAATTAAAATATATATGCATATAGATTTAAATCAAAATTCTCACATATTCCTATTTAATCACATGAATATTATTTTTTTATCGGTTATCCTTTTGTTTTTCATATTTATTAGATTATATAATATTTTGGATATAAAATATTAAGGAATCAAAAAACATGTGCAGGTGCTTATAATTTTTATTAATAATATAACTTCTTTTCACGACTATATTCTTTCTTTCTTTTCACGTATTGTTTATCATTTAATATTTCATTAATCCAACTCCATCTAATACATGGTTTCTAACCTAATTTCTATACTATATTTATCTATACTTATTATATAATAAAAGAAACCAATAAAAAGACACGTGTCATCATTCTAAACCATCTACTATTATTTAATTATAGATAATTATTATTTAATTTGAATTATTAAATTTAATATATGTTTCAAACATTTAAGAAATTACGGATAAAGTTTTATAAATTATCTTACTATTTATTTATATTAATTACTAGGTTATTATTCTAAACCATCTACTCTTACTTAATTGTAGATAATTATTATTTAATTTAAATTATTAAATTTAATATTTGTTTTAAAAACATTTATACCAAATTCAAGTATCACCACTTTAAATCTCAGCAATTAATCATCAGTTTGACTAATAAACAACAATATATTAATTATATTAATACCAGTATATACATAAAAAGCAAAATGAAATTCGTTAAAAATGTAAAGACATTAATAACCAGGTGTAAAATGTAAACACATTAATAAACAGGTGTAATGTTGATTATTTAATCATCAACTTGGTTTGAAATAGGGTTTTCGTCTTAACAGATTGGTAAGATATGTTTTACCTCATAAGTAAATGTGGCGGTGGTCTAATAAGAAAGTCAAAGCCTATAAAACATTTTAGGAGGAGACGTCAATAATATCGATAATTTATACTTATCTAAATAATTTAAATATTATTTTGTAGCTATAAGTTTATCTAATTGGCTAAATTAAGACTACTGTTATTTAAATAAAACTTGGGCTCACGTCGTGAGAAAGTCAATGATACAGTTTGTCTACTAATCGATGGTTCAAATGTTATATAATTATAAACTTAACAAACATCACAAGTTTGATCATAAATAAAACAAAATTTTGTTCGGATATCAGAAAAAGTGTCTTAAAATATCGTTTTATAATTGTTAAATCTTTGTTATTAACTATTTGATATTTTATTTACTTAACCCGTGTAATACACGGGGTTATAACCTAGTTAATACATATTTCAACCAAATCATCAAGTTGCAAATGAAGTATAGGAGAATATATTATAAGTTTATTAGCATGAAATAAATGCCGATAAAAAAAATTGTGTTTATAGCACATAGTATTATTTCTTATGTATTCAATAGGTTTTTCTATGCAAAAATCAGCTATGTCCTTAGCATTTTGCTCTCTAACACCTACTGGTTTCACTTATACTTGTTACCTATGAAGCCCCGATTAGCAGATCGTAGTTTCACTGGAAGAATAGCCCGAGGAACACTTATAATTCTATAAATCGACACACTAAATAAAATTAAAATAAAATGTATTTCATCTCAACAAATCCTAATCCCGATATAACTTAAATATTGTTGATTCTGACCCATAAGGTCTGCATCTTATGGAGTCCACAATACTAAAAGAAAAAAGGGAAAAAATTATTTGTTTTTTGAGTCTTTGTCTTTTCCTGTTTTTAATTGAAATATTCTTTTTCTTCAAGTTTGTTATACTAGTTAGGGTTTTCAATTATTAATAAAAAATCAGAAAGAGTCTTGGCTTTTTGTCCACCCCCACAAAATACCTTTGCTTGATTTTTCTATAATGTCGTTACATGTTCTCAAAGTGTGGTCGGTTTAGGATTAGGATCCACTCAAGGAGAATTTAAAACATGTGTATTTTTAATTTTTTAATTTTTTAATGTTGAATGACTTTCATACTACGAAATGAAAAGTAAATGATATAATCCCAAATTATAGTTCTTTAATAAGAAAAAGGTGATGAAATCAATAGACATTCAGTCAATATTAAGGCTGGTTACTTGGCTTACTAATTGAAAGGTTAAACTTAGATCAAGGAATATTATATGAATTTGAGGAGTAATAACCTTTAAACACAAAGCGTAGTAGTCTTCCTAGGAGAATCTCATCTTCAATGGTGTGAATCTTCCGAATGGTGTCCCTATTATTTCTCATGTTATGTTCGCATATGATGTGGTGTTTATGCGTGATTGGTCTCTAAAATGGTTGGTCGATTTTAAAGATCGGGGATGATCTCAGAGATTTTGGCGTTTGTCTTTTGGTTTTATTGAAGAAAGTGGTTGGGGATGGTAGAAATACTTTGTTTTAGACGGATGTGTGGTTCGTATGAATCTGCTTCAAAGATCTCTTCCCTAGCTTATATGAACGCAAAGGGTGTGGTGCACCCTAACATGCACTTGCATATGCACGTGGCGTGGGAGAATGGGCGCATTCTGTCGCTTTGATGGTGCACTTTGTACATGGTTCTTTAGTATTCTTAGACACTGAAAAAACATCTCTTATACATAAATCCTCAAACAATCTCTGCATCCTTTTTATATTTATTTGCAAGGTATATCTTCGGGTTTAGAGGGCAGTAGCAACTGCTCCGACTGTTGTATAAGATCCTCAATCAAAACTTGTTTCTGTTTTGATATTTCTATTATGTTTTTGCTTATTTTAAGTTGTAATAAATTTTTGTAATTTACTGTTTTCCTTTATGTTTTTGTAATTTACTGTTTTCCTTTATTTTTTTATATATTACTTAATAAAATTGTTTTAACGATTCCTACGGTCTAGGTTATTAGGGTATAAGGAGTGGTTAAACACTTTAAAGTGGCAAACCAAAAAACCGACCAATGAGAGCGCGCCATGTCAAAGTGGTAAACTATGCTCAAAATGTTGGCAATGGTTTAGACACTTGGTGAAGTGGTAAAGTATTTTTTTTTTAAAAAAGGAAAAAGGTGTGATTGGTTGAGATTGGATTGGACCCCACCCCACAATACCCTCTCTCTCACATCTCTCCCTCTTCTCGAATCGGCATACACTCGCCGATTTTCCAACCATTTCGGCAAATGATGTTCGGCAGTCTTGTTGGCATTGGTTTGGCAATTCGGTAAAGTGGTTTTACCGAAACCACACCGTATGCCCTTATGATATTCAACTAAAATACCATGTGGGTCCTAAGAATATAATATTCTTTTTAACCTATGTTATTCAATAACCTAATGACTTCATTGACTTGTTAAGATGTAGACATGTCGATAACTGAAGACGTGACACTTAATTCTATTTCTTTATTCCCCTTTGGTAATTAAAGATATTTTTTTTCTCTGGGAAGGGGGGGATGATATATCCTCATAACTAAACCTATTTACCCATAAGATAGTGACATTTAACACTTGTATTAATCTTGTAAGAAAAATAATTATGAAGATACTTTAAGATGATATATTATAAGTCGGGCTGTAAACGAACCGAACGTTCAGCGAACTGTTCGTGAACTGTTTGGCGGGAAGTTCGTTTATGTTCGTTCGATTAGCTTAACGAACGAACACGAACAAAAAATTTCGTTCGGTTAATTTAGCGAACGAACAAGAACACAGGTCTCGTTCGTTCGAATGCATTCGTGAATGTTCGGTAATATGTTCGATTACGTTCGTCCGTGTTCGTTTGATTATATTAAAAAATAGTAAATAATAAATTTTTTATCTAAACATATTTAAAAGTTGAAATCCTATTTTTTTTCTAAGTTAGCTAAAATTTTAACATGCTAAGACATTTTTGGGGATAATTATGTCTAAGTTAGTTAAAGTTGATTCATCGTTTGGTGGTGTATTAGACTTCTTGTGTTTTAATTTATGATTTGATGGTTCTATTAAACTATTTATATCCAATATTTAAGGATAACAATATTTTTGTTTTTTTCTTTTCAAGTTAAATGTTCGTTTGCGTTCCTTTTTATTTGTTTGCGTTCGTTTGTGTTCGAGACCAGTGTTCACGAACTGTTCGTGAACAACTGAATTTTCTTAACGAACGAACATGAACATAAACTTATGTTCAATACGCGTTCATGAAGAGTTCGCGAACATGTTAATTTCCTTAACGAACGAACACGAACATGGCCTTGTTCGTGTTCGTTCGGTTCGTTTACAATCCTAATTATGAGCCGTTTTGTTTTATTAACTGTTTATTATTTAAGTGAAGCAAAAAGTTATTTTAGTGACCCATAGGATAGTTTTCTTATTATTGCATGCGAGACAAATATAAAATTACACTTTACTATTATATACCCTTATATAAACAATTAAGCTGTAGATATTTCTATTAAGACATTTTAATTATATGGACTATGATTATATCGTCAGCACGTACAGTTAATGTTAGATGTAAAATGAAATGCATTGTGTTTTATTTCTATATAGCATGTTAAATTAAATTCAAGTCTTTAGTAGTATGGATTTGAAATTATCATAAATTATTTCTGAAAAATCCGATTTAGCCCACGGCTTTATAGCCTAGTGACATCTTAGGGGTGAGATAGGACTTTGGGACCAATAGATTTTGGGTTCGATTTCCAAAGGAAGGGTTTCCCATATTTATTGTGTTTCCTCCTGAATTGGCGTTTAGACATTATGCCTAGTGGAGATGGATATGATCGGGTGGTTCCGCTTGTGGCATGATAATACTCCAGTTGTTCGTTAGTGATCCAAATTTGCCGTTAGAAAAACTGAATGCCAGTAAGAAAGTGATTTGTTTATGGAAACTTTGATTTTATATGGGCTAGTTGCTGAAAGTGGGCTGGATTGAGGTTGATAGAGGGCCTAGCTTACATAGACTGATAGACAAATAAAACTGTGTTTACATGTATAAGTTGTACTCTCTGTTTGGGTCACTGATATATTAGGTGGTAGTAGCAAGTTAAATCACATGTGACATGGCCCAAAAAAAGTCTTTAACCTAATGTTGGTAAACAATGTTCGCAAATCGCAATTCCTATATATGCTCATTCAATTTGCTGTCGACAATCGCGAGTTCATGACTCACAGTCTCACACCAGTTAACCCTAATTCCAAATTCCCGGTATCCATCGCCTTATCTAGGTTTCGAGATGTGTGTGTTTAGTAGTTTCTAACTTTTCTGTATTTTTTCTTATTTGAATAAGTCGAAAGAACCCAAATTCAATTTAAAGAACACCCCTAGTAGCAACTAGAATAATAAAGACCGTATTGCAATGAAAACAGAAATTAAATTATATTTACTAATAATAAAATATTTACATGATATACTAAATTAATACAAATATCCTTTTAATATGTTTATCAAATACTTATTTGGAGTCGTTGTGGAAGGAAATAAAAAGCTAGACTAGAATGAAAAACAATAAAGCAAATAAAGTAATTGTGAAACACGATAACTATGACAACAAGAGATTTGGAGGCATAAGTGGTGAAAACAACAATTTTTTTTTATAAGGCACAATATGGATCGGTTAAAATGGGAAGGACATAAAATGATGATACAATAACATAGTTCATTAATTAAATATTTAAACACGACATTTTTTTAATGCAAAGTTAGCGTGTATTTTTTTTTTTTTTTTTTTTTTGAATGAAGAGAAATTTCAAGAAAAAATTTGGCTTTACGGTGGACATTTTTGCCCGCCCTCCATCCCATGGATCCCCACTAGTAGCACTATGAGTGACATGATAGATGATAAAGTAGTATGACGTTCACTTGGAAGAAAAATTAAAAAAAAAAAACTAAAAATTTATGAACCGGAAGCAATTTTTTTTTAAAGGAAAACTTCATTAAAAACACCGACCAAACCCGAAAACCGGGAGGCCACAAAAACAGCTACAAACACACTACATAAATACAAAGTTACACCAATCCGTCCAGGAAATCGGATTGTTCTTTACTCTATTTTTGTACCAAAGAAACCCTATAGACCTGACCTCGCTAAAAATAGAATCCACCTTAGCTTCTACCCCTGAAAAAACCGCCTTATTCCGAGCAGACCACAGACACCAAACAGCAGAAACGATAATACCTTGGACCACCGGTTTGATTCTGTTGGCAATATTACTATGCTTATGGATTTCCAGGAGATCTCTGAAAGTGAATGCGAAAATCGGAGGGAGACGGCACCATCTGCTGATTTTCTGCCACACGAGTGTAGCCGTAATACACGATGAGAACAAATGATCCACAGACTCGGACTCCGATCTACAGAACGGGCACAACCCATCACCTACCATCATTATACCTCTTCTCCACAAGGCATCCGCCGTCGGTAGCCGATTCATCTCGGCCCTCCAGCCGAGGATATTCAGTGGCGGATCCAGCCGGAGAAATCACTGGGTTCCTTTTTCCAAATCATACAAGGTTTACACTACAAAAAAAACGTTTTTTTCCAAATCATACAAGATTTACACTACAAAAAATCGTTTTTTTCCGAAAAGACTGGGTTCCTGGGAACCCGATCTTTACCTCTAAATCCGCCCCTGAGGATATTGCACTTTAACGGGACCCACGAACACCGATCAACAACATAATAATTCCTGTTGCTCGCAGTATCATCGAGGATTTCCTTGACAGACTTGACAGAAAAAAAACCCGAACCAGAAGCTATTAAATAAACATATCCAATGTATCCAGATATGTTATCGTTGATTCACTTCCACAACCATATTTCAAATTTGATTTAAAATATTTTTGGATTGGAGGTTTGAGAAATGAGAATGGGGAATGGAACAAGAAGGAATGGTAGAATACGTAAACATTGTTTATCACATTTACTCAGGCCGTCTCTGAAAATCACAAAAAAAAATTTGGCCCTGTTCGAGATAAAAAATTTGGGCCCTATTCGCAAATCTTCATTTAACATAAACTCATCAATCATTCAATCATATATATATATAAATACTAAAAATTCATAATACTACGATAATTGTTATGAAATAGATAAAACAAATTAACAAAAATTTACCTCAAGATTTATTATTATTATCAAGATTTTACCTCAAGATGAAGTTACTTTAGGCTTCGGCAGTGGGCTTAAGAAGACGGATAGTCGGATATCAACTGAAAAAAAAGCAATTCACATCATTCATATTTCATAACAGATAACAACACTTGGACTCTGAAGTCTAAATCTTTGTTGAAATCAAGATGTAACTCGGAACCGTAACTCGGAACTGTGGTTGCGACTCGTAACAGATAACAACAAGCAAAAATCAACAGACAACATACAAATACCTCGACGTTTGATTTCCTGCAGCGGTGATTCCGTGATGATGATGACTATTATCTGCGAGAATGATTATGATGTCCTGAATCGCGATGATGATGACTATTGTTTTGTTGAATCGCGATGATGATGACTATTGTTGTGTTACACAGTGTTCGATCAGAAATCCCTAGTGCAAAAGAACCGCGTCGTTTGATTTGCTGCAGCGAAAATTGTATTTTTGACAAAGGATGGGGCCTGTAATCGGTTAAGGGAAGGGTTTGGGCCTTTAAAAAATTTTGGGCTATATATATAAAGAAAACTAAAAATTTTTTGGGCCCTTTAATTATTTGGGCGCTGTTCTCAAGCCCATCCAGCACTTGGGTATAGCCGGCCCTGAATTTACTCCACTCAAGGGCGGACCCAAGGCAAGCCTTGGGTGGGCGGGCGCCCTCTTTAAAATTTATTTTTTTGTGTATTTTATAGACAAAAATTCTGATCACACCTTTTGAAAATTTGGTTAAACCTTGCATTCGCACCTCCATAAAATAAGTTATGGTTAAGAGTGGGTAGCATTTTGAGAGATATCAGAGAGAGAGAGGGTAAGCGAAGAGTCGCCGGAATAGTCGTTCCTTTGCTGATTCCGGCTCCCTATTCAGCTCATTTCGTCCCGGTATAACAGCCTGAGATTGTGAGAAGGTTCTTTTTCCCCTCTCACATATCGAGTTTGTTAGCCGGATCGTTATTTGTCTGTAATAGGTGTGTCTCCTTGGTTTTTGGTCGAGTCTGGGAGGGTGTGAGTAGTGCGTTTGGGCAGGAGTTTCTTGATTCATCTCGGCTTCTTATTCAGCATCTTCCGCCCCGGTATAACAGCCGGAGATTGCGTAGAATCTTTTTTCTCTCGCATATCGAGTTTGTTAGCCGGAATTGGTTGTGCTTGTTTAAGGAGTGGTTCTTTGCGGTCGTGCATCGTCCATTGGTGGCCCCGGGGTGTCATGGCTAGAAACCTTATCAAGTTCTTTGTCTCAAATCTGCCCGAGGGATGTACGCCGTGGGAATTAAGGTGCTGTGTGGAAAAATTCGGGGCAGTTTCAGGGACGTATGTTGCCAAAAAGAGGGACAAAGGGGGCTGTAGATTTGGGTTCATCAGTTTCAGAGACGTCGGAAACAAGCTTGAGTTGGAGAGACAGTTACAAGGTATCAAGATGGGTAACAATAAGTTAAAGGTGAACGTTGCTAAGTTTGCTGTGGAAAATGAAGGCAGCGGAGGTTTTCCAATGGCTGGAACTGGTTTCCAGTCGTCCTCAGGCATGGGAGCTAGAGGTAATGTGTTCAATCTAAGAGACTCAAGGTCCTTCAGGGAGGTGCTGGGTATGGAGTCTCGGCCTAGGGATCAAAGTGGGAGAGTGAGGGGTGGTCAGGAGGGGGTTAGGGTGGGTGAGGAAGTTTCTATTGAGGTGCCGGATAATACGAGTGCATTCGGTAAGCTTGTTGGTAAAGCGGTGGTGGGTAGGACAGTTGATTTGGAGACCCTGGTGGACTTTGATAGACTTCTTGCTATAGCGGGTACGAAGTTTTCTCGTATTCAATACCTGGGAGGCCTGTCAATCCTCATTAGTTTTCCGGAGGAAGCTATGGCAGATGACTTTCTGAAAGATCGGGTTTTGTGGGGTCCGTGGTTCTCTCATTTGGTGGCATGGGGCGGGCAACCCTTTCCTCTCGAAAGGGTAGCCTGGTTAAGATTGGTAGGCGTTCCCATGCACTTGGTTGGTTCTGAGGTTCTTCGTCAGATTGGTAATTCATTCGGTAAAGTCTTGCATGTGCCGGGGGACGTAGAAGATGAGAAAGATTTGTCAGTGTTCAGAGTTGGTATTTTAGCGGGCGAAGCTGAGCGGATCCAGGGGTTATTGAATATTAAGTGGAATAACAAATCTTACCGTATTTGGGTTGAAGAAGAACAAAGGGACTGGATTCCAGATTGCCTGGGTTTCTCTCAGGGGGTATCTTCTTTGGATCCGTCTCCGATGAAGTCGTCTCCGGTGGTCGGTGAATGGGACAATGAAAAGGCGGCAGCGGAGGGGTCGTCCAGTGTTTCCGGTCAGTTGGGAGGGGAAAAGCCTTGTAGCTCGGGTCTCAATAAAGGTATGCAGACTGGTGATGTGTCCAAGAGTTTTGATTTTTCTATGTTTGGGGAAGGGT
The DNA here is from genome assembly GCF_002127325.2 of Helianthus annuus. NCBI lineage: Eukaryota > Viridiplantae > Streptophyta > Magnoliopsida > Asterales > Asteraceae > Helianthus > Helianthus annuus. The sequence continues at coordinate 13,320,304 of NC_035447.2, read as the reverse complement.
CGTGTCCCAAGTCAGATGACGTCAGCAAGAAAGGAACATTCTTTTTTAATGCTAAGAAGAAGTCAAAGCGTCGAAGAAAGAGAGGGGAAAAAGGTCAACCGTCTGGCTTTATGCTTGGCCCGGATGCAGGTTTGGGCTCTAGTGGTAAGATAAGGCCCAGCAAAAGGTCCAGAGCCCAAGTTGATATGGATAGTGATCCTTTTTCATTAGATAAACTTTTGGCCCGTATGGATAAGGGGGTATCGAAGGCAGGCGGGGAAAAGGTGCAAGATGCTCCGTTGTCAGAGGGTTCCTCTCCAATTCAGGGTTCACTTCTCTTCGATCTGAATCAAAGGGCTTCTTCTGCCGATGGAACCAAGGTGGTTGGATGTCAACATCCCAGTGAAGGGGAAGAGGAAGACATCAGTCCAATTGAATCAGAGGCGGCTTCGACTATTAGGTTGGGGGTTCAGTTGGGAATGGATCTGGAAGGCCATGAAGGGATAGTGAGGAACGTGGTTCAGGGAAAAGGTATTAATGTTGTTTCCAAATGAATTTCTTATCGTTAAATATCAGAGGGTTGGGGGCGCTGAAAAAGCGAGGTGGGTTAGAGGGATCAAGATGAAGTGCGGGATTTCGTTCATAGCTATTCAGGAGTCGAAAGCCTCCGAGGTGAGGGCTGCTGCTATCTCGAATCTTTGGGGTAGTAATCGGTTCGGGTTCGATTGGGTGGGATCATCAGGGCTGTCTGGAGGGCTGGTCTGTTTATGGGATGAAAAATTGCTTGATGTGGATGTGGCGATCAAGGATAGGAATTTTATTATCCTTAAAGGGGTCTTAAAGGGTAGTGGGCATAGGATCAACATTGCCAACGTTTATGCTCCTCAAGATGTTCAGGCTAAGCAAATTCTGTGGGATAGACTGAAGACTGAGATGGGGAGTTCTTCAGGTATGTGGGTCTTTATGGGTGATTTCAATGCGGTTCGGTCTCCGGATGAAAGACGGAACTCCTCTTTTAACTCATCCTGTGCAAGTGCTTTTAACGCTTTTATCTTTGATGCGGGGTTAGTTGAGTACAACATGCAGGACGGTAAGTTTACCAGATGGGCGGATAACGGTAAGAAATGTAGTAAGATCGATAGGTTCCTTGTCTGTTCTTCTTTTTTTGAGCATTGGCCGCTGGCTAGTGTAAGGGCCCTCCCGAAATTATTCTCAGATCACTCGCCTATTGTTCTTGTCTCTAAAGATACTAACTTCGGTGCGAAGCCCTTTAGAGTCTACGACTCTTGGATCGGGTGCCCGGGATATGAGGAGGCTGTTAAGGCAGCGGCTGATAGCTTTGCCTGGGAGGATTGGGTTGGGGCCGCTGATCTGTTCCTTTTAAGGAAATTTGAGCTTATTAGAAGGCGCATTAAAGAGTGGAGGGATGACTACCTGAAAAAGGTTGGAGAAGAGGAATTAAGAGCCAAAGCGGAGCTCGAAGAGTTGGAGAAACTTATGGAAGAAAGGGATTTGGTAGAGGAAGAGGAATGGATTCTCGAGGAAAATCATAAGCTTGTTAGGGAGGTTGAGGAAAAAAAAACTAAAGATATTAAGCAAAGGTCGAGGGTCAGATGGGCTAAGGATGGGGATGAAAATTCCAAATATTTTCACTCCGCTGTCAACTGTCGGAAGGCTTCAAACTTCATTCACGGTCTTCGGATAAACGGTTCTTGGTGCTCGAAGCCGTCCTTGATAAAAAAAAAACATATTCTCTTTTTTCCGTGATAGGTTCAGGGAGGAGATGAGCAATAGGCCGATAATGCAATGTGGGAACTCTAATAGGCTGAGTCAACAGGAGGCCGATTCCCTTGTCAGTGTCTTCTCTGTCGAAGAAATCAAGGAGGCGGTTTCGGAGTGCAACAGCAATCGGGCTCCGGGCCCCGACGGCCTTAATTTTAAATTTATCAAGCACTTCTGGGAGTTGTTTGAGGCTGACTTCGTGAGAATTATGCAGGAATTTTATGTGAGTGGTGCTATTAGTCGGGGGTGCGCTTCATCTTTTATTACTTTAGTCCCGAAAGTCAAAGATCCGTCGAACCTGAACGAGTATCGCCCGATTAGCTTGGTGGGAGCCATCAACAAGATTATTTCTAAGGTTCTCGCGAACCGACTGAAGAAGGTGTTGAATTCGGTGATTTCGGTCAGCCAATCTGCCTTTCTCAAAGGTAAATACATCTTGGATGGTCCCTTGATTATCAACGAGTCTTTGAACTGGATAAAGAAAATCAAGAGGAAGGTTTTTTTGTTTAAATTGGACTTTGAAAAAGCCTATGACAACGTGAATTGGGGTTTCGTGATGAGAGCTTTGGATCAGTTGGGTTTTCCTCCTCGCTGGTGCTCGTGGGTCTTTGGGATTCTTTCGTCCGCTAGAGCCTCTGTCCTAGTGAACGGGGCACCGACTTTTGATTTTCAATGCTCGAAGGGGTTGAGACAAGGCGACCCACTGTCTCCGTTCATCTTTCTTGTTGTTATGGAAATGTTGTCTCGGTGCTTCGACAAGGCGTTAGATATCGGAGCTGTCTCGGGGGTCTCGTTGCCTAACAACGGTCCTACTTTGTCTCAACTGTTTTTCGCGGATGATGCTCTCATAATTGGGGAATGGTCGAGGGATAACTTGATGAACGTGGTCAGGATTCTTAGGGGGTTCTATATTTGTTCGGGGCTCAAAATTAATTTATCCAAGTCTAAGTTAATGGGAGTGGGTGTTTCGGATTCTAGTCTGGAGGAATTGGCTTCGGTGGTCGGCTGCGATATGGATCGGGTTCCGTTTAAGTATCTTGGCCTCCCAGTGGGGGCCAACATGAATCGTATCGCAAATTGGAGACCGATTTTCGAGATCTTCGAGAGTAGACTTGCATTGTGGAAGGCTTCGGTTTTGTCGATGGGGGGGAGAGTAACACTTATCAAGTCGGTGTTGGAAGGCCTTCCGTCATACTTTTTCTCGCTATATAAAGCTCCTGCTGGGGTGTTAAACCATCTCGAGTCCATTATTAGAAAGTTTCTTTGGGGTGGGTCGAGTAATGGTAGGAAAACGCATTGGGTCGCTTGGGATCGAGTTGCTTCGCCTATTGGATGTGGGGGCATCGGTTTAAGAAGTCTTGGTTCCATCAATTCAGCTCTCCTTCTGAAATGGGCATGGCGGTTTAAGTCAGAGAAAGTGAACTTGTGGGCTCAGGTGGTTTCGGCTGTTCACAACCATAGAAGGGCTTGGGAATTTGTGCCGGTTAAAGCCTCATGGGGCGGTGTCTGGTGCAGTATCGCTAAAGTCATGCAGAGTCCGGTGGTGGATGGGAAGAGGTTTAGGCATTTTATGAGAGGGATTGTTGGTAATGGGTCGGATATTGCGTTCTGGTTGGATCCGTGGCTATGTGATGACCCGTTAAAAGATCGGTTCCCCAACCTGTTTCGATTAGAAACTGAGAAAAAGTGTGTAGTTCGGGACCGGATTGTTAGGCCCATCAACAACCCGGGAGCTAGTTGGAGGTGGTCTACTCAGCCGTCGTCTAATTTGGAGCTTGCGGAATGGGCTCTCCTCTGCTCGATGCTCGGTAATGTATCCTTGTCTAATGCTTCTGATAGTTGGCAGTGGGCTGGTGACGACTCAGGGGCGTTCAGTGTTGCTTCTGTCAAGAGAATTATGGATGGTAGCAGGGATTTTGGTGGCAGGTTTGTGTGGGATTGGTGCAAATGGGTCCCTTTAAAGTGTAATCTTTTTGCATGGAGGGCGGAAATGGAAAGAATTCCGACGAGGGTTGAGCTTCGAAAGAGAAACGTTCCCGTAATGGAGGAGGCTTGCCCGTTTTGTTCGGAGGGGACGGAAACTGCTTTGCATCTTTTCTCGGGGTGTGCTTTTTCTTCGGCTGTGTGGTATCTGGTCTGCAGATGGTGTAAGGTTCCTCCGCTAGCGGCGTTCTCGGTCCGGGATATCTTGGAATTTCATAAGTTCAGCGGTCTCAAAGGTGAAGCGCAGGTTGTCTTTCAAGGTATATTGATCGTTGCTTGCTGGCATATTTGGTTGGCGAGGAACGATCTCGTGTTCAACGGCAAGGTCCCGAGGGCGGAGGTGGTTTTTAGCGCCATTAAATCTAGTGGGTTTCTTTGGTATAGAAGTAGGTCCAAATGTAAAGATAGATCGTGGGTCGATTGGTGTAAATTTGTCTAATGGGTTGTAGTTGTTTCGGCCGCCTGTGTTTTTATTGGGCTGGCTGAGTGTTTTAATGAAATTATCCTTTCAAAAAAAAAAAAAAAAAATAAGTTATGGTTACGCTACTGACTTTACTCAACCGAAGATCTTGACTATATTAACGGTCTTGACTATGTTTACCGGTCAATCAAAGACTTTGACCTTATCGACTTTAGTCAATTGTATACTTGTTAGCTTCTAGATTAGCTCGTTGTTTTATTTTTTATAATCCATTGCAGATATGCAAAAAGAAATTTGATAAATATTAACGATAGAAAATTACATAAGGATGACAGGTAAACGGACAAAAGCTACGCCGCAACCCCGTTTTGAATACCAAATCCAACTCTAACGAAAATAAAATTTTGGTTCGCTGACGTCGAGAAATTGTTGTGCATGAATGTCTGCATTCTATCAAAAAACGCAACAGCTTCGGGAGCAAGGGAACCAAAGGTATCAAAGGCAAAATGAATGAAGCCATGTTGATTCTCAGCACAAACTTTTTCATGCTTAGCAACTTTTTCTGATTTTGCCTTCAACATAGCCCGACCAGCCACGAAGCGGATTTCCCTGAGACCAACTAGGGGGGATAATCCGGTAAGGTCCACACAGGCGTGTTTCCCTCCTGCCCAACCGAAAACAAGAACATCCGCCGGCCGCATAGTAGACCTCCCTTCGGGTGGGTGTGTCAAGAAATTCACAAGGCCTCATTTATTTTGCAGAGATTCCAGCCCGCTTAATCGTATCACATAGGATATTTCTAACCAAGTCATGTCTGTATTTATATGTAATTACGACAGAAATACGAAACAATTTCTATTACAAATTTTCTCTGTACCTTTATATACGTTTCCATTTTAACTTTAAAATTTGTGAATGAATATCTATGAGATCGAGGTCACACCCATGGAAATTACTGTGATGAAAATGGCAAGTCATTTACTTATTAGAGAACCACCACTCAAAAGTGAGAATCTTTTTGATAACTTTTATTTAAGTAGTAAGGACCAAAAAAGGGTGCGTTGGTCAACATAAGAATAAGAATTAGTAAACTAGAAACTAGGAACATAAGGCGACATTTTAATAATAATTTTATAGTTTAAAAATTAAATATTTTTTTTTTTGAAAGGAAAACTTCATTAAAACACGACCACCCCGGAAACCCGGGAGGCCAACACAACCAAACTATACAAATTTACACCACTCCGCCCATGAAAAATCTATACATTTGGACCTATTTTTATACCACATGTACCCTAACGATTTAATCGAACAAAAAACCTCTTCCGGATTAGGCTTTTTATCATTAAACACCATATCGTTCCTCGCTTTCCAAACCAACCAACACGCTATCAAAACAATGCCTTGATACGCCAACTTTTTCTTACCAGTCAACCCACAAAAACGATGAGCATGTAAAACGTCTTTGACCGAGAAAGCCACGAGGGGAGGAACCTTGCACCATAAGCTGACCTTTGCCCAAATCACGGACGCAAAGCCACAAGCGGTGAACAGGTGGGACGCCGTCTCGTCCCCAAACTCACATAGCGGACATACAGCTTCCCCGACCTGGACGTTTCTTTTCAAAAGCTCGACCCTAGTTGGCAATCTCTCCATCACCGCCCTCCATGCAAAAATATTGCATTTGAGGGGAATCCACCGACACCAATCCCATATGAACCTGCTGCTCTCGATCTCCTCCACATTCAAAATAGAAAAAGCTGAACGAACCGAGAAACTACCTGAATCGTCGGGCAGCCACCTCCACCGATCACTACCGTCTGAAAGGCTAACTTCCCGAATACGATTACACATAGCCGACCACTCGGCCAACGCACTGCCATCATCTGGAGGGTGAGTCCATCGCCACCCAGCAGAGGGATTGAGGAGATAACTGGCAACTCGGTCACGAACACAACATTTCTTATCGACCTCCAATTCAAAAAGGATAGGGAAGCAGTACCTGGGGGGTTCATTTTGAAGCCATGGATCCAACCAGAAGGCAGCCGTCGTCCCATCTCTAACTTCCACTCTCGCAAAGTGCCTGAATCGATCCGATCCGGAGATCGGCCTATCCACCACTTTAACGATATTACCCCACACCCCTCCGATAGCGGCCTTAACCGGTAAGAAATTCCAAGCTCTGTTGTGCGAGTGGATAGCCTTAACAACCTTCACCCACAAAGAATTGTTCTCTACCTTAAACCTCCAAGCCCACTTGAACAAGAGAGCTTTGTTAACATGACCAAGCTTGCGAATTCCGAGCCCACCCGATTTAATAGGAGACGAAACACAATCCCATGACACCCAACACGTCTTCCTATCCGCACCAGAACCGCCCCACAAGAACTTCCTCATTATAGCTTCCAACTGATTAATTACACCAACTGGCACTTTGAAAAGAGAAAAGAAGTAAACTGGAAGACTTTGTAACACCGATTTTATAAGGGTGACCCTACCCCCGATCGACAACACCGAAGCTTTCCAAAGAGACAACCGAGATTCGAACATATCAATCACCGACCTCCAATTCGATATGCGATTCATGTTAGCCCCAACCGGGAGCCCAAGGTACTTGAATGGGAACTGTTCTGACTTACACCCAATCTCGGCCGCTAGCTCAACCACCTCCTGGTCCTTCACACCGATCCCAATTAAACTTGATTTAACCAAGTTTATATTGAGACCCGAGCAAATACGAAAACACCGAAGAATCCTGACAACGTTGAGAATACCATCCTTCGACCAATCCCCCAACACAAGAGCGTCATCGGCAAAGAAAAGATGAGACAACCTCGGCCCATTGTTCGGAAGGCTAATACCATCCACCAAACCAAGCTCCACTGCTTTAGAGAAACATGCCGTAAGACCCTCCATAACCAGCAGGAAAAGGAATGGGGATAAGGGATCCCCTTGCCGCATACCTTTAAAGCACTGGAAATCAAAGGTTGGTGACCCATTAACCAGAACCGCCGCCCTAGCAGAAGAAAGAATCCCTAACACCCAAGAACACCACCGCTGAGGAAAGCCCATTAGAGACATTACCGAAACAACAAAACCCCAGTTCACGTTGTCGTAAGCTTTCTCGAAGTCAAGCTTAAAGAGAAACGCCTTCTTTTTCTTCTTCTTTAACCAATTCACAACCTCGCTGATAATAAGGGGGCCATCGAGTATGAATTTCCCTTTGAGAAAAGCCGACTGATTATCAAAGATGACGGAGGAAATAACTTTCTTTAACCTATTGGCGAGAACCTTTGAAATCACTTTGTTGATAGCTCCAACCAAACTAATTGGCCGAAAATCATTAAGACCCGACGGATCCCTAACCTTCGGAATGAGAGTCAAGAACGCAGTTGCGCATCCCCTACTAACCGATCCACTAACAAAAAATTCATTCAAAACTTTAACGAAATCTTCCTCGAAGACATCCCAGAAGTGCTTAATAAATTTGAAATTCAATCCGTCTGGGCCCGGGGCCCGATTGCTACCACAATCCCAAACAGCCGCCTTCAATTCATCCACAGAAAATTCCGACTCCAGCCAAACAGCATCCTCTTGGCTCAACTGTTTAAGAAGACTACAATTCAGAAGCGGACGGTCTTTAATATCCTCTTTGAATTTATCCCGGAAAAACTCAAAAACATGTTTTTTGATAAGAGACGGTTTGGAACACCATGACCCGTTAATATGGAACCCATGAATCGAATTACTGGCTTTCCGACAGTTGATCATAGAATGGAAAAAACTCGAATTTTCGTCTCCCTCTATAGCCCATCTAACCCTCGATCTCTGTTTCAGATCCTTCGTCTTATTTTCTTCTCTCTCCTTAATACGAAGAAGATTCTCAGCAAGAATCCACTCTTCCTCCTCAACTAAATCTCTAACTTCCAATAATTTCTCAAGCTCTTCAATTTCTTCTCTCGCCAAAGCTTCTAGATCCCCTTCTTTCTTAATCATAACATCCCTCCAATCCTTAACCCGGGACCTAATCCATTCGAATTTTTTCAACAAAAACAAGTCTGCTGGCCCAGAACCAACAAATGAACTAGCCGCTTCCCTGACCACCGACTCAAAGCCTGGCCGACCGATCCAAGAATTAAAGATACGAAAGGGCTTCGGCCCGAAGTTAGACTCCTTAGTAACCAACACTATAGGACTATGATCCGACAACATTCTTGGTAAAGCTCTGGCACAAGCATTAGGCCATAACCCGAAAAAACCGGCACAAACCAAAAAGCGGTCAATCTTACTACACTTTCTCCCGTTGTCCGCCCATCTAGTGAACTTTCTGTCTTTCAACCCATACTCCAGTAAACCACCATTAAAGATAAAAGAGTTAAATAATCTAGCACAGGTGGCGTTGAAGCGAGTGTTGATTCTTTCCTCCGGAGCCCTAACCGAGTTGAAATCCCCGAGAAAGATCCACAAACCAGAAGAAGCCTCGATCAACCCCAAGAGACTATCCCAAAGAAGCTTTTTATTACGAATATCCTGAGGAGCATAGATATTAGCTATATTAATCTGATGACCGCTCCCTTTCATCTTCCCGGTAACAACCAAAAAATTCCTCTCCTTGATTGAACTACCGAACTCAAACCACTTCTTATCCCACATACTGATTAAACCCCCAGACAAACCACTCGAATCAACCCAGTCCCAACCGAAATCCTTACTACCCCAGAATCTAGAAAGGACTCCATTATCCACGGAACCACACTTAGTTTCTTGGAGAGCCGCAAACGAGATCCCAAATTTAACCTTTATCCCTTTCACCCATCTAGCTTTCTCATCCCCCCCAACCCTCTCATATTGATAGACAAGAAATTCATCCCTTAACCACATTAATACCTTTACCCATTAAATCCTTTCTCACAAGATCATCACTATTGCCCAAATCCATACCCACCAAAACCCCCACCTGAATAGTTTTACTAACCTCCGATTGAACCTGAGCCTCAACAGTACCTGAATCGATTGGATCAACGATCCTATGGACCTGAGCCTCCGGCGTCTCCTCGCCCTCCATCCCTTCGGAATTATCGACCGGACGCCCCTCCGAATCCAGCGGTTGGTTCAGATTAACAGTGGCAGCCGGAGACTGACCACCACCCTTGGTATTCATCTTATCTCTCATCTGGTTAAGAAGGTTATCCAAAGAAAACGGGTCACTATCCACCGACTCCATGACCTCTTCAAACGGATCACTACCTTGGGCCCTATTTCTTTTCTTTGGCCTACCTTTCTCAACAGAGTCCAATAGCCCACTAGGACTATCCACTACAGTATGGCCCAAATTTTTTGACCCTCCTTTCCTAAATCTTTTGGTCTTCCTCCCTGCCTTAAAGAAATGAATACCCCCTTTAGTTGAGCCGACATTCCCGTCATCGGGACCCACAAATGACTCCCAATTAATGTGCACCTCATTATGACCTTCACCAGAACCGGGACCCATGGAGGTAAACTTCGTCTGATTGTTAACCCCCACCGCCCCTTCTCCCATGCACGACTCCTCGACTGCTACGTTGTTAGTCCCCGAATTACCCGGATCACCCGGACTAACCGCCGGCGACGCCACAGACTGCGAGCAACCAGACGGGCAAGCATCAACCCCCACCCCCAGACAATCGGGGACCCAAACGTCAAGCTCCTCTTCAGCCAAAACCCTAAAGCTCCTATCCTTCCATAGAACAACCACAAACTCCTTGATCCTATCCACCTCACCGAGAAGCACACCGACCCTAACCATGGACAGGTCCTTCTCTTCCCCACTAGAATTTGGAACATATAGAACTTTCCCGAACCTTTCTCCAATCATCTTAACAACGTCCGACTCTAGTAAATGCAAGGGAACCCCTAAAAGCCTAATCCAAGCCACACGCTCAAATGGCAGTGATTGACCCTCCCATGCATCCAGTTTCGAGAACCAGGGCCCCCAAACGTCTCCAGATTTGAGAAAATAATTGGCAGCATTTTCATCAGCAAAGGTTATCAATGTCGACAGACCCCCAAGATATTGAATACTCGAATATTTGACTTTAGCGATCCTTAAAAGACGATTAAGATCAACCAACGTCTCCAGGTTAACCGCCTTGGCCACCAACGCTAACCCCCACAAGTTCCTGAACGCTGCCGTCCTATCAGGCACCACAATAGACTTCCAATCGCCAGCACATCCCTCTGAAGAATTACCACCAACCTCTTTCGCCACACCCTCACTTTTCCCTTTGCCCACCACTTCCCTGTACGATCTGAAGTCCCTGGTATTAAACTGCCTCCCAAAATCATTTGACTCCTGTTGCGGTCTCTGGACATAGTTCTTAGCATGTATTCCCCCAGCTTCGTTATCGAACGAGAACCTGGCCACGTTGATAATCAACTTGCACCCACCCAGCTTGATACCCTTCAACGCCTTTTCCAATTCCGAGATGTCTTTGACGTCCTTAAAACTAGCAAACCCAAACCTACGGCCATCCTTATCCCTTTTCTTTGCCACGAACGTACCAGTAACTTCCCCATAACTAGCGACCCCACACTTCAGTTCCCATGGCGTGCACCCTTCCGGAAGATTGGTAATAAAAAACTTCGTGATATTCCGACCGCCGCCGTTACGAGAACCCCCTTCCATGCAAACCAAGCCCGGCCAATCCAAACCAGCTAACAAACTCGATATGCCGAACTCAATATGGAGACCGCGATCTCAGGCTGTTATACTGGACAGGAAAGAACCCACCAAGACTATGCAACGATCAACAAACAACGACGGACGGGGAGAGGAAAACAAACCGACGCACCGACTAACTCGAGTCCGGCTAACAATCTCGATATGAGGGGGCGAAGAATACACCCCTCAAGCTCAGGCTGTTATACCGGAAAGGATGATGGCCGGCGGCGATTAGGTTTTCCGACTATTTAGCAGAAAACAGATACTTCTCACAAGTTTACGATGTTGCGAGTTGCATGATTTTAAAAATTAAATATAAATGGGTTTTAACATACAAAGCGAAAAAGAGATTGGTTTTTTTTAATTTTCCCCATCTATTTAAGCATGATTTTTAGTTGCAAAATGAAAAAAAAAATTGTGTATTTACACTAGTAGAGTAATTATAACTACACAATTTTTTTTAGATTCCGAGACTAAAATATAATGCTTGTTTAACAAGATGAGAAAAAAATTAAAACAAATCACTTTGTATGTATGTTAATTTGTACCGACATCTAACCCTAATCTTATATTCTATAAGTTAACAATATAGTTTGGCAAAGTAGTGGTCGTGGTAGTGGTCGTAGCGGGGGCGGCGGCGGCGGCGGCGACAGCAGTGGTAGTACTAGTATATGTCTTGTTTAATTGCCATTATAAACTATGTTTTACAAATTACAAAACTTTGACAACACTCATCTAGGAAGAATAAAATACTTGTACCATCTAAGTAGGTTACTATTAAGGTTATACAAAATATATTGTATGTATAAAACAAAACTCTTATGTATAAGTGAATTGGGAAAAATAAGAAGGAAAGCAACCAAAAAGAAAGAAAGGTATATCTATTTAGCAAGAAACTTGGTACCACCATTCATACCTCAACCATCCTCCAAGAAATGTTATGTTGGGTATATATACACCATGATGTTACCATTGTGTTGCAATTCATCAAGTTATTCAAACACCATTTTCACATTCAAAGCTAATCAAAGATGGAATCAAAAGGAGCGCCTACACCAACCCGAATTTATCAAGATTTCGAACCTTCAATGGAGTGGGTACCCGAAGATGATTCAGATACCCTTCTCATCTACCTTCCTGGTTCGTTATTAACCATTACATTCCATTTCGCTTTTAGATACATCATATTCTTTAACAAAAACATGTTAATTTCTAGCAAATAATATAAAAATCGTACATGTTTAATAGACAAAAAATAAACAAATATTTCAAAACTCTATGGCTAATATAATGAATTTTTCTCCTAAAGATATTGATTTTTGCCTGATAAGATAAATAAACAATGTAAAAAAAACATGAAAAATATAGGAAGGTCAAGATGACAGCCCAAACAGTGGAATTTGGGCCGTGTTGTGTAGCCCATCAATACTTTTGCATGGGGGTGGTAATGGACTCTCTAATTTAAGCCCATATTTTTCATAGTTTGATACCATATGTTTACAAGTGAAATTGGTGAGAATTTGAAAATTGTACAGGTTTTGCTAAGGAACAATTGAGGGTTCAACTTAGAGCAAGAAACTTGATCATTAGCGGCGAGCGAAAGCTCCACCAAAACACATGGAGTCGATTTAGTGTGCAGTTTCCAGTGTCTGGAAACTGTGACCTCAACAAAATCAGTGCGAAATTCGAAGGAAACATTCTCTTTGTTAGGCAACCAAAATTGATCACTCCAGCGGCAAAACCTGAGGAAGCGAAGCCGATCACTCCAGCGGCAAAACTCGAGGAAGCTAAGCCCGCTACACCTCCAAAGCCTGTGGATGAACCAAATGTAGATCAAAACACAACCACTGAGGTCAAACCAACACCAACATCAACGATACAATCAAACATAGAGAACAAAGAAGTGGTGAAGGACAAAGATCACCCGAAGACGGGAGTAGAAGAAAAAGGAGAAAAAAGTGAAGGGAAAGCTCGTGAAGAAGGCGTATATGAAAATGAGTCAAAGAAGAAAACAAGCGAGTGGGAAGCTGAGAAAAATGTACTGGAGACGTATAAACGAACAGCTGGTGCGCTTGCTAGGAAGCTAAAAACATCGGCTAATGGTGTGAACACAATTGCTATTGTTGTGGTTGGGCTTGTGATTGGCATCTATGTCTCAAATTCAATTAAATCTTGGACCAATGCATAAATGTGATGCAGGACTAGGTGTAACTTGATTCCAATGTATTAAGTAATAAAAACTTATTTGTCAAGTATTTACAATACCTCTTTAATACATTTGTTATTTGCATAATCACCTCAGTCACACATGCATACATATATCCAGCAATTAGGACCTAAGATATGCATAATGCATATCATCATATCAATTATCAAAGATGTATATGTGATAGGGCTTTGAGTCAGGGCCCAGCCCACTTAGACAAGGTTGGTTGGGTATATTCATAGATTTGCAGATTTATGAGTATAGTAAAATTAAAAACCCAAAAACTAAAAGAACATAAATAACTGTAATAGAGCAAAGTAAAGTGAAATAAAAATAACTAATTTAAATATGTATATAAAATGGGTCTAGACTCTAGAAGCATATTCAAAGTCAAAACCCTAAAATGTTAAGGAGCAACAAGACTGAAAACATTTCTAAGGCGAAATCATTATATAGGTTTCTTTACCAAAACATTTTAATAATCCAACTTTTTGTTGTTTTCGTCAACACTTCTAACTTCAAAAATAACTATTGGTAGTCTCAACTATTAACATATTGACCTATAATGGACTCTGACTAACATAACTCTAATGCCATTAATCTACGGTCGTCGGAAAACTCAACCTTGTCGTCCAAAACCTCTTTGTAACCTTATTAAGGATCTTTAGGAACCTTTCTCTAGTAAAAACCCCAATTATTGAAGTCGTCGAAAAACTTATTTTTGGCTGGAAAACTCAACTTTTTGGCTGGAAAACTCAACATTTTCGTCCCAAACCTCTTTGTAACCCTAGATCACACCTTTAGGAACTTTTTTCTGGCCAAAAACGGTTTTCTGGAACCGGAGACTAACGGTGTTAGGTTTTCGTTAGTCATGGTTTGTTGGAGGCCAATATGTTAATAGTTGGGACTGCTAGTGATTATTTTCGAAGTTAGGACTGTTGGCGGCCAACGACGAATAGTTGGAATTATTAAAATCCAATATTCTAAAAAAGAAGCAATGATAAACTGTCAATAAGCAGAGCCGACTAAGATGGCTAACCTTTAGCCAACATAAAAATCTTTGAATAGGTCCATAAAGTAAATTACTAATAGCTTAACATGTGTAACGGACTGGCTAAATTTTAGTTGACTAGAGAAATGTGTCGGCTAAACACTAGCGGCTTATTCGACTATGCTTATGTGGCCTTTTCTGATTGGGATACGGTTAGTTTGATATAAACTCAGGTGAATTTGTCTATTTTAATAATTATCCATTAAAATAAACAAACTATATCAAGCTTGAGTTATGATATCGGTTAACGAAAGTTCTTGCTTTTTTTTTTAATTTTTCTATACTAATAAATAATTTTTTTGACACGTTGTCTCCTTATCATATTTTTCAATTTTTTTCCCTATTAAACAATAGTTTAACTAGCTATAATTTAAATAAGGATACTAACTTTTTTTATCAAACTTTGAATTAATAATCTCTTTATCTTATTTTTTAATTTCTTTTTCCTATTAAATAATAGTTTAACTAAATATAATTTAGATAAGGATAATAACTTTTTTATCAAATTTTTATTCTCCTTTAAATTAGATTTTGTTAAATTATTTATTAATATTTAATAGGATATATAAATAATAAAATCATACTAAATCAGAAACTTCATAGATCTCCTATTTATTTACTATTTATTTATTTTTTCCGCTTATTAATAATCATCTAATATTTCATTGGTTCTATCTAGGGCTGCAAAGGAACCAAACAAACACGAACAAGACCTTGTATATGTTCGTTTGTTAAGAAATATATGTGTTCGTGAACCGTTCACGGACACTTATCGAACGAGATTTTATATTCTGTTCGTTTGTTAAGTAAATGAACTTGTTCGTGATTGTTTGTTAATTTTAGGCAACGAACGTTGATGAACATAAATGAGCACAAACTAATGTTCATGAATACAAATGGAAACAAACGAACACAAACAATCTTTCATGAACAGAATATGTAATACACCAACACTTATTAGATATTTAATTTGTCGGAATTTTGAAGTATTTAAATAAATATAAAAACTAAAAATAATAATGAAGTATTGAACACAATCGAACACGTTACCGAACGTTCACGAACATAACCGACACGACATTTGTTCATGTTTGTTCATTTAACTAAACAAACGAAATTTCTTGTTCGTGTTCGTTTGTTTACACAAACGAACTTCCCGCCGAACAGTTCACAAACTGTTCGCCGAACGTTTGGTTCGTTTGCAGCCCCAGTTCTATCACATGTAATACACATGTTTCTAACCTAATAATAAATAAAAAACAAATTAAAATTTTAAAAAGTAGACAGTACAACGAATTTATCATTTAAATACATATCTTGGCGACCGTACATGTTAATCTATTACATTATATTTATTTAACTCGTGCAATATACGGGGTATTTTAAAATATAACTATATTACTTATTATATAAAAGTAAATTTATGTAACTCGTGTATAACACGGGGTTCTAAGCTAGTGAATAACAATTTAACTTCTCAAGATTATTGTATTGATACTAAGGACCCTTCAAGTTTCTATTAAACACATTAAGGCCCTCAAATTTATACAAATATATTGACTTTTAAAAATGGGTATTACATTATACAAACCAACTAGTAAAACCGTCAGTTTTTTATTTTTATTATAAAAATATCGGTACGACGTCGAGTCCGACCGAACATTGGTACTGGAATCAGTACTATCGGAACCGTTACTGATATTCGTTTCTATCGTTTCTGATTGATATAAAAAACACGTTTAGGTATCTTTTCAGGCATATGTTGAATTGTTTTTGTTTTCTTTTTTTGTGTTATATTGAGAGCCGATACCGTACTGATGTCATAACGTAGGAATCGATACCGAACAAAACATTATTTTTAACATCGCGTCTATATTTCCATTTACAATTTATTTAAATCAGTCCACCCGCCGTTAAGCGCAGATAGCATGTGCCGGTATCGGTAACATAAGAAACCAAATCGATAATCGAATTGAATCCTGAAAGTTCATACTAATCAATGAATAATGTTTTTTTCTTTTCAAACTTTAGGCTACACGGTATGGTGATGGTCCTCCCTTGGAGGATGGTCCGCCACGTAAGCGACACGTACGATGAGCATGAGGATGGGGCAAAGAGGATGGAGGTGTGAAAATGGGAGGATAAACCTAAAATGTGTATGTATATATTGTATGTATAGGAGTGTGTGAGAGGGGGAGGGATAGTTTTTGTCCTTTTGTGGACCGTCGCAAACATCTGGCAGACGACAGGGAGGACGAAGCCGGGAGGGGGCGGCGTGGTGTTTGGCATGGCGCCGGACCAGGACGCTCTGGGGACGTACCCCATACCCTCTAGCAGGCTAGTTACTTTAGGTTTGCAAAGACAACACAGCAAGCGCCACATGGCAAAAGTACATTCTTTTTTCGTTTCCCTCGTAGTTATGGGCGGCAACTTACTTTTGTACATATACTCCACCTCTATATTACTTACAACTCCTTAATCATTTTAGTATTTTCATAACTCACCGTCTAATATATTAAAACAGCATAACAAACCCTTATTAATTAGTCACCACATTTGTTGTTATGACTTGGAACTCGTCTTCTTCCTTCAACCATTTTACAGTATACCTCCCGTTAGATATGGTGTGGTCTTGCATACGATAACTTTCTGATGCTAAGTTTCAAGAGGCACAAATAGGAATATCAATTTCTTACCGTTACTAGCATCAGTAGTGGTTTTTACTAGGAATGATATCACATGATATTTATACTATTTTCATGAGTTTTCTCCATATCCTTTTAAGTGTAATACGCATATTTGGATGGACATCGAACAATTTAGTTGGATAAATACAAAAAAAATGGGTCAGCCTGGTGTCAACAAACATGATTTCTTGTATTTTGTTTAAGCAGTTTCCTGTTGGTCGCTTTATGTTTATTATATTGTCGTTAGAAAAGCATGTGAGGAATTAGAAGTGGACTATATAATATTTGTTTGGTATCTGTTTAATACTACTTTAGAATATCCCCTGACTCTGAGTGCATCCACCTTCAAACGCACCACATAAGTACGTCACTTGCAACGCCAAATCATCTATCATCATTCAAAATTTCAAACGCGCCTATTTTCTCTCCAATGCTAAGTCCAAGTTAAACACCATTAAAAATACTAAAATAGCTTATTATATGTCTGTTTGGTAGAGAGATGTGAGAGAGTACCCACAATAACTCCATCCACTCCCTCTTCTGGAAAAGTGAACAATTGCACAAACGCTCTAGTGGTGATGTCCGCATTCAGACGCCACATCAGCTCCGCTTTGTTACCAAGAATTCAACGTTAAAGCCGCTCTTAGTTCCAAACAAGATCATCATCATCGTCGTCACTAGGCGGTACTTAACGTAAAATGTCCTTTAACGAAACCTCAAGGTGTGCAAACATAACTTTATATAACTCACACTTTACAAAACAAACCCCTACACTTTCCAATATCCATTCTTCCATTTTGTCGTTGCTTCTTTCACCTTCCAAAAATTATTATATGGTCAAACCCTCTATTATATTCATATAATGACCTCACTTTCTTATTTAATTCTCTATCTTCTTTTGACTTTATTCTTCTCCCCAATTTATACTCTCTCTCTCTCTCTCAACAATAATAACCCACCGGCGATAGATGGCTATGCACGGCGGCGATCGGTTCCAGCGACGGCGGAGCCTCCAAGAGCGGCTAGGACTTGCATGTTGTGGGTCCACTTGGGGAATCGGATCCTCCACCATGCCCATCCATGACGATGATGACGATGATCATAATCTTGTTGACCCGGTTGACGTTATTCGGACCCTGCCGGAGTTAAATTCGGATCCTGACTGTATTCCCGCATCGCCGCGTATGAATCTTGCCGCCGCATTGGCAGCTGAACGGTCAACGGTGGTGGTGGCTGAACGGGACTCTCGGTCAACGGGTGAACCGTTGACCACAAGTGTCGGGAATACGACACCGGTGGCGACGCCTACGAGGATGTCGTTGATGAGATTGTTGGAAGAAACGGACGATCAGGATGAAAAGGGGTGCGATCTGGTGTGTTGCGTGTGTATGGGGAGGAAGAAGGGTGCAGCGTTCATACCGTGTGGACACACGTTTTGTAGGGTGTGTTCGAGGGAGTTGTGGTTGAACCGGGGTTCGTGTCCGCTTTGTAACCGTTCGATAATCGAAGTCCTAGATATATTTTAAACTAGTTTTATATCCGTCTGGTGGTGACTGTTATATATTTACTCTACATCCAAAACCTAGTAATGTAGTGGAAATCATTCAATTTATCATTGAGTGCATGTATGATAAATTATTTTAGATTGTTTTTACATGTTATAATTTATAATTGTTTTGTAGTAGTGAATCTTACAAATATGTGTAGTATTTGATGGTTTTTTTTTTTTTTTTTTCGTTGCAAGTTAGATTATAGTTTTATTTCGTGCTCACCATCATTGGAGCAACATCCCTCCATCTTAGTTGTAGTTTACCATAGTTGGCTGCATCGCTTGTTGCCCAAATCTATCGGTATCAGCCTTTGACATCCATGATTTTCACAATCGTGTATTACGATTTGCGGTTAGAATTTTGTTGATATAAAAAAATAATTGGTTAAGTGAAATATAGGTTTTTGTACGATTGCAAATTCGGAAAGATTTGAGAATTTCACTAAATCAAACTATTTTATGCTTATTGTAATCTAACAATGTTATACTGGAAACAATTGTTGTAGAAATCGCTAGTCACTAGTCGGCCGGTGAGATGGGGACTAGCGATTACTCGGGATTAATCGGGGATTAATTGGATATAATCGCGATTAATTGTAATTAATCAGAAATTAATCGAGATTAATCAGGCCTAATTAGGAATTTTACAACCATGCTAGAGACACATCTAACTTCTTTAATTGGTTTAAGCATGGAGCACACTTAGCATCTATAGAATGTAATGTAATTTTAACATTGTATTGTGTTTTGTTTGGCAGCTTCTAGCGGCTTGCTAGATCTGTGTGTTTTGAATAGTTATTTTGATGTTCAAAAAATAAAATTTGATTTTTTTTAAATTCTTTTTTTTATAAATAAATTGTCTTTCAATATTTTTTTATAAATTTAATGCATCGCAATTCACAATTAAAACCAGTGTTGTAAAAGTCAGATTACTCGGCCGAGTACTCGGCAAGTACTCGGTCCTCGGACCCCCTTCGAGGCGACTTCCTCCTAGGCGGTCTCAATTAGTCGGCCTCGGGATTACTCGGGAGTACTCGGTGCCTAGTCGGCCTAGTCGGCGTCTAGTCGGACGTAGTCGGCCTAGTCGGTCTAGGCGGTCAACGTGGTTTGTTGACTTTTAATCGGTCAAACTCGGTCAAAATCGGCATACTCGGCCTTGTACTCAGACTAGTCGGACTTGTATTCAGAATATTTGAACTTTAAACATGTTTCATTTTAAATTATACTCAGTTGACATGAATTATGCTTATTTTAACACATAAATAATATATAACAATTAATTTTCTTTATATTTACCATGTCCGCGTACTCCCCGAGTACTCCGATTACTCCCAACTCCCCAGTCGGCCGACTAGGGACCGCCTAGCGACTTTTACAACATTGATTAAAACCATCCAAGTAAAATAAATGACTCGCTTAATTAAAAGGTTAGAGTAAACTGCCATTTGGTCCCTGAGGTTTGCTCACTTTTGCCAGTTTAGTACAAAACTCAAACCTTTTAAATCTGAGTCCCTGTGGTTTCACTTTTATTGCCATTTTGGTCAAAAAAAAATGAAATCAGCTCACATTTGGCTGATAAATTCCTGTTATTTTGTCCTTTTTCTCAGGGACAAAATGGCCAAATATCAGCTGATTTCATTAATTTAATTAATAATGTGTTATAATAAAATTATATTGACCGTTTTGCCCTTGGGGGAAAGGACAAAATACCAGGATTTTATTAGCCAAATATGAGCTGATTTCATTTTTGAACCAAAATGGCAATAAAAGTGAAACCATAGGGACCCAGATTTAAAAAGTTTGAATTTTGGATTAAACTGGCAAAAGTGAGCAAAACTCAGGGGTCTAGCCCATTCTACAAGAGTGGTTCCAGGCTAGGTCGAGCCCGTGCTTTTAAAGTGGCCCAAGATATGGTCCATGCTAATGTAGAGCACGAATCCACTATGAATTTGATGCTATTTTCATTAGAAATAAATATTAAATAAATGTTATGTAAAAAACTTTTGAGGCTTCCTATAAATATGTACACATTATCTTGTACACGTAAGTGCGCGGAAAGGTACAACTCAAAGCAGTACAAAATGGTTAAAGGAGACAGTGAGAGTAAACTAAAAATAACTCAAATAAATGAATAATCACAAATAAGTATTTATCACTTTCAATTATTGTAAGGTAGATCCTTGTTGTTGTGTCATGTATTATAATAACTCTTTAAAGTACTTTTATTTAGCAAAATACATAGGCTATGTGATATGGTGATGGTTCATTCTTGAAGGATGATCCGCCACGTAGGATGGGTGTGAAGATGGGGCAAAGAGGATGGAGGTAAGGAAATGGGTGATGGACCTAGAATATATATGTATGTATAGGTGTGTGAGAGAGGGGGATGCCCGTTTGCAACTCGACATTCAGGACGCCGACGCGGGGAGGGGGGACGGCGGCGCTGAAGCTGGACGTGGGGGGGACGAACCCCATACCGCAAAGCCTTAGAGCATCCACAATGCTCCTATGTGGCAATGGTTCGAAACTACAAATCCAAACTACACGGACTTACATGTGCTGTGAGACTAGTCTGGACACCAAGTCCGGCATGGGGGGGGGGGGATATTCCACGGTCCTCCCAACCGCCGAGGTGATCCCACCTCGCAGACCGCCACCCAGCAAGCCTAAGTCTGGGGGTAAATCCGCTACCGTAGGGGCATTGGGAACGAGCAAGACTCGAACCCGCCACCTCCGGGTTAGAATGCGGGCTGGTGGCCATTGGGCTGACACCGGGTCAGTGTTTGCACACTTCAACGTACTTCTCATGTCAGACCAAGCTCAGTTAAAAGAAATTCTTTCAATGTTAAATTTCAATTAAAAATGTAAAAGTAGGTGATGATGTTGTGTGAGGTGGTGGTTTGTATTGCTATTGTGTGAATTGCAGTGTTGTAAAAATCATAACTAGTCGGCGATTAATCGATAGTCGGCCGGTAACTGAGTAATTTTTTGTTAATCGGTCAATTAATCGGTAATCGGCTTTAGTCGGGCCTAGTCGGACCTAATCGACCCTAGTTGGTTGGCCAAAAATTGGTGATTCCAGCCAGATTCCGGCAAAAAAACCTGTAAATTCCTGCAAAAACCTGTAAATTCTGGTCAATTTTCCAGCAATTAATCTTGCATACTTAAAAAATGAGTTGAGGAAGGGTTAAAACCTGTCTATATAAAATATTTACATATAAAAATATGTATATGTATACATAAAATTGAAATCTATATCTAAAAATCTCAATCCGATTAATCGATAGTCGGTACCTCACCGACCGACTAGCATTTTGCGCTTTTTACAACCTTGATGAATTGGGAAGGTTTTTGAGTTGGTTTGAAATCTAATGAGGTGGAGGTTTATTGTGGATACCTTATATATTTAGCTAACTAGAAAGTGTAAATGTTTTTTTTCGTTTTTTATAACTTTTGCTTTTAATTATAGGTCATGGGCATTAGATTCTGTTAGAACCTACCCAGTAAGATTTGGACATCTTTAAAAAAGCCCCACCACTTAACTTTGTACATAGCACAGCAGCATGCAAGCAAGCATGCCCATAATATATCATTAAAGAGTACTACTCTCATGGCCAATAATTGAACAGCTCAGATAACTTTTCATACAATCATACATACACATATGTTATAAAAATATAGTCGAATTTATGATATATATAAAGTTATGAAAGATATAGTAATACCATACTCAACCCAATGATAAAAAATGCTCGATATCATGGTATATGCCCGTGTATGTATATCTATAAGTTTATAATACGAAGTATATCAAAATTATGTGCGTTTAAAAATTGTGGAACTAGACCTAAAGTCAACAACTGTGAAATTTTCCTTTTGCCTAAATTTCCAGCTATTTACTAAAATAGTAAAATTGTCGCTGTCTCTTACTTGAACATTAATTTGGCTTGATCAATTTCCAAATTAACTTCATACATTTTAAAACAGAGACGATTACAGACTAATGACAGGTAGAGACGAACAATAAGTTGCGCCGCTACCTCCTTCTGAATAGCTAACCATACCCTCTTAAACACAAAATTCTGCCCCTTAACATGCGCGGTGTTACCACAAACAAATATACACACACAAACATATATAAGCGGATGTAAATGAATAAAATAGACATCTTATTCTTCGTTGATCATGTCCCTCAATTATTTTATTTGGGCCTGACTCGGCCTAACCCAATTCCCATTGGGGCCAAATTTCTAATGGGCATTAAAATCTTGGGCCTGGTATTTTTAACGGATTCAATCAGTCAATATATTGGGCCTCAAATTATGAGATTTTGTTTAGAAATTATTTCTAGAGGTGTACAAATCGGTTTTTTTTCAAACACTGGTTTCGGTTATTAACCGAACAGGTTTTTCACCCAAAACGAAAACCAGTTTTTTTATAACCGGTTACTAACCGGTTTTTCAAGTCCAAAACAATAACCGGTGTAACGTTTAGGACCGGTTTTTAACCGGTTTTTCCCAAAAAAAAAAAAAAAAACGGGTTTTTCCGGTTTTAACCGGTTTTTTTAAAACTGGTTTTGGTTATTAACCGGTTTTTCAGATCAAGATTAGTAACCGGTCACAAACCGGCGGTTCGGTTATAAAACCGGTCCGGTTATAAAAAAAACCGGTTAAAAAAACGGTTTCAGTTTTTTGCCCGATTTCGGTTCTAAAACCGGTTTTTTTGTACACCTCTAATTATTTCAAGCGAAATATAGATGCTATCGTTTAACTTGAGGAAGCATCTATATCTATCTATACTTTCTATAAAAGGAGAAATTCCAACGAAATAAGAAAAGCTGACGTGTCAGCCAGAGAGGCTGTCCAACAAGGCTTTTCTTATGTCATTATCGCATCATAATTATTAATATTAAAAGACTTTAAAATTCAAAGCTGGCCCACATTCAAATTCCAAAGGTCTGCCATCAAACCACTGCCCATCTCCAAAATTCAACCTATGTTATAAATTCAAACCTCGAATCAAAACCAATGCCCATTCAAAATTTTGTCTCCAGATTCAAAATTCAAACCGTATACATATATAACCTACATTATTCTGGCTCCACATTCAAAATTCAAAACATAAAGTCAATCCACATCTCTCTCAAATCCAGAGCTCCGAATTCTTCTCTTCACACTTTACTTCACTTTTTTAGTTGATTCACTTTCATTTTATAAATTACAGCGTATCATTATGTTTATATATTGTTGTTTAAGAGTTATCGACAGGCGAACATATATTAAGAAAGATTTGTTACTTTTAAACCCCTAATTTTGCAGTTTACATGCTTTTTACAGTAGAACAAGAAAACACCCTGTTCTCAAGAATAAGAAACCCTAGGCGATGAAACCCAAATGGAAGTTGAAGAAAACGACAAACGATGTTGCAGGTTGTAATGGACACAGAAACGGCGGGCGAAACGGTTATTAAGTAAAGATTCAAAGTCATACAAATCGTTCAAAGTTGCTCCGGCCTGATTCTCTCTGCCGGTTTGGTAAGTTCTGAGTTTTATCGAATTCAATGACGCAGATGATATGTTATTTGCAATTGAACATGCTTGATTACATATTTATTAACTAAATTCCGTAATTGATATGCATTCTTTTTAGGAGATTTTGCATATGTTAAATAAGGATTCGTTTTTTTTTTTTTTGGAAAACCCCTAATACGTATGCATACATGGTTAAACATGCTACCATTATCATATTGTCGGATATTATCTTAAATATTTTTTTTTCAGAAAATTTATACGTTTTTCGTGACCTGCATGCCAAATTTGTATTCTTGAAATTAAAAAAAAATGAGATTGATGTTCTATTTCTGTGATGATGAATAGGGTTATGGTTGTCATACCATACCATCTGTGGAAAGAGTGAAATGTTATTGAAGACTATTTTGGCAAAGGAACAGTTTGATAATGGATTGAATTCAAGAGCCATTTCCATTATGACACATTAAGGATATACAACAATCTCAAGATGGTATTATGGTATAGTAAGTGTTTATCCACACACCTGACTAATTTTAACAAAGGGCTTTCCTGATAATACATAATTTGTGTACCAGCGCTGTGCATCAGCCTCATTGGTGGATCTAATTTAATCAATATTCATACATTTTTAGCATCGACTTTATGTTAGCTGATATTTTAGGATTTTCTGTTACTGAAATAGATATGCACTTTTGATGATTGTGTAGTTCTATCCATAGATTCATAACATAATTGAAGCTAAATATTTCCCTGGTATAGCAATTAGTAATATTTAAAATTTATTTCTTAAGACCATATATGATTGTTTCATATAAGAAAAAAACATATATAAACACACCGGCACTTGGCACAACCATGGTGAAATTGTTGAACGCTAAGCTCAAGCAAAGGGAGTTTTGTGATTTAAGAGTTAATTTTTATGACTTGCCTACTTAAGAAAAGGTATGTTTCTCGAGTCACATTCGTATTAGTTTTATACGTTGTCTAGATCATATCAATAAATCTGATGTTGATGTATGACTGAAGTGCAGGTTGGAGCACATATTGTTAAGAGAGTCTTGAGTTACCCCCTGAAGTTGATTGCACAGAATACGGGTGTCAACGGAAATGTTGTCAGTGATAGGGTATGAAATTCCAAATTCTTCGTATCATATTTGTTGTAAACTTATGCTTGTCATCAATTATAGTGTCAAGTTTTTTAGATTATGATGCTATAAAGAGCTAAATATGTTTGGCAGATTCTAGGTTTTTTTATTTTGTTGCAAACTTGCAGTACGAAATGATGAATATGTATAAAGGAATTGTAATTAAACACCAGCAACTGTAGAGATGTTTTTCATGTCATTGATGGGTTAGTTATGCACATAACTGAGAACACCGAGGCCGTTGAGGATGAATAGAGCTGAAAATGATGTTGATTGTCATATATGGTTGATGAGGTGACTAAAGGGAGTTATATGTGTGTTTCTAGGAAGAATTTGGCTTAATACCGACTTACTAGCCCATAGAGATTGGGTTGGTAGGATAGAGAAGAATCCCGGGCTTCTTATTCTATTATATTAAGTTGAAAACAAATATGAAGCGAGTTACGCAGGTTTTCTTTTTGATTCATCTAAGAGTTCCTTTCTAGATTGAAAAAAGTTTACTCAAAGATATGAAATTAGGTATTTGGATTCATGAGAACCATGTATTTTGTTATAATGATTGTCTCATTGTCTAGTGGTAAGCGTAGGTCGAAGGGTGTGCACTTCATATGTGTCAAAACAACTTCATCAATAGATGATGTCAAATTTGAATATAATGTTGCTACTGATACATATGAAGATTTAACGTCAGCTGGGATCATCGATCCAGCTAAGGTATGTTACTACAGCACAATATTCTGTTAAATTGAAGGGACTTTTGTGATTTAAGAGTTAATTTTTATGACTTGTCTGCATAAGAATCTCATCAATAAATCTGATGTTGACGTATGACTGAATTGCAGGTCGGAGCAGAGGAAGTAACAAAGATGAGGTTTGTAGAGCCAAGGAAGATGAGGCTTGTAGAGCCAAGGAAGTTGCAGTAGAAAAGATGGTGAGAAATGAGTTTGAAGCAGCTCGAAAGTTTGCATTGAAGGCCAAACAGTTATTCCTCGAATTAGATAGCATTTCGCAAATAATTGCAGTTTGTGATGTTCATTTTTCTGCACAAAAAATGATATATAATGGTGGAAATGACTTATATGGAATCCTTCAAGTCGAAAACGTAGCTGATGAAACAACCATCCAGAAACTATAAAGAAAACTTGCACTTGTACTTCATCCCGACAAAAACAAATTTCCAGGAGCAGAAGCAGCGTTTAAACTTATTGGCGAAGCACATATGACACTTTCCGACAAAGAAAAAAGGTCGGTTTATGACATCAAGTGTCGACAGTTTACCAGACCTGCTGTTACAAAGGTTCTGTGGGAATATTAAAGCCAAAGTAAGTCACCAGTTATAAAGATTCTTTTTATGTTTGGAAAGTTAATCAAAGTTGAAGGGTCTCGGTGCTTATTCCTTATAAGTACAGGGGTTAACGTTGTTAATCAGGGATATAGTTCCGTTACAGTTGGTTAACAGCTGTAATAAAAGGGGATTAGGGCTTGCAATAGAGATAGAGTGTTCTTAGTATTTCTTTCAATACAGTTGTAATTCGTTTTCTTTTCTTGAGATTAATAAACAATTGGTGTTAGTGGTTGATTGTGGTCTGAATCTTGGTGTGTTTTTACAACAGGTTCAAAACCGTCAAGGAAACCAAACTTCTAATGTTGGTCAGAACAAGTTCAAATATGGGCCGAGTACAAAGTTTAACGGTTTGAATCACGCTCACAGGTGACTACACTTTGCAAGAGCGAGTGGATGTTCAAACAGGAATACGATTGATACTCAAATTTTGTTTGGCTGATGGGTTTGACATGTTTCCGACTCTGTTGGTGACTGATGTGTCCTGCATGATCGATAGAGGTGTGGGTATTCATGGCCATCCTCTTGAAATTCAAGTAAGTTGATTATGAAAGATATAAATAAATACTGTATATGCTTACACTTTATTTTAAATGTGAAATATGTAACTTTTTTGCAGAGAAAATTTGTTGCATGATTTGGAAGATTAAACTATCTTTCTACTGTTGAACATATATAAGTCAATTTAGCAGATATGCTCTTTTCAAATTACTTCATTTTCCATTTCCATTGTTACAAAAGCATGACGACAATAACTTATTGCTTACAGGCTTTGATCTACTCAGCACTACGGTGCTCACGAGAGTGGCTATAAGGTCAAGACTGCGAAACAGTGAGGAGCTCTCGACCGATGCTGATTTTGTTGATTATGTGGAGCTCCAACCTGAGATATTATCCAATCTAATATCATGTGTTTATCCAATCTAAAGGCTGCTATGAAGGCTTGAAATGGAAAGAACTGTCTTATATCGGTATAATGTGCTCTTTTCGTTATCCAGATTGGTGAACGTTCTGGCCCAGTCTCAAAGTTTGCACCAGGTTTATTGTTTTGATATGCCAAAGTAAGTGCATTTCTTCAATATGATTTTGTATTATATTTTCATAACTAATGCTCATCAATTAAAACCATTGTTGTTGATACATCTGTTGATACAGTGGTTGATGCATCTGTTGACCAAATGATGATTTTGGTCAACAGATGGATTTAAATAGACGTTTGAAACCATTGTTGGGTTAAAACAGTATTTTTTGGAGAAAACAGTGGTTGCTTTTTTTGCAAACAGTGGTTTGACTTTGATCAAACAGTGGTTTAAGTTTGGTCAAACAGACTTTGGCCAAAACAAACTTTTGAACCACTAAGAATCATAGTTTTGCAAACAGTGGCTTGACTTTGGTCAAACAGTGGTTAGGATTTCAGTACCGATGTTGTTGATCTTTGTCAAACAGTGGTAAAAAAGTGGTTTCACTTTGGTCAAACAGAGTTTGGTCAAAACAGACTTTTGAATCACTAAGAATCATAGTTTTGCAAACAGTGGTTTGACTTTGGTCAAACAGACTTTTTTTTGCAAACAGTGGTTTGACTTTCGTCAAACAGTGGTTAGGGTTTTAGTACCGATGTTTTTTCGGGCATTCGGGTAATCTGCAAATCCATTCTCTTAAATGAACATTTTTATTTTTCTAATTCCCATTTTATTTAATCATATTTGTACCAACGGGATTGATAGTAAAGAAGCTAAAGATGTTTTGGCGCAAGCAGAAAAAAACGCGACGGAAGCTTTTGAATCTGCAAAAGAAATA
Organism: Helianthus annuus; assembly: GCF_002127325.2. Taxonomy (NCBI): domain Eukaryota; kingdom Viridiplantae; phylum Streptophyta; class Magnoliopsida; order Asterales; family Asteraceae; genus Helianthus; species Helianthus annuus. Next base: position 13,292,132 of record NC_035447.2, on the reverse strand, counting down.
CGAGTGATCATATACGACATACAAGATTGCCCGAGAAAGCAATGCAAAACAGAAACATCAGCGGGAAATGGAGGCGAATCCACAACTTTAGATTGAAGGGATTATAGCAATTTAAATGTATGCCTTTTGTTTTACAAAGTCCATGGTTTGCTATAAAGTACCATCTTCCAATAAACCATGTATACGAGTTGCATTGTAATAATTGTATTTTATCTTGTGATTATTGTCAACATTGTATCGTTGAAAAACTCTAATCCTTTTATTGTTAAGAAGTGTTTTCATATTTTGATACATCTTAGATTATGTAAGTGATGTATAGTCATTTATCGTTTAACAAAATGGCTTAGATTTGTAAGAATAACTCATGACTAATTTAATACTAATTAATCAAAACAAAAAATAAACTAAAAATTACAAGTTTTGGTACAATATATAAATATCAATGTGTGGGCACTCTTTTTTTTTTTGGATAGGAGAATGGAAATAGTCGTATGAAACTAATATATTAACCGACGAACTATCTTTATAGTTGTCTTTTAGCTATAATAGATAACACGTTTTGATACAATATCTATATACCTACATATCTATACTTTCTATCAAAATGTGTTATGCATGGTTTTCTAAAGACCACCTGTGTTTGCACACGGGTCTTACCGCTAGTACTATATAATAAAAAAAACCATTTATGGGACACTTTTATCATATTAGGCTGTGTCTTTTATAGATAATTATTATTTAGTTTAAACTCTTCTAAATAAAATATTATCCTTAAATTTAAATTGTTAATTTAAGAATTTTTTAAATAGCCAAATTATTTATCATTAAAACCAAACTTTGTGATAATATATTATTTATTTTTATTTTTATTTTCATTATTAAAAAAATATTTTATTGATTTTATTATATAATTTTGAATAAATTGCCAAAATCGTCCCTGAGGTTTGGGCATTACTTCATATATAAAATTAGATTTATTGCGGATTTTTTTTAAATATAATTTATATTTTATCACTCAAATGACTACTTTTTTTTGCTTCTTGAATAACATGTTTGACCACTGTATCTTCTTTTCAATAATCATCACCGTAATCACCATATCTATCGCGTACAGAGTATATCCATTAGTTTTTTTAAATATAATTTTCTTATTATTTGGTTTATAAAATAGTATTTATTCAACCTTTGTAATACACGAGTGTTTCTAAAGATATAACGTTTTTATTATTTGGTAAACAATATTACATTTATTCAACCTGTGTAATACACATTGTTTTAAAGATATAACTTTTTTATTTGATTTATAAAATTACATTTATTCAACCCGTACAATACATATGGTTCTTATAGATATAACTTTTTATTGTTTAATATATAAAATTACATTTATTCAAACGATGCAATAAAAGAGGTTTTTAAATATATATTCTTTTATTATTTAGTATATAAAATTTATTTATTCAACCCGTGTGATACACGGTGTTATAACCTAGTGTATGAATAATATAGAAGATAGTTCGTATTTTCATTTGAATTTCGCTCCAAAGCAACTCGTTTGTAAGTGATCCAATCTCAAGCCAGATTAAGCCCACTCGTTAGTTGGCTTGTTAGATGGCTCGTTTGGCTAGTTTAAATTAAAGTCTAAATTCGAATATTTATTTATTATAACCCAAATGACATTATAAGTGTCCAACCTTAATATTTTCTAACTTAGTCTCACCATGTATTAGTCCGATACTCAAAAATAGGGATGTTTACGGTTCAGTTTTACCGGTTTTTAAGTCAAACTGTGAACCAAACCGTTAGTACTGGTTTTTATCATCGAAAACCAAAGGTGAAAATTTCCCTAATTTCACCTTCTAACTTTTGATATAATTATGTTAGTAACGGTTTCCTTATTTTAAACCAAAGGTGCAAATTGGCAGTTAACAACATAACTAGTGATTGCTTGCTGCAAATTGGTGATGAAACAGTGACTTTTAAACCGCACCAAATTGTGCGGCAGTGACGGATCTAGAAAATTCGTATAGGGGCAACATTTCAAATAAAAGGGGCAACGAAATCGAAAAAACGTCAAAATTTTCCAAAATTTACACTACCGCCGGAGCGTTAAGGGGTAGCGGAGGCTACCCCTTATTACATAGTAGGTCCGCCCCTGTTGTGCGGGATTGTGAATGTGTATTTTGAGTCTCTAAGGGATAGGCTGGTGGTAAAATGATGTATTCCCCAACTAAGTGGTTGTGGGTTTAAATCCTGCAAAACGGAGGTGTAGTGTGATTGTAGTCATTAAAAAAAGAATGTGTATTTTGAACAGTTGTAGTTAATTAGTGTGTTTAGTAACTTTTTTATTTAGTAACTTTCAAGAACTTATTTATTCTTAAAAGTTGTATTGAACTTATTTTATGAGTTATGGGGCTCATTATACATATTGAACTACTTAATAAATTATGTCCAAAAGTATTATTTTATATTGGAATTTGAAAATAAAATAGATCTTTTTACGAGTTAAGTGGTCTAGCTTAAAGTTTGAGTTCGTTAAAATAAACAAGCTAAGCTGGCTCATTTAGGTTCCAACCCAATCCTTGATTGAAGCTACGTCGACTCCGCTCACTCATTTGGTAGCCCTAAATATATGGATAGGTATAATATGCTTGGCTCACTTATATTTAAATTATCAACAAAATTACTTGAATTTTATATTTCTCTACATTCTTTATATTAGATCATTTGTGGAAGAAATAAAGTCAAGTTTATTCATTTGCACATAAAACTAGGCGAAAATGCAATTTTTTAATTGGAACTCGTGAAGTGTTTTTAACCTAAGTTTGTAGCATTTTTTTTAATGTTTTGTTGTATGTTTTTGGCCCTAGCTTCTTGCTAGTAGTGGTTATTTGTGTTCTAAACGTACGTACGTATCTCTTTTGTATTCAAGTTCATCATTTATTTTCAAAAATTCAAGTTCATCATTAATGATGTTTCTTTGACCATTTTAAAAGAAATTATGTGAGTTTTGGATTTAAAAATTAAAAAAATGGTTGGAAGGCTAAAAATAGCATGGTAATGCACATGCATTGTTTGATTGGCCACAAAGGTGATATGGGGGGTGGAATGGTGGATCCTGTTTTTATCTTCTTTTTATATACAACTTAAAATCATAGATACTTAAGGATATACTTTTATATGCATGCTTTTGGAATTAGGATAATTTTTAACTTGTAATTTCTACAACAAAAAATAATATCCATTTCACTAGTATCACCTATTTTGCTAACCTTTTTGAATTACTAGTCATTTTTACGGCACAATTACATGATAACTAATGATAGAAGTAATAGCTTTATCATGTAAAATGCAAATTCTGCCTAAAATATAGAAGAGTTTTACGTAACCAGAATTTCAACATACTATATTATAAAGGTCTTTCTATTGTGTGAAATATTATTGTTTCTTTAAGAAGAAAATGATTTCTTTTTCTTAATTAGTACCGTCGATCTAATGTTTGAAGCCATGTATATGTTGAAAAATATTGATTTTGACCCATCAAATTAAAATCAAAGTAGTCGATTTTTAAGATGTTGGATAATGAAAGTTAATAACAAAAGGCGGACAAACAAAGAAGAAGATCAATTAAAGTTTGAGACTAATTTATTTTAAAGACCAAAAATAGTTATAAAATAGGATTCATAGTATGTTAGACTACATCCAAATTCGTGAGTAGCCACATGTTGTTTCGTTATACGTCATACCACATTCATCTTGCGAAATTTAATGATTCGGTTCCTAATTAATAATTGATATATTTTTATATATACATAATATATATTTGTACATCATTCGTGTAAAATCTACAACTAAATAGGATATTTGTTTTTCATTTGTTTCAGAACTCTATGTCAACCAGAGCCTACTGTATATTTAAGTAGAAAACTACGAGATATAAATACAAATATGTTTGTTTTAAATGTGAGGTAAACAATGGTTATGTAAGCGTATACTTCACTCTCTTTCAAACTCTCATAACAATATCCAGAACTATATATTAATGTGCAACTCTTGCAATATTCAACTAAAAACTGATTTTAATAAACATTCTACACACACATCTATATCTATACTATATCATAAATGAAAATATTTGAACATACGTGTCACTTTATGGTGTCTCATCACCCTTATTTTCCCGCATCTCTTTCATATTATAAACTATAAATTAGCAACAAAATGTTGCTTTATGAGTTGTACCCTATGTATGGGGAGTTTTTCAAAAAACAAAATTAATTTTTCATTTCTAACCCCATACTTTTCATATTTGGCAATTAATCATAACACTTTTTTATTTTCATTTTTGGCCCCTCATAATTTTTATCTTTTACAAGTTATTCGTCTTACATTTCATTCTAAATTTTACAAGTCACGCCGCAACGTGCGTGTGCGATTCACTGTTTTTGGTATTTTTTCCCATTTGATAGGCTCGTCGCAAAACGTTTATGTTTCACTGTTCAACTTAGTTATTATTTTCTACGTTTTGCGTTTCAGTCTAACTCTTTGCGTTAACGCACCGCAACGGGCGTGCGTAGTTCAACGATTCTACGTCTGTTTTTCGTGCGGTGTTATTTTCCCCTTTATTCATTTTATTTTTATGAACTTTTCAATGTTGGGGTCGCTGACAGTATTGTGACATTAGTTGTACTTGGCACAGTTTTACAAACGTTTTTAATCTATTAAGTTTTTTACTAATAATTTGTTTCGAGTTTATCCCTATATACTTCCTTTACTTAAAAAACAATTTTTACTTGCATATTTTTATTTACGCGTCGCTATAAATATGATTTGCTCTACGTTTCGACGTAAACTTTTTTCTGGAAAACGAGTCAGGTCAAATATAATACGTTTTCATTAAAAAAAACCTTTTTTACGTGTATATTTTATGTACTATAAATTTGAGTTGGTCTACGTTTCAATTTGGGAGATGAGCCAGGACAAATATAATATCTATTCGTGCGTATTTTATGTATGTTTCGTAAATTTTGTTTCTAACCATGTGGAGTCGAATTGTAATTTTTTTCTATGTATGAGTTGGATCACATATAAATTCAACTTACTTTACGTTTTGATCAAATCACAATTCTTATAAAGGTTATATCGAGCTCAATCAAATACGTCAAAATGCGCGTTTTCATACGGGTAACGCATCACACGACGTTTGGACTAATCCATTCGATGTTTGCGATGTTCTCGCGCCGCAACGCGCGCGAGTCTTATTGCTAGTTAAATATTAATTCTCTTGTATCACTATCCTATTAAATAATGATATTAAAATTGAAAAGAATATATATACATATATAGTGGAGAGTTAAAATAAGAAGAAATTTTTTGTGAGAAAAAAAAGAAGAAATTTCAACAAATAAAATGTTTTATTTTACTTAAATATTTAATGTTACTATAAAGGTTACATTGGTAAATCTACATAGATCATTAATTTGTAATCTTCCTCTTTAATAGATAACTACATTAATTTTTTTGTAACTTATCTTCAAAATATATATTTTTTTCAAGAAAAATAAAATAAAATAATTAAAAGTGTAGGATAAATTACGAGTTGTGTAGGATAAATTTCAACGTGTAGGATGAATTTCGAAATATGTAAGATAACTTTTGATATGTGTAGGCAAAAAAAGTTAGTGTGGAGGATGGTAGTCTTTATAACTAATTAGTTAGTAAAAAATAATAATAAATGAGATAAGTGAAAAAACTTTTTAATGTTTTACAAAATTACCCTTTGTTCTTTTTCTTCTCAAATGAATTTTTCCCCATATATATATATATATATATATATATATAGGGTAGGGATATGGTAAAAAGTGTCTAAAATGTGAGAAGGGTAAGAAGTGTTTTAAACCATTAGACATTTGATCTAATGGTTGAGATCAATAGGGCATAAAATGTAAATTGTGTTTTAATTAGAAGGACCTTATGTAAAATTAAAGGGCAATAGTGACTTTTCCCACGTTTCAAATATGGTAACCGTTTCAAAATCCCCATCAATCTCCTATAAATCAGCGAACTTATGGTAACTGTTTCAAAACCCCCATCAATCTCCTAAAAAATCAGCGAATTTCTCGTACTGAAATAAATTCTTCGATTTCCTTCACAACAACTTTTTATAACACTATAAAGAACAGTATATTACATGATAAAACACTATAGAAAGATATAACACTATCTGTTTACTGTAAGACACTATACATAAATAAAACACTGTTGATGGGGGGATAAAACACTATGAAAAGGAACAGTATATTACATGATAAAACACTATAGGAAGATATAACACTATCTGTTTACTGTAAGACACTATACAGAATAAAACACTATTGATGAGGATAAAACACTATGAAAAGGAACAGTATATTACATGATAAAACACTATAGAAAGATATAACACTATCTGTTTACTGTAATACACTATACAGAATAAAACACTATTGATTGGGATAAAACACTATGAAAAGGAGATTAAAGATACATGTACATAATATAACACTATTGACTGGGGAATATAACACTACAACAAGAACTTACCGTAAACAATTAAATGTATAGAACAAATCGAATTCGAATCACATCCCTAATATATCGCCTGATATTTTTGGCAGTTATCTTTGGAAATCAATTAATTGATAAGAATGAACAATTACTAATATACCATTTGAATTAATTAAGATAAGGGACACTTGTCATTCCTAAATTATTTCTCACACTTCTCACAAAAGTTGGACTTTTTACAGGATCCTCTACCTATATATATATATATATATATATATATATATATATATATATATATATATATATATATATATAGGTAGAAGATCCTGTAAAAAGTGCTCAAATTGTAAGAAGTGTGAGAAGTGTATTATAACACTATATATAATACTATATAACACCATATAAACACCGTATAACAATATGTAACACCATATAATACCATATAACACTATGTAACACTATATATCATTATATAACAAATATAACACTATAGGTTGTCTGATAGCATGTCTATGATAGATGTATAGTGTTATATTTGTTATATAATGATATATAGTGTTACATAGTGTTATATGGTATTATATGGTGTTACATATTGTTATACGGTGTTTATATGGTGTTATATAGTATTATATATAGTGTTATAATACACTTCTTACACTTCTCACACTTTAGGCCCTTTTTACACTATCCTTACCCTATATATATATATATATATATATATATATAGGTTGGGCTATATAAAAAACCCCATCTATATAAAAAACCTTAGAAAACCCAAGTTCCCGACATTTTTTTTTTGAAAAAAATAACACATGTAATATACATGTTTTTAAGACTTTTGGGCCAAAAAAATCAAAAAAGCGCCGAAGGGATAATTTAAAAAAAAAAAAAAATTTCAGCAAATTTCTGTCTTTTTTGCCTAACACATGTTAGGCACTGAAATTTGTTTATTTTTTTTAAAAAAAATCCCTTCGGCGCTTTTTTGTTTTTTTGCCCAAAACACTCTAAAACATGTATATTACATGTGTAATTTTTTTCAAAAAAAAAAAATGTCGGGAGGTTGGGTAAAAATGGGGGGAGATTTGGGTTTCCAGAGTTTTCTACCTAAATGAGGGTTTTCTGTCTAGCATTGTCCTATATATATATATATATATATATATATATATATATATAGGTTAGGGATCCTAAGAGAAATCCACCCTATTTGAAAAACTTGAGAAGCATTCTGGACCACACATTTCTCTAAGCTTTTCGTAATATACACGTATGTATAGTTTAAAATTCACTATATACACATATGTATATTGTCAAATCTTGAATTATACACATATGTATATAGTTAATTTTAAACTATACATATGTGTATATTACGAAAAGCTTAGGAAAAATATGTGGTTCAGAATGCTTCTCAAGTTTCTCAATTAGCCTAATGCTTCTCACACGATCCTAACCCTATATATATATATCATTGACAAACATTTAATTATAGTGGAGAGTTCAAATGAGAAGAATTTTTTTGTAAGAAGAAAAAGGAATAAGTTTCAACCAATAAGAATGCTTCATTTTACTTCATTTAATATTTGTATTTAATTTTAATATAAGAGTATATTAGTAAACTTACATAAATCATTAAATTATATTCTTCCCCTTTAATAACTAGCTAAATTAAATTTGTAACTACTTTTCAAAATATATATACTTTTTTCAAATTAAAAAAACTACTTAATTTAAACTGTAGAATAAATTACTAGTTGTGTAGGATAAATTACGAGTTGTGTAGGATATATTTCGAGGTGTGTAGGATAAATTTCGACTGTGCAGGATAAAATTCTATAATGTGTATGGTATATGTAGGGAAATTTTGATATGTGTAGGTTTTGTAGGAGTTTTTTTCCCAAACTAGTGTGGGTGGAAAACTTATTTACCAAAATGGGTGATTTGAAAAATATTTATCAAAATGGGTATTTTTTAAAAACTCATTTTTCTCACTCTTAATCTTAATCTTCTTTTCAAAAACATAAGAAAAGAGTTTCACAATAAATAACAAATATATATATATATATATATATATATATATTGTTGGATCGTGATAGTTTGGAAAAAAATTAACGTTTCTTTAATTTTGCTATGAACATTTTGTTTTAACTGAAAAAAATATATTTCTTTAAACCTGTTATGAACATTTTGTTTCTAACTCTTTTAAAATACAAAAATGTTTAGTCTTTGATAAATATTTTCTAGTTATTTTATAAATACTTATTTGTAAAACAGAAACACTTTTATACTTTTTTTTTCTTCAATCAACTTATTATTTTTTTATATATAGCTAACTTATTATATTTTTATTTTTATAAGTTTAAAGTATTACTGATTACATATTAATCTAGTTTTATTAATTTTTTTGTCCAATAAATTGATGTTCATGCTTGATAGGAGTAAATATTACCATTATCTTCGCTTTTGTTTATAATCCGGAAATTACATGAGCAAACTTTATATTAAAATTATTTATCTTACATAAATATAAAGGGAAAAAAAGAAAAACATTAAAAAACAAAAATGAAAGAATTAAAATAAGTTAGTTAAAAAAATAAAACAAACCGTATAATGAGTTGTACATAAATATAAAGGGAAAATAAAAGAAAAACATTAAAATACAAAAATGAAAGAATTAAAATAAGTTAGTTAAAAAATAAAGAGTAAACTGCCATTTTGGTCCCTGTGGTTTGGTCACTTTTGCCACTTTAGTCCAAAACTCAAACTTTTTGCATCTGGGTCCTTGTGGTTTCAGTTTTATTGCCATTTTGGTCCAAAAATAAAATCAGGTCATATTTGTCTTATAAAATCCTGCTATTTTGTCCCTTTCCGCAAGGGCAAAATGATCATTTCTTTTTTATAAATAAATACCATATTTTATAAGACAAATATGACCTGATTTGCCCCTGAGGAAAATGACAAAATTGCAGGAATCTATAAGACAAATATGACCTAATTTCATTTTTGGACCAAAATGGTAATAAAACTGAAACCACAGGGACCCAGATGCAAAAAGTTTGAGTTTTGGACTAAAGTGGCAAAAGTGACAAACCACAAGGACCAAAATGGCAGTTTACTCAAAAATAAAATAAACCATATAATGAGTTGTTTGGTAAAAAAAGTGACATTGAATAAAAATAAAAGCAAAAAATGCAATGTATTTGTTAAAAAAAAGAAATAAATAAAAACACTCATTGGTAAATAATTTTTTAAAATAACCTATTTTGGTAATTACTTTTTTCATCACCACCATTGTGGGAAAAAACTTAAAAGAAAACACCTATTTTGGTAAATATTTTTCAAATCACCCATTTTGGTAAATATTTTTTCCACCACCAGCCTTTTGGGAAAAAACTCGGTTTTGTAGATTATATGTAGGATAATTAATGATTAGTTGACTAATTAATTAAAGAGAGAAAAATTAATGATATGGGTTATAAATGAAATATTATTTTACTAATATGCCATTTCTTCTTTTTTTTCTTCTCACATTAAATTTCTTCTCAAATGAACCTTCCCCTTTAATTATATATATCATTGACAAACATTTAATATGAAAATAATAATTTCTAACGTTATTTATCATTTCAAAAAATAAACTTTTATTACGGATAGTTATTTTGTTATCAAATTGTTTTTACATTTTAATCAACTTCAATACTTTAGACAACTATTTTATCTACATATTTTTTATTTTAAAATTTAATTTTTATCAACTAAATTGTTTAATTATAATTTTTATGAATTTTAAAAATTCAAAATGATTTTACAGCCATTTAGGATCTGATTATAAGAAAAGATTAATTCATGTATTTACATATTCAAATATCTAATACTAGGTTATCACCCGTGTGTAACACATGTAGAGACATGTATTCATATGCCATATAATATAATGTTAAAATTAAAATAAAAATAAACATAAAAGAATAATAAAACGATTTCGAAAAAATCAACTTATCCAAAAAAAACCTAGCTTGATGTAATCAATTTTTTACAGCAGCTGTAATGGGCCGAAACACCACTTTAATTTCTTTTTTGCAGTCGTCTTTGTAACATTTTAATTTAGGGGTGTGCAAAAAAGGAAAAAAATACAAGTTTTGTCCTTTATCTTTATACCACTTTTCAGGCGGTGTCTTTTACTAGGTATTTTGTTGCAAGTTTAGTCATTTACACCCAACCCAGTTAAAAACCCCTGTTAATTATTGACAGACGGTGTCCTTTACTAGGTATTTTGTTGCAAGTTTAGTCATTTACACCCAACAATTAACAGGGTTTTTTAACTGGGTTGGGTGTAAAGGACTAAACTTGCAACAAAATACCTAGTAAAGGACACCGCCTGAAAAGTGGTATAAAGATAAAGGACAAAACTTGTAATTTTTCCTGCAAAAAATGTGGGTAAAACTCGCATGGGAAGGCCGAGTTCTCTAAATTATGACAACTCGTAGAAGTTTTCTCTTGATCTGGATTCTATATAGAAAAATTGTTCTATTATAATCAGAATAATATATATTTGAACTCGTATTTGAAATTAATCTATACCTAATAAATAAGTAATTGGTTATCATACATATCATAATTTCGAATGTCTAAGATTCTAGTAGTCATTTGAAACATTTTCTGATTATTTTTCTATGAGCTCAAACTATACTTAATAAAAAAAAAAGTAACATAATAAAATTCTTCTCTCTTATTGTTCATCAACTATTTATTATTTTCTTTATTAATATTATTTATGAACATTCTATTTTTTTAATATTTATTTTCTCAACTATTTCTCTGGTTTTTCAGCTAATTAATAACTTTTAAATATATCACTGATCCAACCCTGTTTAATACATGAGTTTCTAACCTAATGTATGTGATATAAACACGCATTTATTTATTTAAATTTAATGTAACTTAATAGTGGGGTTTCTATTATATTTTTTTATGTATGATCCGTCACAAATGATGGATGGTGATCATCGATCATACTTTCAACTATCCGACTCATTTATCTTGTATAGATTAGGTAGCACTATTGTTGTTACAAATAGGTTGGATTTGGAAACCCTAGAAGAGAAGCTAAAAATATGCATATTCAAAGATCATGTAAGGCTATGCGGTATGGTGATGGTCCTTCGTTGGAGGATGATTCGTCATGTAAGATCCACGTAAGATGGGTGTGAGGATGAGGCAAAGAGGATGAAGGTATGGAAATGGAGGGATGGACCTAAAATATATATGTATATATTGTATGTATAGGTGTATGAGAGAGGGAGAGTGATGGTTTTTTGTCTTCTTGTGGATCGTCCCCAACGTCTCAAAAGAGATGGACACGACGAAGCCGGGGGGGGGGGGGGGAGGGGGGATGTGTGGATGGGCGCCGGACCAAAACGGTGGGGGGACGGCCCCACCGTGTAGTCACAGGTGCAATCAATCCACATAAATGTCACAAATCGTTACCTAGTTTTCTGAAGTTTGTTAACAATGGAATCACGCAAACTTGATTTTTTTACTTATTTGATTTATTTTAATATTCGTGTTTACAATATTAGATGGAGGCTGATGTCATTTAGTTGAAGAATTAGGCATAAAGAATTAGGCATGCATGTGACGGTGATATTTTGCATAGACATATATATAAACTACTTAAATACATCAAATATATTGTATTAAAAGAAAGAGTTTTTTTTTCTAAAAGTAGTGTTGGTGAAAAAAGTATTTACAATTTTAGTGTTTTTTCAAAACTATTTATCAAAATATTGTTTTTATTCATTTTGTATTTGTGTTTTCTTTTAATCAACAAAAAAAAACTTATTAATTTTTTTATTAAATCAATCCACTGTTAGTATTTTTATTCGTTTACAAAAGAATAAAAATGGAAAAGAATAATTTTTTTCTTTCCTTTTCCTTGTTGACTCTTTTTATTTACATATTAATATCGTCTTTTAAAATCTTAAACCTCTACAAAACAATAATTCTTTTTTTTTTTCCAGAGTATATTCCTCATTCGGTGAATGTAATATTATAATTACATTAGGAAGTCAAGAAAACAATGAAAAGACGTGATAAAATTATTAAGTCTCATTACCAAAGTAAAACCATTAAGTAATCATCTTTTTTTTTTTTTTTTTTTTATCATATCACTTAGTTAATATTAAAAAACAAATTCGTTGTTCAAAAATTCCTACCATTTTGTTTTTTGAAATTAATTTTTCCTGTTATCTCAACCCAAGAATGTTAATATAAGTTTCACTACAGTTATAATCTTTAATTAGTTTTTTTGTATGTTTTTTTATTTCATTGTTTAAATTTACCGTGAATGATTTTATTAGTTTGTCTTTGACATGTGTTGGTTGAAAAAAATTTATAACAAGATGGAAAAGGGTATAATATTGATTTAATATAAAAAAATTAATAAATTCCTTATGTTGATTAAAAGAAAAGGTAAATACAAAATAAATAAAACATAAATAATTTGATTGAAAAAAAACATATCAGATTGACTATAAAAGAAATAATAAAAAAATAAAAATACGCACAACAAATTGATTGAATTAAAAAAGAATAAGTCTATTATGTTGGTTAAAAGAAAAAAGCAAATACAAAATAAATAAAAACCTCAATTTGGTAAATAATTTTAAAGGAATACCAAAATTATAAATACTTTTACCACCAACACTAGTTTGAGAAATAACTCTTAAAAGAAATCAACGACGCTTTTCTATTTTCTTACAAGTAAATAATTTTTATTTGAGTTGAATGTTATTGGCTCATGTTTAGAAAACTATCACATACGATATTTTCGTTGTTTATTCGTTCTTTTTTTTTTTCTGTTTAAAATACATTAAAAATTACAGTATCAAATATTAAATGTATAAATTCAAAAAAGTTGTACAAATTAACCAAACAAGTAGTTGCATGTGTCACTAGTAACCAATGGGGTAGTGATTCATTACCAAAGGCAAAGCCTTTAAACACTTTAAGAGAGAGATCTTGGGATCAAGACTGTTGAAACACTGGTTAACACAAAGACAATCAGTGGGGTTGTTTCGTCTAATGGGTTCAACCTCTTCTTCTGCTCGTGTTGATGGCTCGAGATCTGCAAAACAGTAAACACCGTTAGTCTCGTTAAGAGGGGGGAAGAGGGTTTTTCCTCTTAACCAGGCTCCGGCGTGAGAATAAGTACTGTTCTGAGAGGAAATAAACAGTGTGTGTATAGAGTGAGTAAGGAGAGTAAAAGATCCTAAACCTGAATGATGAAGGGTCCTATTTATAGCCGGAGGGTGAAGAAGGAAGGAGCAGCTGTGCCAGCTGTGAGCGCGTGCCAGCTGTCCGACCAGGGAGAATATCCTCTTGGTCTGCTCTGTCGTGGCAGATGTAGTGGTACACGTGGCGTTCTTGCATTCGCCTGCGCTGGATACCTCGTACCGGTATTGTCAGTTCTGCTCCCTGGATTGTCGCAGGCCTATGTGGCATTCTGCTAGTGGTGACACGTGTTGTCCTTTATGTCGGATAGAGCATCTTTGGTGCCAACTGTGAATCATCCAGAAGTTTCTAGAAGCTTCTGGAGTGTTTCGTTGACGTGGATGCCTTGTGTGCACAAAAGTGGTGTGGTCCCTGCCATGTAGGCAGGGAATTGGGACCATACCTCTTCAAAGACCTATATATACACACCAATATTTGCACATAAAAATTTATGGCTACATATTAACAATCAAGTCTTACTCTTTTTATCTAATGAAATTCAAAGCTTGTGTTTGCATATAGACATCAATACTTGTTCATAATCAATAACCATGCCATGTGGTTTATTGTTGTGTTCTGTGTTCAGGCACATTCATAGTTTTATTAATTGTTTGAGGTATTTTGCTACATTTAGTCTTTTAGAATGTAACATATCCAAAAAATTAGTTTTAGTTATATCAAAATGTTTCTAATACTTAATCGAACCCGTTTCTTACTGAAAAAAATTAGGTTACTTAAGTTTTAACCAAGTTGTTTGAAGTAACTCCACTACTAGTAATCAGTGTTCACAACCCACATAAAAAGTTTGTAAAATGCATATATAGAGACACAAACAACATATATTCGTGACGGCTTACACATGTAGAGTCACAGTCAAATACAAATTCAATTTATGAATGACTTTTTAAATTCCTGTATATATACTCGGGGCATTTATTCTCATTCCAAAAGTTATGAATAATACATGTTGTAACACTGTATGTTGTGGAATATTATGAATAGTAGTGAAGTTTAAGTTTTGTTTCTATAAATAGGCATGTATACTGTGTTGGGGTACAGTAACGTTGCGTGCTCCACGTTGAGTGTTTGTGCATCACGTAAACAAATACAACGTCTACATCTATATACGGCTGTAAAGCAAGTGCATGAAAACATATGTATGGAAGAAGTTTAAGCCTAGCTTGATTCTAGGCTAACTAGCTGGTAAACCCTTAAAGCTTGAGGACTCGCGGGTTTTACTATGATCGGACTCCACCATGAGAATAAATATTTGCTTGTTAAGAGAATAATGAATACATAGAGAGATAGAGAAGTGATTAAGAGAACTGAATGCTTATCTTTGTCGAGATAAGCTTATATACCTTTCATTGGTTAACTTTTATGTATTTAATGTTTTTCATCAAGGGTGTTTCTAGTCGGATGAATAGGTAGATCATATGCCAATGAGGTAGTGGTAGAGTGATTAGGGAAATACTTGGTGTTTCTTGTGACCCAGGTTCCATTTTCACTCTCCCTATTATTTTCTGCGCCATCCAGGGCAGGGCAAATACGGGTGGCGCCGATTCGTCTTGGATGGGAGGTGAAGTTTTACTGAAAATTCACTGTCGTGCATTCGAATTCGGGCGGGTGGAGGTCGGGTTTCTTCGCATCTGGGAGAGCCAAGGGACTGGCGGCGTCGAGTAGTCGACCTTGGCCATAGCGTCCAGTGTCACGGTAGTTGACATGTCGTTCCTTACCGTTCAAAAAAAAAAAAAAAAAAAAAAAGAATATGTAGATCATATGCTCGTCCTTTGGACTTTAGGGTGCATATTATATCTACTTACTATTGAAATCTTTGACATTTACTTCTTATTAGATAACCTATTAGATCGTTTCCCTATGGTTAGACCTTTGTCTCACAATCCATCCTTTAAGGTCCGGATGGGTCAATATTGTCCGGTACGAGGAGATATATTTTTTTTTTCCTTATCCACATCCTTTGATGAGGCATCATGCTTGTGTAGTTTGGTCCTGTGACATACCTTTACTTTTTGTGAGTTGTGGTTTAAGGATAGCTACTCATTTATTCAGTGGTTTTGTTTGCACCTATCATGGTCCCTCACTTTGGTCACTTTGTTGCAAGTCCATACAAAGAGTTATCTCGTTAATTTAGTGATATTTGTGACCCTCCAAATAATTTATAACAAAAAAATAAATGGATTATGAAATAGAAGCCCAAAAAGAGTATGATGTTGGCAAGGTTCATGAAGGGCATAATGGTAATTGTCTATGAAAACCTTAATATGGGAAGGGACTAGATCATGCTCCTCATTTGCAACTTTCTTGAATATATATATATATATATATATATATATATATATATATATATATATATATATATATATATAGAGAGAGAGAGAGAGAGAGAGAGAGAGAGTATGTGAGAATCAAGTTATGATAACACCACTTTCTCGCAAAGAATCAAAGTTAATGATCACGATTTCTTCTCGTATCATCCGCAAGTCTGCAAAGTGTAAATACGTTATTTCTAGCGGGGTTTCGAAGCGATTAAAGCCCAGGTTAGTGTTTTCATGATAAAGAGGTGAGTATCACGTAGAAGTTCATATGTTTTTATGTTTGAAGCTTATAATGATGTTATGGGTTGATCTTTATGCATTTCCAACATGAAAGTTAGGACCTTGACGTCGAATAAGGCTGTATCTGAAGGGACAGCCGCTATTTATGCGTTTCTAGTGTTTCACATGTACTTTTCACATGACACCTTTTCGCGCGTAATGTTAGTTACCACGTAGTACTTTTCGCATGTAAAATCTAGGTTTCGCGTAATAGATTGACATTTATAGTACATTTATCGCATGAATAGCTATATGAAATGTATGATATGCACTATATAGGAGTATGTGAATAGTATAACTTGTGAAATGTTGCCAAATGACTTAAAGCTCTGCCCACGCGAAAAGTAGCTTTTTGCATGGAAACATTTCGTGTGGAAAGCCTCATATTTCGCATGGTTGACGTATACGAAAAGTTGACACGGTTCACATGTGAATCTTTGATCTGATTAACTAAGTGTTTGAGGGCTTGATTATTCATAATAGTCGGTTAAAAATCTAACTCCCATGTGAGTTCTAGATGTCCTTTTTACTATTTTTGGCTGATATGCATGCTACCTTACATGTTTATGATTGGAACCATCTGTAGTGATTTTTAGCTATTACACGCTTATGCTTGATGTTACATTTATACGATTGATATTATATGATTGTTTTTAATTGTTAATGATTGATATTAAATTGTTTAAGTCCAACATTATTGATATCTGGAATATGCTACTAGAAAACTATTGATGAATCTCGTGAGCACCATGACGTAGCGGGAATGGGAAGTCTTATGTTCGTATGAGGCTACTTCACTTCGTAATAAACATTTGATGGTGAAGTTTGCTTCACAACTTAATGCCTATATGGATTATTGATTTTTAACATGGTTTAACTTTACTTACCAAATGCTTTTACTCAAATGATAACTTAATGTTTATAATCTAAATTAGAACTCACTCATATCTGACTGCTTTTAGCATGCATGTCAGGTTAAACATGTACTAATGCTAGATTGGAAGTCACTTAGCATGGAACGAAGGCCACCTTAACCTGAAGTCTGGCATTCCATTGACGATAGTTGACTTGTTATGACTTTGATTGTTATGTTCAAACTTTTATAGCTAAATGATTTGAATACTTGATGTATTTCACGGCGATTGTCTCACATTTATCAGTTTAAGAGCTATGATTTGATATTTGACTTCAACTTTGAGATTTCCCAGGTTTGGGGCCTCACAAAATTTTTAAGGTTATTGAATTTGTCAAAATAAAATAAAAAAAGAATTAAAATACAAAGAAACTGGAGTTTGTCAAGATAAATGAATTTCATTAGAATTAAAGTTAAATGAGTTGAGAAACATGTTAGGTAGCGTTTGGTACGAATGAATAGAAGGCGGAATGATCCATTCTATTGGAATGAAAAGAAACATGTTTGGTTGTCAAGTGGTAATCGAATGGAGCATTCCACAAGGAATGTAAACCTTCCAAATATAATAATTTTCATTTCTTGGTAAGGTGGTGTTTTTTTTATTCCTTCAAGGAATGGAAAGATATATTATTATTATTATTATTATTATTATTATTATTATTATTATTATTATTATTATTATTATTACCATTATTATTGTTATTCTTATTGGTTTTAATAACTCACTCACGGCCGACACCACTACTGCCATAGCTGCCGCAGTGAATACCGTCGCTGCCGTCACCCACTTCCGCCACTACCACCACCACCACCACCCACCTCCACCCCAGCTGTCTCCTGCCACCACCCGCCTCCACCCCAGTCGTCACCCACCTCCGCCAAACAACACAAAGTAATGATTCATTTCATTCTCACATGGTAACCAAACAAGACATGGAATGGTAATGATCCATTCCATTACATCGTCCATTCCATTACCTCGTACATTCCATTCACCCGTCTATTCCATTACGCCATACCAAACAAACCCTTAGTTGATAAAGAATTATTTTTTTATTGGAAAGTTACTAAAGAAGTTGAAATGTAGTGGAGCTGACTGTAGTGGTGGGTGGTAGTGAGGGAGGGGTTGGCAACAACTAAGATAGACGACTGCGAAGACAACGGTAGTGAAGGAGGGGAAGATTCTAACCCTTTGATTTATTTATTATACTAAAGATACCAACCAAATAAAAATGAAATTCATTATGTTCAATCAATGTTCAATGTATCCTATGCGCTTAATCATTGTGTGTGTAAATTATTCTCTTTTATGACCTTAAGTGTTTCTTATTACATTTATATACCAACAAGTAATCGTCATCACATGTGGCAGAGACAATGGCGTTGAATAACATCCCAAAATTTCAATAGATAGGTGGTTTTTTTATAAGGACATTATGATAATTAAAACATAAAAAACCCACGTTGCATAGAAATACGTGGAAGGCTCATGAGGGGCAAGAAAAAAGTATTTTTACATGATGGTATATAAGGGGAATGGTAACCCAGACCAACATTTCATAACACCTCATTCCATCACTTCCATCGCTGTATGGAGAGAGAGAGAGAGAGAGAGAGAGACCAGAGTATTGAAAGGGAACATCAAAGGATCATTTGTGATCTAATTCCTTGTAAGAAAGGGGTTTCTCGGATCGGTTTCAGCTGGTTTTCTTAGCTTTAAATTCGGTTACGGTTCAAACAAATTAAAGGTAGTGAAAACTCTTTTAGATATGGTTCCTCGTAAAAATATATACATGGAAACACGATTTATGTTGATTCAAAGCTTATAAATTCATAAAGTTAGCATCTGTTGGCGGTAATTCCCGACTCATCACAAGTCGGTGATGTGAAAGGGTGACAAAGGAGTTCAAGTCATAAGTCGGTGAACTTGAGGGATCAATGTTGACAAGTTGGTCATAATTGGTTAAGTTTCCTAATTACATTATAATTATATTTGGTAATGTCTTGGTCACCAAGTTAGGGTTATTTGGTAATGTCTTGGTCACCAAGTTAGGGTAAGCCTATATAAACCATGTTAGGGTTAGACATTATTAAAAGATAAGAGAGAAGAGAGACAAGACTAGAGAGAAACCGAGTTATGGTTTGAGAGTCTGTTTGTAATCAGTTTTGAGCTATTTTCTGATTAATAAGATTGAGAGTTATTCGATCTAAATTCTTTTATTCATCTTTTCTATTCGGTATGTGTTATGGGTGAAATTCTGAGCCCAAATCCTGGAAAATATCTTGATATATATCTTGTTTATGTAGTATCTGTTTACATCCGGGAAGCTAGTTCAGGATATTGGTAACATCCTGAATGGTATCCTCGGGATTACTAATGGATTATGTGCAGGTACGTGGGTTAGAAGCTAGCAACGTTAACAAGACTTATTCCACGGAAGACTCGGTCCAAGTCGTTCAAATGAAGACGTTGAAGCCGTATTACTCGGTCCATAACGTTCATAATGGAATATTCGGAGTAGCCCATATTTGTAGGGATTATTGTTTGTAATTCATTACTATAAATAGGTGGGTATATCAGATCAACTAGGACATCACAATCACACTCGCTACACTCTAACACTTGCTCTCTAGCAATTTTCACTTTCATACAAATTCATTGTAACACTTAGCGATCTGATCTATATCCTGCACTGTATCCTGATATTTGAAGCAATAGAAGAACTAGGCAGCTGCGATTGTCAGCTCCCGAGGTTTTGTGCCGGCGATCTAGATTGATCAAGGGCTTTCCTCGTACATCTCGTGTCAACCCCTTTACTTTTTGCTCATTGTTTGATCGTAGATACAGCTCAATATCCTGGGCCGTATCCTGAACACTGTTTTTCCAAACAACATAACCAGCATATTTTCAACACACTTTTTAGCACACTACCTCACTTAACTAATCTGATCACTTAATTGCTTCGGTAATTTTTGACCAAAACAATTTGGCGCCCACCGTGGGGCAAGTGGTGCTCTCTTTGCTAAAAATTTTTGGTAAATCGCTAATCGGTTTTCTATTTTCAAAACTCTTTGCCACATTGTCCGTAATGGCCTCTAGATCAAACATGAGTTCCTCTACTGTGTCTGCTGTGACTTCTGCCACTACCGGTTCGGTGCTTCCACCACCTCCTCCAAGGATGCCAGCCTCTACACAATCTCAAGATGTTATCCCTACTCAGAGTGTCCAGGGATCTGCTCCTGTTTTAGCTTCTAACGATGAAATTCTAACCTTATTTGGAAGTGTGCAGGAACAAATGAGGCAGCAACAGAAAACAAACCAAATGCTTTTAAGGGAAATACAACTCCTGAAGTCTGGCTCGAGCAGATCTGCTGAGGATAATGTCACTCCATTACACCCCAGAGCGTTGAACTTCAGTTCAGCTGTGTATACTGAGGATAACAGGGGGAATATTGTGCCCAGCCTTCCTCAATCATACTCCTGAAATACCCTCCTCGGTCAGGATATCAACCATGAGGAGCTCAGGATATGCTTCAGGATATGGGCAAAATCCTCTAACGGGTAACGTATCAAATAATAATAATGCTATTACCACTAACAGTGTTGGATCTTTGCAGGATACAACTGTAACGTCAGAATTATCCAGGGAGCTTCAGAAATTAAAGGATATGATATCCAGTGTACCTGGGGTGGTGCAACCAATTCCTGAAGTATCCCAGGATAGCCACAGGATATCTCGGTTCGTGCATCCTATATGTGATGCTGAAATCCCAAAAAGATTTCAGACTCCGAACATGAAGCTTTACGACGGAACCACAGATCCTGAAGAGCATATTGCCCAGTATAGGGAAATGATGGAGATCAACCCTATCCCTCCAGATCTCAAGGAAGCGTGCTTGTGCAAGGGTTTTGGTTCAACCTTGACAGGATCAGCTTTGAAATGGCTCTTGAATGTTCCTCCACATTCGATTACATCTTTTGCTCAATTAGTAAATTTATTTAATAGTCAGTTTTCTTGTAGTAGAAGCTTTGAAAAATTAACAAGTGATCTCTACAGGATAACACAAGGGCCTCAGGAATCCCTTAGGGATTATGTGAACAAGTTCAGCCAGGAATCACTAGACATTCCCCATCTTGATGTTGCAACAGCTGTGCAAGCTTTCAAGATGGGGCTGCAAAAGGATTCTCAATTTTATCAAGACCTTGTAATGAACCCATGCAGGAACCTGGATGAAGCCCGGAACAGGGCCCTAAGATATATTCGGTTGGAGGATGACAGAAAGATGCAAGAAAGGATGAACTCATCCAACACTTATGAGTCAACTAACAGGAAGTCAGAATCCTCATTCAAGTCATATCGGCCTAAGCCATATGGCAGAAATGAGAACAAGAGAGTGAATGCTGTCGAAGATCAGGATCCTGAAGAGTATCCTGAATTATTTGAATATTGCTTTTCTGTTAACATTCCTGAATTGATGTATGCCATGCAGGGTCTAGGGGACAAGGCAAGATGGCCTCGAAAGAATCAACAAAAAGCAGATTGGAAAGACAAATCAAAATGGTGTGCTTTCCACGAAGATTTTGGACATATGACTGAGGATTGCATCGCTCTGAGGAAAGAAATAAGCTATCTTCTAAGCAAGGGATACTTGAAAGATCTCTTAGGGAGAAAGAAAAATAAGGGTCAGGATACTGAGAAGGATCCTGAGCGAGCGGCATCACCTCCCACCGATGCCAAGATAATCAACTTCATTTCAGGAGGATCCGACATTTGTGGAACTTCGTATTCTGCAGCAAAGAGACATGCAAAGGAAGCTAAGACCGAAAGGGGAGACAAACCTGTCAGGATGACTACCCTCACAACTGACAAAGTGATCACTTTTGATGCAGATGACAGGGATACTGTCCAGGATCCTCACCATGATGCTCTGGTAATAACGTTATATGTGGCTAACCATTTTGTACGCAGGATACTAGTTGATAATGGCAGCTCCGTCAACATAATCCAACTAGAAACTCTGAAGAGAATGAATGTGTCTCCAATGGATATCACTTCAAAATCTACCGTGCTTGTTGGGTTCAGTGGAGAGGCTAGAAACACAGTGGGAGAGATAAAGTTGCCAGTATACGTTGAAGGAGTCAACAAGATACAACGTTTCTGTGTGATGGATTCTCTATCCTGCTATAACATCATCCTAGGAAGACCGTGGATTCACGATATGAAGGCCGTACCATCGACATATCACCAATGCATCAAGATCCCTACCCCTTGGGGGGTTGTCAAGATCGATAGTGATCAGCAAGAGGCGAAAGAATGTTACTCATCCTCAATGAAATCCTCGACCAAGCCAAGTGCTGCATAGCAATTAAAGATGCGGGCCCAGGATATCATGGAGAATCCGGAGCAGGATGTGAAGAAAGTTATCCTGGATCAGGATAATCCTGATATCTCGGTGCTCGTAGGGACCAATATCCCTCAGGATATTGAAGAGCAATTAATTAACTTTTTGAAATGCAGGATGTCAACATTCGAATGGAAGCATGAGGACATGACAGGTATGTTTTGGTCAAAAATCACACAAGGATAATGTAACCAAACTTTATGTAAACGGGGTATGATGCTTGGTTAATTATAAAAGTAAAGGATCACTTTTATGAGAAATATGCAAAGACACAATGATTTATACGAGGAAAAAGCCCTTGATCAATATATGATCTCCGGCATAAAAAACCTCGGGTGATGGCAACTACCGATCACCAAACTTCAATATAAGAACAAAAATGATTACAACTTCGGATGACAATGAGCTGAGTACAAGGATCACTATTGTTTCGAGTGTCTAAGTGTGTGAGAATTGCGTTGTATGTCGTGTGTCTTTTCTTCCAAATAATGGAGAGTGGTATTTATACAAGTGTAGGTGACCTATTTTAGGTAAAAGGACTAATTATCAGCTCATTACCCCTTTAGAAATAAAAGACAATCTAGCCTAAATTGCCGCCCATAAATCAAGCCATGTTTCCATATCCTGTGCAACGTCTATCTCCGATTAAGCTCTTGCCATAATTGTGAAGACGCGTCCCTTGATCATGATGCTTAGAGCGTATCCTGCTAGATATTCCTGCAAAAATAACATTGCATTAAGCGAAGATGATCGTTAGTATGAGGATCCTATAATGTCCCATGATCCTGATCCTGAAGTCCTGCTGAGGATCACTGTCTGCCAAAGAAACAAGGATCACTGGTTAGGATCACGTGTAAGGATCACCTATAATAAAAATCCAGCCCTAACAATTGCCCCCAAAATATAAGGAGTTTATTGTAAATTGACGAGTTATATTTTGTTTCGATCTTATCTCCAACGGGCGACTCCGAATAACTAGCCGTTACACATGGACTAGCCGTTGCGATCATTACGTCATAGATGTGACAATCCCTGCAGATCATGATTATAAATAGGAGATAGGGTGAGGATCAGTTTGTATTTAAATTCAGGATATACTCCCTTTATATTCTCCACCGAAGATTGATCAGGTATTCTCCTCTTCTCTCTTTCCTTTCTATATTCTCTTTGCTCTGTTTTTTGCTCCGTCTCTGTTTCTGTTCCGTCACAAACATGTTGCTCCGGAATTCTCCACACAAGGATTCCAAGAAGGATAGTCCCCTAAAAGGCCAGGGGATTATCAAGGATTCCCCTACGGAGCGATGTTGCTTTACTGACGTTCACGTAGACAGAATTCGTCATTGCTTTCCGGCGAATACTGTTTTCAAATCCTTCGTTCCTACAGCTTTAAGCGACTTTGTTTCAGATGTTTGGGTGGCTTTTCCTGCTACCCCGTTCACCATAGGGTTTTCATATCCTTTTCCAGACTTTACCCAGTCTTTCTTTTCCTTAACCGACATTTCTTACATCCAAGCTATGCCGATGATCTGGAGGGTTCTGTATACCTTCGAGAGGATCATCGAGCAGGAAGGGATTGATCTGGGGATGGCGGAGTTGGCTAATCTTTATGATCTCACCACCTTTGGTTCTCACCGGTATTTGTTGAAACGGAAAGCCGGGGAGGATCATCCTGTCTTCAAGGTCACTAAGAACGATACAAACTGGAAGCGTCGCTTTTTCTTTGTTAGGAGGGATTCCATCCCAGATGGGAAGGATCTGCCCAAGGAATGGGCCACTCATGGTAGGATAGAGGATCCTCGAAGGATCACTATCAGCCCTGTCTCATATAATGAGGATCACTAATATCTCTTTTTATCTCTTGTGCAGCTATATCCATTGCTCATCTGAAATTAAGCCCTGCTGCAAAAGAGAGAGTCCTAGCTTTTAAAAAGCTTATTCCTGAAGTCAGAAGTTTCCAAGTCACCGTCCAAGATTCTCAAGAAGTATCCTCTGCATCTGCCACTATGTCAAGTAAGTATCCTTATAGAAAATAAATTATATGTTGGATTGTTTGATTAATAAAGCAACTTATCTTGTTTTTTGATTGTGTAGGTGCTGGAAAGTCTGCCAGGTCTGTCAAATCTGCTTCTAAATTTGGGATAGATGATCTCACCAACGTCAAGTCTTCGAGGAAGAAGGCTCCTGCTGCCAGTCCTTCAGTTTCAGCCCCCAAGGCATCTATCCGGGGCAAGGGAAAAAAGAGGAAAACCTCTGAAGATCTCCAAGGATTTCCCCTCCTCCGTCAGCAATTCCTTGACTACGTGAATGAGGTAAGGATCACTGCCCCTGTTGGTTATCCATTTCGAATATCCTGTTTGTGTATCCTGTTTCTTTGAGGATCATCCGGTTCTGAACTTACCTTATTTCCCTCTTTGCAGAAACTTGCCGAGATCGAGACCTATCTTGGCCATGTTGAGGATCAAGAGAGCCAGATTGCCGACCTTCAACAAATGGGCGTGCTTAAGGATCTCAAGATAGCAGATCTTGAGAAGGAACTCCGGGCCACGAAGGATGAGGCTGCTCAGAGTTTGATCGATATGGATAACGAGAAGCAGGAGATCACCCAAGATGCCAAGGTCTCCGCGGCAATTGCTATGTACAAGATACAACTTCAGATGGCTGAGGAGGCTCAGGATCCTACCTTTGACAAAAGCTCGTGGGACGTTGAAGGTTGGAAGGCAAGGCTGGCGGACCTGGAGGACGAGGATGAGGCTGAGGAGATCCCCATGCTGGAAGGTGGTGATGCTGAGAAGGATCAAGGTGGAGATGCTGGTGGTGATGGAGCAGCAGAGGTGTGAGCTGCTGGATTGGGCGATGATGGATATTTTTGACTAGGCCGGAGCCCAATTTTTTAGGTTTGGTAATAGTTTTTTGTGGTAGTGGTGTTTGTGAAACAATTATGGTCTGTAATCTCTGAACAATAGTTTTTAGGGTAAAGGATCTTGGATCCTTTGAACAATAGGTAGGATTACAAAAGGTGGAGGGATCCTCTGTTTGGGGGATGAAGCCTTTGTGATCCTGCCGCTTTTACTTTCCTGTACCTGCTAAGACCGCATAGACAATGGACACCCTTTGCCAACCCATGTGGACGGGCCACGTTTTGCTGGTAGAAACGTGGGTTGGCAATTTTGACAACTTTTTGCAAGGGTTAAAGATCCTTTTGCTAATAATATAACCTTAATCTTTCTGGCTTATCCTGTGTTGTTATCCTTTGTTTATCTTTTTAGTTTCTAATTGTTTTAGAAATAACAATAATTAAGCAAACTATGTTCGAGAAATATAGGATATGATCCTGGATCAAATATCCTATAATCGAAAATTTTCAAGGTAGTTTATTTTAAGGATCATAGGTTCAGTTGTCAAGGTCTAAAGGTTTTTCAAATGAATAATGAAATTAAAAATAGTTAAGGATCATACCTGAGGATCCAAGTTAGGATCCTATCCTTTAATCGGGATAACCACAAGTAAAACTTTAATGGATGATAAGGATTAAGGATCCTTATTTGCTTAACTTCGAGAACCTGAAAAATGGAACATATCTTGGGACTAAGCCAATGTAAGAGATAAATTAGTAGCTGGGGACATGCCCAAAGGATAACTGAGGATGATCCCGGAGGATCACTGGGGACAAGCCCATAGGATAACTGAGAATGATCCTGGAGGATCACTGGGGACAAGCCCAAAGGATAACTGGGGACAAGCCCAAAGGATCGTATGTAAACTGGAGTATGGCCCTTTCTGGCGACTATCCAAACTTAGTGACATGAAAATGTCAAAACCTTAGCTAACGTGAAAACGTTAGAAACCTTAGGAACGGATGTATGGTACGTCTACCATTATACGTAGGATCCTAAATATAGCCAGTACGATGAGGTTGTCAGCCCCGGAAGTGGGTACTGGTCCGAAAGACGTGAACTATATCAGGATCATCGTGCGCTGCTGGCGGAAACTGGGGATAATCCCAAGGATAACTGGGGTTGGACCCAAGGATCTGCGGTGCTTTTGAAGATCTTTGACGATATGCTGAAGATACCTGAACTTATCATAACTCAAATGTTTCGTGAGTAGAGGATGAAGGATACATGATCCTTATCCTTAGGTAAAAAGTAAGAAAATGCAATAGTTTCTAGGATAAGCATATTACCAGAGTAAGGATCACTGATATCACCGGGATCCTTTAAGGATACTTCAATGTAAGGATCACGTGCACGGAGGGTCATGTTCACATGAAATATTTCTTTAAGTGAACAACATTCCAGGCTCTTGGCAACAAGTTTCCTTCCATGGTTAGCAACCTGTATGCCCCCTTTCCTGCTTCAGCTTCAATCAAGTAGGGACCTTCCCATTTTGGTGCTAACTTCCCGTCAGCAGGATTGATAGTATTTTGAAATGCTTTTCTCAACACCATATCTCCGACTTGGAATTTCCTTAATCTGACATTTTTGTTGTAGGCACCAGCCATTCTTTGTTGGTAGCTTGCCATCCTTATCCTAGCTAGATCCCTGATTTCTTCAATAGTGTCCAAATCCTGAGCTAGAATTGTAGCATTTTCTTCAGGATCACGAGCACTTGTTCTAGCAGTTGGGATCACCATCTCTGTTGGGATCACTGCTTCTGCCCCAAATACTAAAGAAAAAGG
This sequence comes from Helianthus annuus, assembly GCF_002127325.2. Classification (NCBI taxonomy): domain Eukaryota; kingdom Viridiplantae; phylum Streptophyta; class Magnoliopsida; order Asterales; family Asteraceae; genus Helianthus; species Helianthus annuus. The sequence goes on along the minus strand of NC_035447.2, from coordinate 13,264,705 downwards.
TGTTTGACCAGTGGCATTCTTGGGAGTTGTTCTATCAGCCCATAGCACATAAGGTAACTCCTCTGCCCATTTTCCCTTCTTGGATCCTAGCTTCTTCTTCAGATTGTTGATGATGATCTTGTTGGATGATTCTGCTTGGCCATTGGCTTGTGGATGAACTGGTGTTGATGTTATCATCTTGATTCCCCAACTGTCACAAAAGTTAGTAGTTCTGCTTCCAATGAATTGGGAACCATTATCACATACAATCTCAGAGGGAATGCCAAATCTAGTTATAATGTTTCTTTTGATAAAGGATATAACTTCTTTTTCTCTGACTTGAGCAAAAGCTTCAGCCTCTATCCACTTAGAGAAGTAGTCAGTCATGGCAAGCATAAATACTTTTCCACCAGGTGCTTTAGGGAGCTTGCCAACTATATCCATTCCCCATCTCATGAATGGCCAAGAGGATGGTATGGGGTGTAGCAATTCAGCTGGTTGATGAAGGATATTGCTGTGTCTTTGACAAGGATCACATTTCCTAGCATATTCTATAGCATCCCTTTTCATGGTTGGCCAGTAGTATCCTGTTCTAAGGATCCTTGAGAATAATGCCCTGCCCCCAGTGTGGTTTCCACAATCTCCTTCATGGAAGTCTCTCAACACTTCTTCAATTTCAGGATCCTCAATACATCTTAAATATGGTCCTGCAAGGGATCGTTTATATAGCACATTATTTAAGATTGTAAATTGAGATACCTTGATCCTGAAAGCTCTAGGATTTTCTCCCATTGGAATCTCTCCGTCTTGCAAGTATTTCATGATTGGTGAGACCCATGATCCTGCATAAGATTGAGCTTCTTCACTAGGGATTACTGCAGTATCCTCTTCTATTTCCATGGCCACTTGACTTTCAATAGCAGGGGCCAGGATATGGATGATAGGGATACTTATGTCTTCTTGAATTTTTAAGGATGATCCTAAGTTGGCCAATGCATCAGCTTCCTTGTTATCCTCCCTTGGTACTTGTGTTAAGCTGAAAGAAACAAAAGAGAGTGCAAATTATTTGACTATCTCTAAATATTTGGTTAGTTTTTCACCTTTAACAGCATAGGATCCATTAAAGTGATTGGTGATCAATAATGAGTCTACATATACTTTAAGATATTTTACCCCCATATCCTTAGCAATTTGTAAGCCAGCAATTAAGGCTTCATATTCAGCCTCATTGTTAGTTGCTTGGAACTCACAGGCTATGGAGTGGGGTATTATGTCCCCCTGCGGCGATTTTAGTAGTATCCCGAGCCCTGTGCCCTTGACATTTGAGGATCCATCAGTGTGTAGTATCCAAGGATCCTTGGTCTCATCCAGCTGTTGGACCTCCAATTCTGCTTCTCTTTGTAGATCACTACTGAAATCAGCCACAAAGTCAGCTAGTGCTTGGGATTTAATGGCTGTTCTTGGCTCATATCTTATATCATGGGCACTAAGCTTTACTGCCCACTTAGCCATTCTTCCTGACATCTCTGGTTTCCTGAGGACATTCTTAATTGGAAAGTTAGTTCTAACAACAATAGTATGGGTTTCAAAATAATGCCTTAACGTAGTTGATGCCATGATTAATGCAAGAATAAGTTTTTCGAGGTGTGAGTACCTGGATTCGGCATCAAGTAAACTCTTACTTACATAGTAGATAGGATATTGTGTACCTTCATGATCCTTAACAAGGACAGCACTTACAGCGGTTGAGGATACCGCCAAATATAAGGATAACACATCTCCTTTTTCGGGCTTTGTTAATGCTGGTGCTGAGGACATATATTCTTTAAGGGCTTGTAAAGCATTCTCATGTTTCTCAGTCCATTCAAACTTCTTGTTCTTCCTTAGGATATCGTAAAATTCTTTACATTTTTCTGAGGATTTTGATATGAACCTGTTCAAAGCTGCAATCCTGCCTGTCAGTCTTTGAACATCCTTGGCATTGGCAGGAGATTTGATATTTACTAATGCTTTGATTTGTTCCGGGCTTGCTTCAATGCCCCTCTGAGTTACCATGTATCCTAGGAACTTTCCTGCCTTAACACCAAAATGGCATTTTGAAGGATTAAGTTTCGTGTTGTAATTATCAAGGATATCGAATGCTTCTTCCAAGTCCCTTAGGTGATCCTCAGCTTTCTTTGACTTGACCACCATATCATCTATGTACACCTCCATAGTTTTTCCAATTTGATCTTTGAACATCATATTTACCAGCCTTTGATATGTTGCACCTGCATTTCTTAGTCCAAAAGGCATGGCAATATAACAATATAAACCGGTTGGGGTCATAAAGGCTGTATCCTCTTGGTCAGATGGTTCCATCTGAATTTGTTGGAATCCAGATGACGCATCCATAAAGGTCAACAGTTCATGCCCCGCTGTTGCATCCACCATGGAGTCAATGTGGGGTAATGGGAAAGGATCCTTGGGACATGCCTTATTCAAATCAGTGAAATCGACACATACCCTCCACTTTCCATTTTTCTTTTGGACAACGACCACATTGGCTAACCATTTTGGATATTTTACCTCTCTGATCATACCTGCTCGAAGTAGTCTCTCTACTTCTTCTTGGATAATGGCATTCCTTTCTGGTGCAAACTTCCTCCTTTTTTGATGGATTGGTTTGATAGACCTGTCAATGCCAAGTTTGTGAGTAATAATATCCTTAGATATACCTGTCATATCTTCATGTTTCCAAGCAAAGGTAGGTTTTCTTCTTTTGAGGAAGGATATTAAGTCTTCTTTCATCTTGCCAAGGATCCCTGATCCGATATAGATTTTTGATTCAGGATCATTAGGATCCAAAAGGATTTCGTCCACATCTTGTTCCCTTGCCTCCAAGACATCCCTCGGAGGATACTGTAATTGCTATTGCTCCCTTGGCTTCGAGGTTGGCTTCATGGATGAGGTATAACAATCCTTAGCCTCCTGCTGATCACTGTCGATCTTGATTATTCCCCATGGGCTAGGGAGCTTCACACATTGATGGTAGGTAGATGGGACTGCTTTCATATCATGTATCCAAGGCCTGCCAAGGATAACGTTGCAACAAGATAAACAGTCAATAACACAAAATTTTTGGTAATTATGTAATCCTTCCACGTAGATTGGGAGTTTGATGTCCCCCAGAGTTTTCTTCGTTTCCCCACTGAATCCTACAAGCACGGAGGATCTTAGTGTGATGTCTGATTCTGGAATTCCCATCTTCTTCAGGACATCAAGCTGGATAATGTTCACTGAGCTCCCTCCATCAATAAGGATCCTGCGGACAAAATGGTTAGAGATAAAGAGAGTGATAACTAAACTATCATGGTGAGGATCCTGAATGTTAATGCGATCATCCTCATCAAATGTTATCATTTTCCCTTCTGAGACACTTGATGTTCTAATAGGCCTTTCTCCATTATCCATTTTTGATTCTTTTGCATGTCTTTTGGCCGCCGAGAAGGATGTACCACAGATGTCTGATCCTCCGGATATAAAGTTGATCACTTGTGCATTTGCCGGAGGTGCTGGAGCTTTTTCGGGGATCCTTTCAGGATCCTGGGTCCTTTGCTTTTTTCTCCCCAGCAATTCTTTTAGATGCCCCTTGCTTAGCAGGTATCCAATTTCTTTTCTTAAGGCTATGCAATCTTCAGTTAGATGCCCGAAATCCTCGTGGTATGCACACCATTTTGACTTGTCTTTAGTCCCGGATGGTTTGATCATTCTTCCTGGGCCACCTAGCTTTTTCACCTAGATTCTGCATTGCAAGGATCAGTTCATGATTATCAACGGAAAAACAATATTCTGAGATTGGAGGATATTCTTCATCATCCTCTTCCTGGTCAACAGCATGCACATTCTGATTTTCATTTCTATGGTAGGATTTGAATTTGTTGCTCTTGAAGGAGGATCCTTGCTTATCTTGTTTTGAGGATCCTACTTGTCTCTCCTGGATCCTCTTGTCATCCTCTAGCCGGATGAACCTGAGTGCTCGAGTTCTTACTTCATCTAGATTCCTGCATGGTGTCATAACAAGATCATCATAGAATAATGAATCCTTAAGCAGTCCCATTTTGAAGGCTTCAACAGCCGTAGCCATATCCAAGTTGGGAATGTCCAAGGATTCTTTACTAAATTTAGTTATATAATCCCTTAATGATTCATTATGATTTTGAGTTATCCTGTACAAATCACTAGTTAATTTTTCAAATTTTCTGCTACAAGAGAATTGGTTATTGAATAAATTAACTAAATTAGCAAATGAAGTAATAGAGTAGGGGGAAGACTTAGCAGCCACTTAAGAGCTGATCCAGTAAGAGTGGATCCAAATCCTTTACATAGGCATGCTTCCTTCAACTTTTCTGGGATAGGATTGATCTCCATCCTCTCCCTGTATTGTGCTATATGCTCCTCTGGATCCGTTGTGCCATCATACAGCTTCATGGTAGGGATATGGAACCTTTTGGGTACCTCTGCATCACAAATTGGTGGTGCAAAGCGAGATACCTTGTGGCTTCCATCTGCAATCTCTGGGATAGGCTTGACTACCCCTGGAACACTTGAGATCATATCTTTTAGCTTCTGCAACTCCCTGGCCATAGCATGATTGGTACCTGTATCCTGCATGAATCCATGGTTAGTGGTAGGATAATTATTTAAAGTGTTACCTCCCATTGGGTTCAAGTTAGGGAACCCATATTGCTGGGATTCTGGAACAACGGAGGGACCAGTGGAAGCAATGGTCTGCATTGGAATGAAGTCCCCTTGATGGACATCTAGACTTCCTGTTTGCAAACTTTTTAGGGATCCTGGTATCTGGAAGGATCCTGGTGTCTGGGATGATCCTGGAACGAAGGAGGATCCTTGAACCTGGGATGATCCTGGAACAAAGTAGGATCCTTGAAACTGCTGTGCCCCCGGATAGGCTCCCGGATTCATGAAGGATCCTAAATGCTGGGGTTAGGATCCTGCCGGCTGGAAGTGTGAGCCTAATGCCTGAGTCATTGCTGTCGATCCGTGGTGCAATCCTCTTGATTCTCCCGTGATTTGCACGTCTGGAATTCCTGATGGCTAAGAAGTAATCATTGGAGTATCAAAGCTCAAGGATTTGGGCATCAGTGGAGAATGATCCTCTGCCGTTTTCTTCTGTCTTTTGAGATCTCCAATTTCCCTGAGGATCCTTTCATTAGTTTCATCCTGCTGCTGCATACGATCCTTCATCTGCAAAATCAAAGTAAATACATCACTAGTACTGGGAATATAAGAATTCATAGCAGAAGGAGATGGAGATTTAGAAGTAGTAGGAGTTTGTCTCTTCTCAGCATTCTTCTGGGATCCTGCCGGTGGTGGAGGCAGAATGCTCTGGGACGAGGTGACTGCAGACATTGCCGTGGACATGTTTTTCAATGATGAAGCCATGTAACTCTTCGAAATGATTTCGAACAAAAGATTTTCTTATGAATGAAGCACCAATTGCCCCACGGTGGGCGCCAAACTGTTTTGGTCAAAAATCACACAAGGATAATGTAACCAAACTTTATGTAAACGGGGTATGATGCTTGGTTAATTATAAAAGTAAAGGATCACTTTTATGATAAAGATGCAAAGACACAATGATTTATACGAGGAAAAAGCCCTTGATCAATATATGATCTCCGGCATAAAAAACCTCGGGTGATGGCAACTACCGATCACCAAACTTCAATATAAGAACAAAATGATTACAACTTCGGATGATAATGAGCTGAGTACAAGGATCACTATTGTTTCGAGTGTCTAAGTGTGTGAGAATTGCGTTGTATGTCGTGTGTCTTTTCTTCCAAATGATGGAGAGTGGTATTTATACAAGTGTAGGTGACCTATTTTAGGTAAAAGGACTAATTATCAGCTCATTACCCCTTTAGAAATAAAAGACAATCTAGCCTAAATTGCCGCCCATAAATCAAGCCATGTTTCCATATCCTGTGCAACGTCTATCTCCGATTAAGCTCTTGCCATAATTGTGAAGACGCGTCCCTTGATCATGATGCTTAGAGCGTATCCTGCTAGATATTCCTACAAAAATAACATTGCATTAAGCGAAGATGATCGTTAGTATGAGGATCCTATAATGTCCCATGATCCTGATCCTGAAGTCCTGCTGAGGATCACTGTCTGCCAAAGAAACAAGGATCACTGGTTAGGATCACGTGTAAGGATCACCTATAATAAAAATCCAGCCCTAACAAGGTATATCTAAAGACATTATTACTCACAAGCTTGGAATTGACAGGTCATTCAAGCCTATACAACAAAAGAGAAGGAAGTTCGCCCCTGAGCGGAATGCAATTATCCAAGAGGAAGTTGAAAGATTATTGAAGTCCAGGATGATTAGAGAAGTCAAATTCCCTAGATGGCTAGCAAATGTGGTAGTGGTTCAAAAGAAGAATGGGAAGTGGAGAGTCTGTGTAGACTACACAGACCTGAACAAAGCTTGTCCAAAAGACCCATTCCCTCTGCCTCATATAGACTCGATGGTGGATGCCACTGCCGGTCATGAAATGTTGACCTTCATGGATGCATCCTCAGGATTCCAGCAGATTCAAATGGAACCTTCGGACCAGGAGGATACTGCTTTCATGACACCAACAGGTATTTACTGTTATACTGCTATGCCTTTCGGTTTAAAAAATGCAGGTGCAACGTACCAGAGATTGGTGAACATGATGTTTAAAGACAAACTGGGGGACACCATGGAGGTGTACATTGACGATATGGTGGTCAAATCCAAGAAAGCTAAGGATCATCTTCAGGATATTAAAGGAGCATTCGATATCCTAGACCAGTATAATATGAAACTTAATCCTGCAAAGTGCCATTTTGGAGTGGGGGCAGGAAAGTTTTTAGGATACATGGTAACAAAAAGAGGGATAGAGGCAAGCCCGGAGCAGATCAAAGCTATCTTGGATATAAAGTCACCCTCGAATATGAAGGATGTTCAACGGTTAACAGGACGAGTGGCAGCCTTGAATAGGTTTATTTCAAGATCCTCGGAAAAGTGTAAAGAATTCTATGATATCCTGAAAAAGAATAAGAAATTTGAATGGGGCGAGAAGCATGAAGCAGCCCTGCAGGATTTGAAGCAGTATCTCTCAACCGCGCCTCTATTGATGAAGCCTGAGGATGGTGAACCATTATCCCTGTATCTGGCAGTATCAGGGAATGCAGTAAGTGCAGTACTGGTAAAGGATCACGAAGGTCAGCAGTATCCTGTTTATTATGTTAGCAAAAGTTTGTTAAATGCTGAAACTAGATATTTTCATCTAGAAAAGTTAATATTGGCTCTAGTTATGGCATCAACAAAGCTTAGACATTATTTTGTAACACATAGGATTCATGTTAAAACTAATTATCCTGTCAAGAATGTGCTTAGGAAACCAGAGATGTCGGGTAGAATGGCTAAGTGGTCGGTAAAATTAAGTGCCTATGATTTAATATATGAACCTAGAAATGCAATAAAGTCTCAGGCTCTAGCAGACTTTGTGGCTGATTTCAGTAGTGATATTCAAAATGAAGTAGACCTAGAAGTGCAACAACTAGGAGAAAACTTAGAATCCTGGACATTATATACTGATGGTGCATCTAATGTAAGGGGTGTAGGTTTAGGTATACTACTAAAATCGCCACAGGGGGACATAATACCCCAGGCTGTTAGATGTGAATTCCCTGCTACTAACTGTTAGGGCTGGATTTTTATTATAGGTGATCCTTACACATGATCCTAACCAGTGATCCTTATTTCTTTGGCAGACAGTGATCCTCGGCAGGACTCCAGGATCAGGATCATGGGACATTATGGTGATCCTCATACTAACGGCCACTTCCGCTTAATACAATATTGTTTTGCAGGACCATCTAGCAGGATATGCTCTAGACATCATGATCCAGGGACGCGTCTTCACAAATATGGCAAGAGCTTAATTGAAGAAGGACGTTGCACAGGATATGGAAACATGGCTTGATTCATGGGCAGCAATTTAGGCTAGATTGTCTTTATTTCTAAAGGGGTAATGAGCTGATAATTAGTCCTTTTACCTAAAATAAGTCACCTACACCTGTATAAATACCCCTCTTCCTCATTCGGAAGAAGAGACACGACATACGACACAACTCTCAAACACTTAGACACTCAGTGATCCTTGTACTCAGCTCATTACTATCCGAAGTTGTAACTACATTTTTATTATATTGAAGTTGGTGATCGGTAGTTGCCATCACCCGAGGTTTTTTATGCCGGAGATCATCCATTGATCAAGGGCTTTTTCCTCGTATAAATCATTGTGTCTTTGCATCTTTATCACAGAAGTGATCCTTTACTTTCATAATTAACCAAGCATCATACCCCGTTTACATAAAGTTTGGTTACATTATCCTTGTGTGATTTTTGACCAAAACAGTTTGGCGCCCACCGTGGGGCAATTGGTGCTTCATTCATAAGAAAATCTTTTGTTCGAAATCATTTCAAAGAGTTACATGGCTTCATCATTGAAGAACACGTCCACGGCGATGTCTGCGGTCACCTCATCACAGATCACCTTGCCTCCTCCACCGGCAGGATCTCAGAAAAATACTGAGAAGAGATCAACTCCCACTTTCTCTAAACCTCTATCTTCTTCTGCTATGAATTCTTCTATTCCCAGTACTAGTGATGTATTTGCTTTAATTTTGCAGATGAAGGATCGTATGCAGCGGCAAGATGAAACTAACGACAGGATCCTCAGGGAAATTGGAGATCTCAAAAGACAAAAGAAAGCGGCAGAGGATCATTCCCCACTGATGCCCAAATCCTTGAGCTTCGATACTCCAATGATCACTTCCCAGCCATCAGGGATCCCGGACGTGCAAATCATAGGGGAGTCAAGAGGATCACATCTCAACTCGGCAGCAATGACTCAGACATCAGACTCACATTTTCAGCCTGTAGGATCCTATCCTCAATACATGGGATCCTTCATGAATCCGGGAGCCTATCCGGGGGCACAGCAGTTTCGAGGATCCTACTTTGTTCCAGGATCATTCCAGGGCCAAGGATCCTCCTTTGTTCCAGGATCATTCCAGGGCCAAGGATCCTCCTTCGTTCCAGGATCATCCCAGATACCAGGATCCTTACAGATGCCAGGATCCCTAAAAAGTTTGCAAACAGGAAGTCTAGATGTCCATCAAGGGGATTTCATTCCAATGCAGACCATTGCTTCCACTGGTCCCTCCATTGTTCCAGAATCCCAGCAATTCGGATTCCCTAACTTGAACCCAATGGGAGGTAACACTTTAAATAATTATCCTACCACTAACCATGGATTCATGCAGGATACAGGTACCAATCATGCTATGGCCAGGGAATTACAGAAACTAAAGGACATGATCTCAAGTGTTCCAGGGGTAGTCAAGCCTATCCCAGAGATTGCAGATGGGAGCCACAAGGTATCTCGCTTTGCACCACCAATTTGTGATGCAGAGGTACCCAAAAGGTTCCATATCCCTACCATGAAGTTGTATGATGGCACAACGGATCCAGAGGAGCATATAGCACAATACAGGGAGAGGATGGAGATCAATCCTATCCCAGAAAAATTGAAGGAAGCATGCCTATGTAAAGGATTTGGATCCACTCTTACTGGATCAGCTCTTAAGTGGCTGCTAAGTCTTCCCCCTTACTCTATTACTTCATTTGCCAATTTAGTTAATTTATTCAATAACCAATTCTCTTGTAGTAGAAAATTTGAAAAATTAACTAGTGATTTGTACAGGATAACTCAAAATCATAATGAATCATTAAGGGATTATATAACTAAATTTAGTAAAGAATCCTTGGACATTCCCAACTTGGATATGGCTACGGCTGTTGAAGCCTTCAAAATGGGACTGCTTAAGGATTCATTATTCTATGATGATCTTGTTATGACACCATGCAGGAATTTAGATGAAGTAAGAACTCGAGCACTCAGGTTTATCCGGCTAGAGGATGACAAGAGGATCCAGGAAAGACAAGTAGGATCCTCAAAACAAGATAAGCAAGGATCCTCCTTCAAAAGCAACAAGTTCAAATCCTACCATAGAAATGAGAACAAGAATGTGCATGCTGTTGACCAAGAAGAGGATGATGAAGAATATCCTCCAATCTCAGAATATTGTTTTTCCGTTGATAATCATGAACTAATCCTTGCAATGCAGAATCTAGGTGAAAAGGCTAGGTGGCCCAGGAAGAATGATAAACCATCCGGGACTAAAGACAAGTCCAAATGGTGTGCATACCATGAGGATTTCGGGCATCTAACTGAAGATTGCATAGCCTTAAGAAAAGAAATTGGATACCTGCTAAGCAAGGGGCATCTAAAAGAATTGTTGGGGAGAAAAAAGCAAAGGACCCAGGATCCTGAAAGGATCCCTGAAAAGGCTCCAGCACCTCCGGCAAACGCACAAGTGATTAACTTTATATCCGGAGGATCAGACATTTGTGGTACATCCTTTTCAGCGGCCAAAAGACATGCAAAAGAATCAAAAATGGATAATGGAGAAAGGCCTATTAGAACCTCAAGTGTCTCAGAAGGAAAGATGATAACATTTGATGAGGATGATCGCATTAACATTCAGGATCCTCACCATGATAGTTTAGTTATCACTCTCTTTATCTCTAACCACTTTGTCCGCAGGATCCTTATTGACGGAGGGAGCTCAGTGAACATTATCCAGCTTGATGTCTTGAAGAAGATGGGAATCCCAGAATCAGACATCACACCAAGATCCTCCGTGCTTGTAGGATTCAGTGGGGAAACGAAGAAAACTCTGGGGGACATCAAACTCCCAATCTACGTGGAAGGATTACATAATTACCAAAAATTTTGTGTTATTGACTGTTTATCTTGTTGCAACGTTATTCTTGGCAGGCCTTGGATACATGACATGAAAGCAGTTCCATCTACCTACCATCAATGTGTGAAGCTCCCTAGCCCATGGGGAATAATCAAGATCGATAGTGACCAGCAGGAGGCTAAGGATTGTTATACCTCATCTATGAAGCCAACCTCGAAGCCAAGGGAGCAATAGCAATTACAGTATCCTCCAAGGAATGTCTTGGAGGCAAGGGAACAAGATGTAGATGAAATCCTCTTGGATCCTAGTGATCCTGAATCAAAAATCTATATCGGATCAGGGATCCTTGGCAAGATGAAAGAAGACATGATATCCTTCCTCAAAAGAAGAAAATCTACCTTTGCTTGGAAACATGAAGATATGACAGGTATATCTAAGGATATTATTACTCACAAACTTGGCATTGACAGGTCTATCAAACCAATCCATCAAAAAAGGAGGAAGTTTGCACCAGAAAGGAATGCCATTATCCAAGAAGAAGTAGAGAGACTACTTCGAGCAGGTATGATCAGAGAGGTAAAGTATCCAAAATGGTTAGCCAATGTGGTTGTTGTCCAAAAGAAAAACGGAAAGTGGAGGGTATGTGTCGATTTCACTGATTTGAATAAGGCATGTCCCAAGGATCCTTTCCCATTACCCCACATTGACTCCATGGTGGATGCAACGGCGGGGCATGAACTGCTGACCTTTATGGATGCATCATCTGGATTCCAACAAATTCAGATGGAACCATCTGACCAAGAGGATACAACCTTTATGACCCCAACCGGTTTATATTGTTATATTGCCATGCCTTTTGGACTAAGAAATGCAGGTGCAACATATCAAAGGCTGGTAAATATGATGTTCAAAGATCAAATTGGAAAAACTATGGAGGTGTACATAGATGATATGGTGGTCAAGTCAAAGAAAGCTGAGGATCACCTAAGGGACTTGGAAGAAGCATTCGATATCCTGGATAATTACAACATGAAGCTTAATCCTTCAAAATGCCATTTTGGTGTTAAGGCAGGAAAGTTCTTAGGATACATGGTAACCCAGAGGGGCATTGAAGCAAGCCCGGAACAAATCAAAGCATTGATAAATATTAAATCTCCTGCCAATGCCAAGGATGTTCAAAGACTGACAGGCAGGATAGCAGCCTTAAACAGGTTCATATCGAAATCCTCAGAAAAATGCAAAGAATTCTACGATATCCTAAGGAAGAATAAGAAGTTTGAGTGGACTGAGAAACATGTGAACGCTTTACAAGCCCTTAAAGAATATATGTCCTCAGCACCAGCATTAGCAAAACCGGAAAAAGGAGATGTGTTATCCTTATACCTGGCGGTATCCTCAACCGCTGTAAGTGCTGTCCTTGTCAAGGATCACGAAGGTACACAATATCCTATCTACTATGTAAGTAAAAGTCTACTTGATGCCGAATCCAGGTACTCACACCTCGAAAAACTTATCCTTGCATTAATCATGGCATCGACTAAGTTAAGACATTATTTTGAAACCCATACTATTGTCGTTAGAACTAATTTTCCAATTAAGAATGTCCTCAGGAAACCAGATATGTCAGGGAGAATGGCTAAGTGGGCAGTAAAGCTTAGTGCCCATGATATAAGATACGAACCAAGAACAGCTATTAAATCTCAAGCACTAGCTGACTTTGTGGCTGATTTCAGTAGTGGTCTACAAATAGAAGCGGAATTGGAGGTTCAGCAGCTGGATGAGACCAAGGATCCTTGGATACTACATACTGACGGATCCTCAAATATCAAAGGCACAGGGCTAGGGATCCTACTAAAATCGCCACAGGGGGACATAATACCCCACTCCATAGCCTGTGAGTTCCAAGCAACTAACAATGAGGCTGAATATGAAGCCTTAATTGCTGGCTTACAGATTGCTAAGGATATGGGGGTAAGATATCTCGAAGTATATGTAGATTCATTATTGATCACCAATCACTTTAATGGATCCTATGCTGTTAAAGGTGAAAAACTAACCAAATATTTAGAGATAGTCAAAGAATTGGCACTCTCTTTTGTTTCTTTTAGCTTAACACAGGTACCAAGGGAGGATAACACGGAAGCTGATGCATTGGCCAACCTAGGATCATCCTTAAAAATTCCAGAAGATATAAGTATCCCTATCATCCATATCCTGGCGCCTGCTATTGAAAATCAAGTAGCCATGGAAATAGAAGAGGATACTGCAGTAATCCCTAGTGAAGAAGCTCAATCTTATTCAGGATCATGGATCCCACCAATCATGAAATACTTGCAAAACGGAGAGATCCCAATGGGAGAAAATCCTAGAGCTTTCAGAATCAAGGTATCTCAATTTACAATCTTAAATAATATGCTATATAAACGATCCCTTGCAGGACCATATTTAAGATGTATTGAGGATCCTGAAATTGAAGAAGTGTTGAGAGACTTCCATGAAGGAGATTGTGGAAACCACACTGGGGGCAGGGCATTATTCTCAAGGATCCTTAGAACAGGATACTACTGGCCAACCATGAAAAGGGATGCTGTAGAGTATGCTAAGAGATGTGATCCTTGCCAAAGACATAGCAATATCCTTCACCAACCAGCTGAATTACTACACCCCATACCATCCTCTTGGCCATTCATGAGATGGGGAATGGATATAGTTGGTAAGCTCCCTAAAGCACCTGGTGGAAAAGTATTTATGCTTGCCATGACTGACTATTTTTCCAAGTGGATAGAAGCTGAAGCCTTCGCTCAAGTCAGAGAAAAGGAAGTCATATCCTTCATTAAAAGAAACATTATAACTAGATTTGGCATTCCCTCTGAAATTGTATGTGATAATGGCTCCCAATTCATTGGAAGCAGAACCACTAACTTTTGTGACAGTTGGGGAATCAAGATGATAACATCAACACCAGTTCATCCACAAGCCAATGGTCAAGCAGAATCATCCAACAAGATCATCATCAACAATCTGAAGAAGAAGCTAGGATCCAAGAAAGGAAAATGGGCAGAAGAATTACCTTATGTGCTATGGGCTGATAGGACAACTCCCAAGAATGCCACTGGTCAAACACCTTTCTCTTTAGTATTTGGGGCAGAAGCAGTGATCCCAACAGAAATGGTGATCCCAACTGCTAGAACAAGTGCTCGTGATCCTGAAGAAAATGCTACAATCCTAGCTCAGGATTTGGATACTATTGAGGAAAACAGGGATCTAGCTAGGATAAGGATGGCTAGCTACCAACAAAGAATGGCTGGTGCCTACAACAAAAATGTCAGAATAAGGAAGTTCCAAGTCGGAGACATGGTGTTGAGAAAAGCATTTCAAAATACTATCAATCCTGCTGACGGGAAGTTAGCACCAAAATGGGAAGGCCCCTACTTGATTGAAGCTGAAGCAGGAAAGGGGGCATACAGGTTGCTAACCATGGAAGGAAACTTGTTACCAAGAGCCTGGAATGCTGTTCACTTAAAGAAATATTTCATGTGAACATGATCCTTCAATGTGATCCTTACATTGAAGTATCCTTGAAGGATCCCGGAGATATCAGTGATCCTTACTCTGGTAATATGCTTATCCTGAAACTATTGCATTTTCTTACTTTTTACCTAAGGATAAGGATCATGTATCCTTCATCCTCTACTCACAAACCATTTGAGTTATGATAAGTTCAGGTATCTTCAGCATATCGTCAAAGATCTTCAAAAGCACCGCAGATCCTTGGGTCTAACCCCAGTTATCCTTGGGATTATCCCCAGTTTCCGCCAGCAGCACACGATGATCCTGGTATAGTTCACGTCTTTGGGACCAGTACCCACTTTCGGGGCTGACAACCTCATCGTACTGGCTATACTTAGGATCCTACGTATAATGGTAGACGTACCATACATCCGTTCCTAAGGTTTCTAACGTTTTCACGTTAGCTAAGGTTTTGACATTTTCATGTCACTAAGTTTGGATAGTTGCCAGAAAGGGCCATACTCCAGTTTACATACGATCCTTTGGGCTTGTCCCCAGTTATCCTTTGGGCTTGTCCCCAGTTATCCTATGGGCTTGTCCCCAGTGATCCTCTGGGATCATTCTCAGTTATCCTTTGGGCATGTCCCCAGTTACTAATTTATGTTTTACATTGGCTTAGTCCCAAGTTATATCTCACTTTTCAGGTTTTGGAAGTCTAAACACATAAGGGTCCTTAATCCTTATTAACTATCAAAGTCTTATCTACGATTGTCTCGATTGAAGGTTAGGATCCTGACTTGGATCCTCAGGTATGATCCTTGACTATTTTGATTATATTCATTATCCTAACCGACCCTTATACTTTGACAACCAAACCTATGATCCTTGAACTAAAATGCTTTGAATATTTTCGATATCAGGATATTTGATCCAGGATCATATCCTAAATTTATTAAAACATATTTTCAACTCTTGGTAAATATACTACAAAGACAATTGAGAAAAAAGAGGATAATTAAAGGATAACGACACGAGATAAGCCAGAAAAGTTAAGTTATATTATTAAATAAAAGGATCATTAACCCTTTCAAAAGATTGTCAAAATTGCCAACCCACATTTCTACCAGCAAAACGTGGCCCGTCCACATGGGTTGGCAAAGGGTGTCCATTGTCTATGCGGTCTTAGCATTTTGCAGGAAAATTAAAGCGGCAGGATCACAAAGGCTTCATCCCCCAAACAGAGGATCCCTCCACCTTTTGCAATCCTACCCATTGTTCAAAGGATCCAGGATCCTTAACCCTAAAAACTATTGTTCGAAGATTACAGACCATAATTGTTTCAAACACCACAAAACTACTATCAAAATTTAAAAAAATTGGGCTCCGGCTATGTCTAGAAGTTTCCATCATTGCCCAATCTCGCAGCTCAAACCTTCGCTGCACCATCACCACCAGCTCCACTCGCCTCCCCCTGATCCTTACCGGCATCTCCACCTTCAAGCATAGGGATATCCTCAACATCATCGTCATCCTCCAGCTCTGCTAGCCTTGCCTTCCAGCCTTCAATGTCCCATGTGCTCCTATCAAAGGAAGGATCCTGAGCCTCCGTGGCCATCTGCAGTTGTATCTTGTACATAGCTATCGCGGCAGAGACTTTAGCATCCTGAGTAATGTCATGCATCTCATAATCGAACTTGATCAATGCTTTGACAGCCTCATCCTTAACGGCCCGGATCTTCTTCTCAAGATCAGTGATCTTGAGATCCTTCAGCACACCTGTTAGGGCTGAATTTTTATTATAGGTGATCCTTACACATGATCCTAACCAGTGATCCTTGTTTCTTTGGCAGACAGTGATCCTCAGCAGAACTTCAGGATCAGGATCATGGGACATTATGGTGATCCTCATACTAACGGCCACTTCCGCTCAATACAATATTGTTTTGCAGGAACATCTAGCAGGATATGCTCTAGACATCATGATCCAGGGACGCGTCTTCACAAATATGGCAAGAGCTTAATCGAAGAAAGACGTTGCACAGGATATGGAAACTAGGCTTGATTCATGGGCAGCAATTTAGGCTAGATTGTCTTTATTTCTAAAGGGGTAATGAGCTGATAATTAGTCCTTTTACCTAAAATAAGTCACCTACACTTGTATAAATACCACTCTTCCTCATTCGGAAGAGGACACACGACATACGACACAACTCTCAAACACTTAGACACTCAGTGATCCTTGTACTCAGCTCATTACTATCCGAAGTTGTAACTACATTTTTATTATATTGAAGTTGGTGATCGGTAGTTGCCATCACCCGAGGTTTTTTATGCCGGAGATCATCCATTGATCAAGGGCTTTTTCCTCGTATAAATCATTGTGTCTTTGCATCTTTATCACAGAAGTGATCCTTTACTTTCATAATTAACCAAGCATCATACCCCGTTTACATAAAGTTTGGTTACATTATCCTTGTGTGATTTTTGACCAAAACAGTTTGGCGCCCACCGTGGGGCAATTGGTGCTTCATTCATAAGAAAATCTTTTGTTCGAAATCATTTCAAAAAGTTACATGGCTTCATCATTGAAGAACACGTCCACGGCGATGTCTGCGGTCACCTCATCACAGATCACCTTGCCTCCTCCACCGGCAGGATCTCAGAAAAATACTGAGAAGAGATCAACTCCCACTTTCTCTAAACCTCTATCTTCTTCTGCTATGAATTCTTCTATTCCCAGTACTAGTGATGTATTTGCTTTAATTTTGCAGATGAAGGATCGTATGCAGCGGCAAGATGAAACTAACGAGAGGATCCTCAGGGAAATTGGAGATCTCAAAAGACAAAAGAAAGCGGCAGAGGATCATTCACCACTGATGCCCAAATCCTTGAGCTTTGATACTCCAATGATCACTTCCCAGCCATCAGGGATCCCGGACGTGCAAATCATAGGGGAGTCAAGAGGATCACATCTCAACTCGGCAGCAATGACTCAGACATCAGACTCACATTTTCAGCCTGTAGGATCCTATCCTCAATACATGGGATCCTTCATGAATCCGGGAGCCTATCCGGGGGCACAGCAGTTTCGAGGATCCTACTTTGTTCCAGGATCATTCCAGGGCCAAGGATCCTCCTTTGTTCCAGGATCATTCCAGGGCCAAGGATCCTCCTTTGTTCCAGGATCATCCCAGGTTCACGGATCCTCCTTCGTTCCAGGATCATCCCAGATACCAGGATCCTTACAGATGCCAGGATCCCTAAAAAGTTTGCAAACAGGAAGTCTAGATGTCCATCAAGGGGATTTCATTCCAATGCAGACCATTGCTTCCACTGGTCCCTCCATTGTTCCAGAATCCCAGCAATTCGGATTCCCTAACTTGAACCCAATGGGAGGTAACACTTTAAATAATGATCCTACCACTAACCATGGATTCATGCAGGATACAGGTACCAATCATGCTATGGCCAGGGAATTACAGAAACTAAAGGACATGATCTCAAGTGTTCCAGGGGTAGTCAAGCCTATCCCAGAGATTGCAGATGGGAGCCACAAGGTATCTCGCTTTGCACCACCAATTTGTGATGCAGAGGTACCCAAAAGGTTCCATATCCCTACCATGAAGTTGTATGATGGCACAACGGATCCAGAGGAGCATATAGCACAATACAGGGAGAGGATGGAGATCAATCCTATCCCAGAAAAATTGAAGGAAGCATGCCTATGTAAAGGATTTGGATCCACTCTTACTGGATCAGCTCTTAAGTGGCTGCTAAGTCTTCCCCCTTACTCTATTACTTCATTTGCCAATTTAGTTAATTTATTCAATAACCAATTCTCTTGTAGTAGAAAATTTGAAAAATTAACTAGTGATTTGTACAGGATAACTCAAAATAATAATGAATCATTAAGGGATTATATAACTAAATTTAGTAAAGAATCCTTGGACATCCCTAACTTGGATATGGCTACGGCTGTTGAAGCCTTCAAAATGGGACTGCTTAAGGATTCATTATTCTATGATGATCTTGTTATGACACCATGCAGGAATTTAGATGAAGTAAGAACTCGAGCACTCAGGTTTATCCGGCTAGAGGATGACAAGAGGATCCAGGAAAGACAAGTAGGATCCTCAAAACAAGATAAGCAAGGATCCTCCTTCAAAAGCAACAAGTTCAAATCCTACCATAGAAACGAGAACAAGAATGTGCATGCTGTTGACCAAGAAGAGGATGATGAAGAATATCCTCCAATCTCAGAATATTGTTTTTCCGTTGATAATCATGAACTAATCCTTGCAATGCAGAATCTAGGTGAAAAGGCTAGGTGGCCCAGGAAGAATGATAAACCATCCGGGACTAAAGACAAGTCCAAATGGTGTGCATACCATGAGGATTTCGGGCATCTAACTGAAGATTGCATAGCCTTAAGAAAAGAAATTGGATACCTGCTAAGCAAGGGGCATCTAAAAGAATTGTTGGGGAGAAAAAAGCAAAGGACCCAGGATCCTGAAAGGATCCCTGAAAAGGCTCCAGCACCTCCGGCAAACGCACAAGTGATTAACTTTATATCCGGAGGATCAGACATTTGTGGTACATCCTTTTCAGCGGCCAAAAGACATGCAAAAGAATCAAAAATGGATAATGGAGAAAGGCCTATTAGAACCTCAAGTGTCTCAGAAGGAAAGATGATAACATTTGATGAGGATGATCGCATTAACATTCAGGATCCTCACCATGATAGTTTAGTTATCACTCTCTTTATCTCTAACCACTTTGTCCGCAGGATCCTTATTGACGGAGGGAGCTCAGTGAACATTATCCAGCTTGATGTCTTGAAGAAGATGGGAATCCCAGAATCAGACATCACACCAAGATCCTCCGTGCTTGTAGGATTCAGTGGGGAAACGAAGAAAACTCTGGGGGACATCAAACTCCCAATCTACGTGGAAGGATTACATAATTACCAAAAATTTTGTGTTATTGACTGTTTATCTTGTTGCAACGTTATTCTTGGCAGGCCTTGGATACATGACATGAAAGCAGTTCCATCTACCTACCATCAATGTGTGAAGCTCCCTAGCCCATGGGGAATAATCAAGATCGATAGTGACCAGCAGGAGGCTAAGGATTGTTATACCTCATCTATGAAGCCAACCTCGAAGCCAAGGGAGCAATAGCAATTACAGTATCCTCCAAGGAATGTCTTGGAGGCAAGGGAACAAGATGTAGATGAAATCCTCTTGGATCCTAGTGATCCTGAATCAAAAATCTATATCGGATCAGGGATCCTTGGCAAGATGAAAGAAGACATGATATCCTTCCTCAAAAGAAGAAAATCTACCTTTGCTTGGAAACATGAAGATATGACAGGTATATCTAAGGATATTATTACTCACAAACTTGGCATTGACAGGTCTATCAAACCAATCCATCAAAAAAGGAGGAAGTTTGCACCAGAAAGGAATGCCATTATCCAAGAAGAAGTAGAGAGACTACTTCGAGCAGGTATGATCAGAGAGGTAAAGTATCCAAAATGGTTAGCCAATGTGGTTGTTGTCCAAAAGAAAAACGGAAAGTGGAGGGTATGTGTCGATTTCACTGATTTGAATAAGGCATGTCCCAAGGATCCTTTCCCATTACCCCACATTGACTCCATGGTGGATGCAACGGCGGGGCATGAACTGCTGACCTTTATGGATGCATCATCTGGATTCCAACAAATTCAGATGGAACCATCTGACCAAGAGGATACAGCCTTTATGACCCCAACCGGTTTATATTGTTATATTGCCATGCCTTTTGGACTAAGAAATGCAGGTGCAACATATCAAAGGCTGGTAAATATGATGTTCAAAGATCAAATTGGAAAAACTATGGAGGTGTACATAGATGATATGGTGGTCAAGTCAAAGAAAGCTGAGGATCACCTAAGGGACTTGGGAGAAGCATTCGATATCCTGGATAATTACAACATGAAGCTTAATCCTTCAAAATGCCATTTTGGTGTTAAGGCAGGAAAGTTCTTAGGATACATGGTAACCCAGAGGGGCATTGAAGCAAGCCCGGAACAAATCAAAGCATTGATAAATATTAAATCTCCTGCCAATGCCAGGGATGTTCAAAGACTGACAGGCAGGATAGCAGCCTTAAACAGGTTCATATCGAAATCCTCAGAAAAATGCAAAGAATTCTACGATATCCTAAGGAAGAATAAGAAGTTTGAGTGGACTGAGAAACATGAGAACGCTTTACAAGCCCTTAAAGAATATATGTCCTCAGCACCAGCATTAGCAAAACCGGAAAAAGGAGATGTGTTATCCTTATACCTGGCGGTATCCTCAACCGCTGTAAGTGCTGTCCTTGTCAAGGATCACGAAGGTACACAATATCCTATCTACTATGTAAGTAAAAGTCTACTTGATGCCGAATCCAGGTACTCACACCTCGAAAAACTTATCCTTGCATTAATCATGGCATCGACTAAGTTAAGACATTATTTTGAAACCCATACTATTGTCGTTAGAACTAATTTTCCAATTAAGAATGTCCTCAGGAAACCAGATATGTCAGGGAGAATGGCTAAGTGGGCAGTAAAGCTTAGTGCCCATGATATAAGATACGAACCAAGAACAGCTATTAAATCTCAAGCACTAGCTGACTTTGTGGCTGATTTCAGTAGTGATCTACAAATAGAAGCAGAATTGGAGGTTCAGCAGCTGGATGAGACCAAGGATCCTTGGATACTACATACTGACGGATCCTCAAATATCAAAGGCACAGGGCTAGGGATCCTACTAAAATCGCCACAGGGGGACATAATACCCCACTCCATAGCCTGTGAGTTTCAAGCAACTAACAATGAGGCTGAATATGAAGCCTTAATTGCTGGCTTACAGATTGCTAAGGATATGGGGGTAAGATATCTCGAAGTATATGTAGATTCATTATTGATCACCAATCACTTTAATGGATCCTATGCTGTTAAAGGTGAAAAACTAACCAAATATTTAGAGATAGTCAAAGAATTGGCACTCTCTTTTGTTTCTTTTAGCTTAACACAGGTACCAAGGGAGGATAACACGGAAGCTGATGCATTGGCCAACCTAGGATCATCCTTAAAAATTCCAGAAGATATAAGTATCCCTATCATCCATATCCTGGCGCCTGCTATTGAAAATCAAGTAGCCATGGAAATAGAAGAGGATACTGCAGTAATCCCTAGTGAAGAAGCTCAATCTTATTCAGGATCATGGATCCCACCAATCATGAAATACTTGCAAAACGGAGAGATCCCAATGGGAGAAAATCCTAGAGCTTTCAGGATCAAGGTATCTCAATTTACAATCTTAAATAATATGCTATATAAACGATCCCTTGCAGGACCATATTTAAGATGTATTGAGGATCCTGAAATTGAAGAAGTGTTGAGAGACTTCCATGAAGGAGATTGTGGAAACCACACTGGGGGCAGGGCATTATTCTCAAGGATCCTTAGAACAGGATACTACTGGCCAACCATGAAAAGGGATGCTGTAGAGTATGCTAAGAGATGTGATCCTTGCCAAAGACATAGCAATATCCTTCACCAACCAGCTGAATTACTACACCCCATACCATCCTCTTGGCCATTCATGAGATGGGGAATGGATATAGTTGGCAAGCTCCCTAAAGCACCTGGTGGAAAAGTATTTATGCTTGCCATGACTGACTATTTTTCCAAGTGGATAGAAGCTGAAGCCTTCGCTCAAGTCAGAGAAAAGGAAGTCATATCCTTCATTAAAAGAAACATTATAACTAGATTTGGCATTCCCTCTGAAATTGTATGTGATAATGGCTCCCAATTCATTGGAAGCAGAACCACTAACTTTTGTGACAGTTGGGGAATCAAGATGATAACATCAACACCAGTTCATCCACAAGCCAATGGTCAAGCAGAATCATCCAACAAGATCATCATCAACAATCTGAAGAAGAAGCTAGGATCCAAGAAAGGAAAATGGGCAGAAGAATTACCTTATGTGCTATGGGCTGATAGGACAACTCCCAAGAATGCCACTGGTCAAACACCTTTCTCTTTAGTATTTGGGGCAGAAGCAGTGATCCCAACAGAAATGGTGATCCCAACTGCTAAAACAAGTGCTCGTGATCCTGAAGAAAATGCTACAATCCTAGCTCAGGATTTGATACTATTGAGGAAAACAGGGATCTAGCTAGGATAAGGATGGCTAGCTACCAACAAAGAATGGCTGGTGCCTACAACAAAAATGTCAGAATAAGGAAGTTCCAAGTCGGAGACATGGTGTTGAGAAAAGCATTTCAAAATACTATCAATCCTGCTGACGGGAAGTTAGCACCAAAATGGGAAGGCCCCTACTTGATTGAAGCTGAAGCAGGAAAGGGGGCATACAGGTTGCTAACCATGGAAGGAAACTTGTTACCAAGAGCCTGGAATGCTGTTCACTTAAAGAGATATTTCATGTGAACATGATCCTTCAATGTGATCCTTACATTGAAGTATCCTTGAAGGATCCCGGAGATATCAGTGATCCTTACTCTGGTAATATGCTTATCCTGAAACTATTGCATTTTCTTACTTTTTACCTAAGGATAAGGATCATGTATCCTTCATCCTCTACTCACAAACCATTTGAGTTATGATAAGTTCAGGTATCTTCAGCATATCGTCAAAGATCTTCAAAAGCACCGCAGATCCTTGGGTCTAACCCCAGTTATCCTTGGGATTATCCCCAGTTTCCGCCAGCAGCGCACGATGATCCTGGTATAGTTCACGTCTTTGGGACCAGTACCCACTTTCGGGGCTGACAACCTCATCGTACTGGCTATACTTAGGATCCTACGTATAATGGTAGACGTACCATACATCCGTTCCTAAGGTTTCTAACGTTTTCACGTTAGCTAAGGTTTTGACATTTTCATGTCACTAAGTTTGGATAGTTGCCAGAAAGGGCCATACTCCAGTTTACATACGATCCTTTGGGCTTGTCCCCAGTTATCCTTTGGGCTTGTCCCCAGTTATCCTATGGGCTTGTCCCCAGTGATCCTCTGGGATCATTCTCAGTTATCCTTTGGGCATGTCCCCAGTTACTAATTTATCTTTTACATTGGCTTAGTCCCAAGTTATATCTCACTTTTCAGGTTTTGGAAGTCTAAACATATAAGGATCCTTAATCCTTATTAACTATCAAAGTCTTATCTATGATTGTCTTGATTGAAGGTTAGGATCCTAACGTGGATCCTCAGGTATGATCCTTGACTATTTATACTCTTTATCCTAACCAACCCTTATACTTTGACAACCAAACCTATGATCCTTGAACTAAAACACTTTGAATATTTTCAATATCAGGATATTTGATCTAGGATCATATCCTAAATTTATTAAATATATTTTCAACTCTTGCAAACATATTACAAAGACAACTAAGAAACAAGAAGATAAGGATAACAACACGAGATAAGCCAGAAAAGTTAAGTTATATTATTAACAAAAGGATCATTAACCCTTTCAAAAAGTTGTCAAAATTGCCAACCCACATTTCTACCAGCAAAACATGGCCCGTCCACATGGGTTGGCAAAGGGTGTCCATTGTCTATGCGGTCTTAGCATTTTGCAGGAAAATTAAAGCGGCAGGATCACAAAGGCTTCATCCCCCAAACAGAGGATCCCTCCACCTTTTGCAATCCTACCCATTGTTCAAAGGATCCAGGATCCTTAACCCTAAAAACTATTGTTCGAAGATTACAGACCATAATTGTTTCAAACACCACAAACTACTATCAAAATTTAAAAAATTGGGCTCCGGCTATGTCTAGAAGTTTCCATCATTGCCCAATCTCGCAGCTCAAACCTTCGCTGCACCATCACCACCAGCTCCACTCGCCTCCCCCTGATCCTTACCGGCATCTCCACCTTCAAGCATAGGGATATCCTCAACATCATCGTCATCCTCCAGCTCTGCTAGCCTTGCCTTCCAGCCTTCAATGTCCCATGTGCTCCTATCAAAGGAAGGATCCTGAGCCTCCGTGGCCATCTGCAGTTGTATCTTGTACATAGCTATCGCGGCAGAGACTTTAGCATCCTGAGTAATGTCATGCTTCTCATAATCGAACTTGATCAATGCTTTGACAGCCTCATCCTTAACGGCCCGGATCTTCTTCTCAAGATCAGTGATCTTGAGATCCTTCAGCACACCCATTTGATGAAGGTCGGCAATCTGGCGATCCTGATCTTCAACGTGGCCAACATAAGATTCTATTTCAGTAAGTTTCTGCAAAAACAACAGGATATAACGTCAGACACGGGTGATCCTCAAAAACCATCAGGATAACCAACAGGGGCAGTGATCCTGACCTCGTTGACAGAATCAAGAAATTGCTGACGGAGGAGGGGGAATCCTTGAAGATCCTCAGAAACTTTCCTCTTCTTTCCCTTACCCCTAATGGGTAATTTAGGGGCTGAAGCAGAAGGACTAGCAACCGAAGTCTTCTTCTTCGAAGACGTGACCTTGGCAAGATCATCAATCCCAAACAAGGAGGCAGATTTGGCAGACTTAGCAGATTTTCCAGCACCTACGCAATTCAGAAACAAGATAAGTTCCCTTGTTAAATTAAATACTCTTACATAAAGCTTACTTTCTATGAGGATACTTACTTGACATCGTGGCAGATGCAGAGGATATCTCTTGAGAATCTTGAATAGTGACTTGGAAGCTTCTAACTTCAGGATCAAGCTTTTTAAAAGCTAGGACTCTCTCTTTTGCAGCAGGGCTTAACTTCAGATGAGTAATGGATATAGCTGCACAAAAAATAAAAAGAGATATTAGTGATCTTCATCAAATGAGACAGGACTGATAGTGATCCTTCGAGGATCCTCTACCCTACCATGAGTAGCCCACTCCTTGGGCAGATCATTCCCATTAGGGAGGGAATCCCTTCTCACGAAGAAGAAACGACGCTTCCAATTTGTGTCATTTTTGGTAACTTTCAAAACAGGATGATCCTCCCCGGCCTTCCGTTTCAACAAATATCGATGAGAGCCAAACGTGGTAAGATCATAAAGAGCGGCCAACTCCGTCATCCCCAGATCAATCCCTCTCTGCTCAATGATCCTTTCGAAGGTATACAGAACCCTCCATATCATCGGCATAGCTTGGATATAAGAGATGCCGGTTAAAGAAAAGAAGGATTGGGTGAAGGATGGAAAAGGATATGAATACCCTATGGTGAATGGAGTAGCAGGAAAAGCCACCCAGGTATCCGAAACAGAATCACTCAGAGCGGTAGGTGTGAAGGACTTGAAAACCGCATTCGCCGGAAAACAATGACGAATTCTGTCTATGTGAACATCAGTAAAGCAACACCTCTCCGTAGGAGAATCCTTGATAATCCCCTGGCTTTTTAAGGGACTATCCTTCTTGGAATCCTTATGCGGAGAATTCCGGAGCAACATGTTTGGAACAGAAACAAAGTAGAAACGAAAAACAGAGCAAAGAGAAGGAAGAAGGAAAGATAGAAGAAGAGGATACCTGATCGAGTCTTCGGTAGTGATTATAAAGGGAAGATACCTCGAACTTAAATACAGAATGATCCTAACCCTATCTCCTATTTATAATGATGATTTGCAGGGATTGTCACATCTGTGACGTAATTATCACAACGGCTAGTCCATGTGTAACGGCTAGTTATTCGGAATCGCCCGTTAGAGATAAGATCAAAACAAAATATAACTCGTCTATTTACAATTAACTCCTTATATTTTGGGGGCAATTGTTAGGGCTGAATTTTTATTATAGGTGATCCTTACACATGATCCTAACCAGTGATCCTTGTTTCTTTGGCAGACAGTGATCCTCAGCAGAACTTCAGGATCAGGATCATGGGACATTATGGTGATCCTCATACTAACGGCCACTTCCGCTCAATACAATATTGTTTTGCAGGAACATCTAGCAGGATATGCTCTAGACATCATGATCCAGGGACGCGTCTTCACAAATATGGCAAGAGCTTAATTGAAGAAGGACGTTGCACAGGATATGGAAACATGGCTTGATTCATGGGCAGCAATTTAGGCTAGATTGTCTTTATTTCTAAAGGGGTAATGAGCTGATAATTAGTCCTTTTACCTAAAATAAGTCACCTACACTTGTATAAATACCCCTCTTCCTCATTCGGAAGAAGACACACGACATACGACACAACTCTCAAACACTTAGACACTCAGTGATCCTTGTACTCAGCTCATTACTATCCGAAGTTGTAACTACATTTTATTATATTGAAGTTGGTGATCGGTAGTTGCCATCACCCGAGGTTTTTTATGCCGGAGATCATCCATTGATCAAGGGCTTTTTCCTCGTATAAATCATTGTGTCTTTGCATCTTTATCACAGAAGTGATCCTTTACTTTCATAATTAACCAAGCATCATACCCCGTTTACATAAAGTTTGGTTACATTATCCTTGTGTGATTTTTAACCAAAACAGAAGTCTCTCAACACTTCTTCAATTTCAGGATCCTCAATACATCTTAAATATGGTCCTGCAAGGGATCGTTTATATAGCCATTATTTAAGATTGTAAATTGAGATACCTTAATCCTGAAAGCTCTAGGATTTTCTCCCATCGGAATCTCCCCGTGTTGCAAGTATTTCATGATTTGGTGAGACCCATGATCCTGCATAAGATTGAGCTTCTTCACTAGGGATTACTGCGTATCCTCTTCTATTTCCATGGCCACTTGATTTTCAATACAGGAGCCAGGATATGGATGATAGGATACTTATGTCTTCTGGAATTTTTAAGGATGATCCTAAGTTGGCCAATGCATCAGCTTCCGTGTTATCCTCCCTTGGTACCTGTGTTAAGCTGAAAGAAACAAAAGAGAGTTGCCAATTCTTTGACTATCTCTAAATATCTTGGTTATGTTTTCACCTTTAAACAGCATAGGATCATTAAAGTGATTGGTGATCAATAATGAGTCTAATATACTTTAAATATTTTCACCCCCATATCCTTAGCAATTTGCAAGCCAGCAATTAAGCTGTCATATTCAGCCTCATTGTTAGTTGCTTGGAACTCACAGGCTATGGAAGTGGGGTATTATGTCCCCCTGTGGCGATTTTTAGTAGTATCCGAGCCCTGTGCCTTGACATTTGAGGATCCATCGGTGTGTAGTATCCAAGGATCCTTGGTCTCATCCAGCTGCTGGACCTTCCAATTCTGCTTCTTTTTGTAGATCACTACTGAAATCAGCCACAAAGTCAGCTAGTGCTTGGGATTTAATGGCTGTTCTTGGCTCATATCTTATATCATGGGCACTAAGCTTTACTGGCCCACTTAGCATTCTTCCTGACATCTCTGGTTTCCTGAGGACATTCTTAATTGGAAAGTTAGTTCTAACAACAATAGTATGGGTTTCAAAATAATGCCTTAACTTAGTTTGATGCCATGATTAATGCAAGAATAAGTTTTTCGATGGTGTGAGTACCTGGATTCGGCATCAAGTAAACTCTTACTTACATAGTAGATAGGATATTGTGTACCTTCGTGATCCTTAACAAGGACAGCACTTACAGCGGTTGAGGATACCGCCAGGTATAAGGATAACACATCTCCTTTTTCGGGTTTGATAATGCTGGTGCTGAGGACATATATTCTTTAAGGGCTTGTAAAGCATTCTCATGTTTCTCAGTCCATTCAAACTTCTTGTTCTTCCTTAGGATATCGTAAAATTCTTTACATTTTTCTGAGGATTTTGATATGAACCTGTTCAGAGCTGCTATCCTGCCTGTTAGCCTTTGCACATCCTTAGCATTGGCAGGGGACTTGATATTCACTAGTGCTTTAATTTGCTCCGGACTTGCTTCAATGCCCCTCTGAGTTACCATATATCCTAGGAATTTACCTGCCTTAACACCAAAGTGGCATTTTGAAGGATTAAGCTTCATGTTATAATTATCAAGGATATCAAATGCTTCCTCCAAATCCCTTAGGTGATCCTCAGCTTTCTTTGACTTGACTACCATATCATCTATGTATACTTCCATAGTTTGTTCCAATTTGATCTTTGAACATCATATTCACCAGCCTTTGATATGTTGGCACCTGCATTTCTTAGTCCAAAAGGCATGGCAATATAACAATATAAACCTGGTTGGGGTCATAAAGGCTGTATCCTCTTGGTCAGATGGTTCCATCTGAATTTGTTGGAATCCAGATGATGCATCCATAAAGGTCAACAGTTCATGCCCCGCTGTTGCATCCACCATGGAGTCAATGTGGGGTAATGGGAAAGGATCCTTGGGACATGCCTTATTCAGATCAGTGAAATCGACACATACCCTCCACTTTCCGTTTTTCTTTTGGGACAACGACCACATTGGCTAACCATTTTGGATATTTTACCTCTCTGATCATACCTGCTCGAAGTAGTCTCTCTACTTCTTCTTGGATAATGGCATTCCTTTCTGGTGCAAACTTCCTCCTTTTTTGATGGATTGGTTTGATAGACCTGTCAATGCCAAGTTTGTGAGTAATAATATCCTTAGATATACCTGTCATATCTTCATGTTTCCAAGCAAAGGTAGATTTTCTTCTTTTGAGGAAGGATATTAAGTCTTCTTTCATCTTGCCAAGGATCCCTGATCCGATATAGATTTTTGATTCAGGATCACTAGGATCCAAGAGGATTTCGTCCACATCTTGTTCCCTTGCCTCCAAGACATTCCTCGGAGGATACTGTAATTGCTATTGCTCCCTTGGCTTCGAGGTTGGCTTCATGGATGATGGTATAACAATCCTTAGCCTCCTGCTGATCACTGTCGATCTTGATTATTCCCCATGGGCTAGGGAGCTTCACACATTGATGGTAGGTGGATGGGACTGCTTCATATCATGTATCCAGGGCCCTGCCAAGGATAACATTGCAACAAGATAAACAGTCAATAACACAAAATTTTTGATAATTATGTAATCCTTCCACGTAGATTGGGAGTTTGATGTCCCCCAGAGTTTTCTTCGTTTCTCCACTGAATCCTACAAGCACGGAGGATCTTGGTGTGATGTCTGATTCTGGAATACCCATTTCTTCAGAAACATCAAGCTGGATAATGTTCACTGAGCTTCCTCCATCGATAAGGATCCTGCGGACAAAATGGTTAGAGATAAAGAGAGTAATAACCAAACTATTCATGATGAGGATCCTGAATGTTAATGCGATCTCCTCATCAAACGTTTATCCTCTTCCCCTCTGAGACACTTGATGTCCTAAATAGGTCCTTTCTCCATTATCCATTTTTGACTCCTTTGCATGCCTTTTGGCCGCCGAGAAGGATGTACCACAGATGTCTGATCCTCCGGAAATAAAGTTGATCACTTGTGCATTTGCCGGAGGTGCTGGAGCCTTTTTCAGGGATCCTTTCAGGATCCTGAGTCCTTTGCTTTTTTCTTCCCACAATTCTTTTAGGTGCCCCCTTGCTTAGCAGATATCCAATTCTCTTTTCTTAAAGCTATGCATTCTTCAGTTAGGTGCCCGAAATCCTCATGGTATGCCACACCATTTTGACTTGTCTTTAGTCCCGGATGGTTTATCATTCTTTCCTGGGCCACCTAGCTTTTTCACCTAGATTCTGCATTGCAAGGATTAGTTCATGATTATCAACGGAAAAACAGTATTCTGAGATTGGAGGATAATCTTCATCATCCTCTTCTTGGGTCAACAGCATGCACATTCTGGTTCTCATTTCTATGGTAGGATTTGAATTTGTTGTTCTTGAAGGAGGATCCTTGCTTCTCCTGTTTTGAGGATCCTACTTGTCTCTCCTGGATCCTCTTGTCATCCTCTAGCCGGATGAACCTGAGTGCCCGAGTTCTTACTTCATCTAGATTCCTGCATGGTGTCATAACAAGATCATCATAGAATAATGAATCCTTAAGCAGTCCCATTTTGAAGGCTTCAACAGCCGTAGCCATATCCAAGTTGGGAATGTCCAAGGATTCTTTACTAAATTTAGTTATATAATCCCTTAATGATTCATTATGATTTGAGTTATCCTATACAAATCACTGTTAATCTTTCAAATTTCTACTACAAGAGAATTGGTTATTGAATAAATTAACTAAATTAGCAAATGAAGTAATAGAGTAAGGGGGAAGACTTAGCAGCCACTTAAGAGCTGATCCAGTGAAGAGTGGATCCAAATCCTTTACATAGGCATGCTTCCTTCAACTTTTCTGGATAGGATTGATCTCCATCCTCTCCCTGTATTGTGCTATGTGTTCCTCTGGATCCGTTGTACCATCATACAGCTTCATAGTAGGGATATGGAACCTTTTGGGTACCTCTGCATCACAAATTGGTGGTGCAAAGCGAGATACCTTGTGGCTTCCATCTGCAATCTCTGGGATAGGCTTGACTACCCCTGGAACACTTGAGATCATATCTTTTAGCTTCTGCAATTCCCTGGCCATAGCATGATTGATACCTGTATCCTGCATGAATCCATGGTTAGTGGTAGGATAATTATTTAAAGTGTTACCTCCTATTGGGTTCAAGTTAGTGAATCCATATTGCTGGGATTCTGGAATAACGGAGGGACCAGTGGAAGCAATGGTCTGCATTGGAATGAAGTCCCCTTGATGGACATCTAGATTTCCTGTTTGCAAACTTTTTAGGGATCCTGGCATCTGGAAGGATCCTGGTATCTGGAAGGATCCTGGTATCTGGGATGATCCTGGAACGAAGGAGGATCCTTGAACCTGGAATGATCCTGGAACAAAGGAGGATCCTTGACCCTGGGATGATCCTGGAACAAAGTAGGATCCTTGAAACTGCTGTGCTCCCGGATAGGCTCCCGAATTCATGAAGGATCCCATATGCTGGGGATAGGATCCTGCCGGCTAAAAGTGTGAGCCTGATGCCTGAGTCATTGCTGTCGATCCGAGGTGCAATCCTCTTGATTCTCCCATAATTTGCACGTCTGGAATTCCGATGGCTGAGAAGTGATCATTGGAGTATCAAAGCTCAAGGATTTGGGCATCAGTGGGGAATGATCCTCTGCCGTTCTCTTTGTCTTTTGAGATCTCCAATTTCCCTGAGGATCCTTTCATTAGTTTCATCCTGCCGCTGCATACGATCCTTCATCTGCAAATCAAAGTAAATACATCACTAGTACTGGAATATAAGAATTCATAGCAGAAGAGATGGAGTTTAGAGTTAAGTAGAGGAGTTTGTCTCTTCTCAGCATTCTTCTGGGATCCTGCCGGTGGGGAGGCAGATGTTCTGAGAGAGGTGACTGCAGACATGCCTGGACATGTTTTTCAATGATGAAGCCATGTAATTCTTTGAAATGATTTCGAACAAAAGTTTTCTTATGAATGAAGCACCAATTGCCCACGGTGGGGCGCCAAACTGTTTTGGTCAAAATTCACACCAAGGATAATGTAACCAAACTTTATGTAAACGGGGTATGATGCTTGGTTTAATTATAAAAGTAAAGGATCACTTTTATGAGAAATATGCAAAGACACAATGATTTATACGAGGAAAAAGCCTTTGATCAATGTATGATCTCCGGCATAAAAAACCTCGGTGATGGCAACTACCGATCACCAACCTCAATATAAAAAATATAGTTACAACTTCGGATGATAATGAGCTGAGTACAAGGATCACTATAGTTTCGAGTGTCTAAGCGTGTGAGAATTGTGTTGTGTGTTGTCGTGTGTTCTTCCAAATGAGGAAGAGTGGTATTTATACAAGTGTAGGTGACCTATTTTAGGTAAAAAGACTAATAATCAGCTCATTACCCCTTTAGAAATAAAAGACAATCTAGCCTAAATTGCCGCCCATAAATCAAGCTAAGTTTCCATATCCTTTGCAACGTCTATCTTCGATTAAGCTCATGCTATAATTGTGAAGACGCGTCCCTTGATTATGATGCTAAGAGCGTATCCTGCTAGATGTTCCTGCAAAATAACATTGTTTTAAACAAAGGTAACTGTTAGCATGAGGATCCTTTGATGGTCCATGATCCTGATCCTGAAGTCCTGCTGAGGATCACTGTCTGCCAAAGAAACAAGGATCACTGGTTAGGATCACGTATAAGGATCACGTATAATAAAAATCCAGCCCTAACAGTAAACATCAAGTCCCCTGCCAATGCTAAGGATGTGCAAAGGCTAACAGGCAGGATAGCAGCTCTGAACAGGTTCATATCAAAATCCTCAGAAAAATGTAAAGAATTTTACGATATCCTAAGGAAGAACAAGAAGTTTGAATGGACTGAGAAACATGAGAATGCTTTACAAGCCCTTAAAGAATATATGTCCTCAGCACCAGCATTATCAAAGCCCGAAAAAGGAGATGTTTTATCCTTATATTTGGCGGTATCCTCAACCGCTGTAAGCGCTGTCCTTGTTAAGGATCATGAAGGTACACAATATCCTATCTACTATGTAAGTAAGAGTTTACTTGATGCCGAATCCAGGTACTCACACCTCGAAAAACTTATTCTTGCATTAATCATGGCATCAACTAAGTTAAGGCATTATTTTGAAACCCATACTATTGTTGTTAAAACTAACTTCCCAATTAAGAATGTCCTCAGGAAACCAGAGATGTCAGGAAGAATGGCTAAGTGGGCAGTAAAGCTTAGTGCCCATGATATAAGATATGAGCCAAGAACCGCCATTAAATCCCAAGCATTAGCTGATTTTGTGGCGGATTTCAGTAGTGATCTACAAAAAGAAGCAGAATTGGAAGTCCAACAGCTGGATGAAACCAAGGATCCTTGGATACTACACACCGATGGATCCTCAAATGTCAAGGGCACAGGGCTCGGGATACTACTAAAATCGCCACAGGGGGACATAATACCCCACTCCATAGCCTGTGAGTTCCAAGCAACTAACAATGAGGCTGAATATGAAGCCTTAATTGCTGGCTTACAAATTGCTAAGGATATGGGGGTAAAGTATCTTAAAGTATATGTAGACTCATTATTGATCACCAATCACTTTAATGGATCCTATGCTGTTAAAGGTGAAAAACTAACCAAATATTTAGAGATAGTCAAGGAATTGGCACTCTCTTTTGTCTCTTTCAGCTTAACACAGGTACCAAGGGAGGATAACACGGAAGCTGATGCATTGGCCAACTTAGGATCATCCTTAAAAATTCCAGAAGACATAAGTATCTCTATCATCCATATCCTGGCTCCTGCTATTGAAAATCAAGTGGCCATGGAAATAGAAGAGGATACTGCAGTAATCCCTAGTGAAGAAGCTCAATCTTATGCAGGATCATGGGTCTCACCAATCATGAAATACTTGCAACACGGGGAGATTCCGATGGGAGAAAATCCTAGAGCTTTCAGGATTAAGGTATCTCAATTTACAATCTTAAATAATGTGCTATATAAACGATCCCTTGCAGGACCATATTTAAGATGTATTGAGGATCCTGAAATTAAAGAAGTGTTGAGAGACTTCCATGAAGGAGATTGTGGAAACCACACTGGGGGCAGGGCATTATTCTCAAGGATCCTTAGAACAGGATACTACTGGCCAACCATGAAAAGGGATGCTGTAGAGTATGCTAGGAAATGTGATCCTTGTCAAAGACACAACAATATCCTTCATCAACCAGCTGAATTGCTACACCCCATACCATCCTCTTGGCCATTCATGAGATGGGGAATGGATATAGTTGGCAAGCTCCCTAAAGCACCTGGTGGAAAAGTATTTATGCTTGCCATGACTGACTACTTCTCTAAGTGGATAGAGGCTGAAGCTTTTGCTCAAGTCAGAGAAAAGAAGTTATATCCTTTATCAAAAGAAACATTATAACTAGATTTGGCATTCCCTCTGAAATTGTATGTGATAATGGTTCCCAATTCATTGGAAGCAGAACTACTAACTTTTGTGACAGTTGGGGAATCAAGATGATAACATCAACACCAGTTCATCCACAAGCCAATGGCCAAGCGGAATCATCCAACAAGATCATCATCAACAATCTGAAGAAGAAGCTAGGATCCAAGAAGGGAAAATGGGCAGAGGAGTTACCTTATGTGCTATGGGCTGACAGGACAACTCCCAAGAATGCCACTGGTCAAACACCTTTTTCTTTAGTATTTGGGGCAGAAGCAGTGATCCCAACAGAGATGGTGATCCCAACCGCTAGAACAAGTGCTCGTGATCCTGAAGAGAATGCTATAATCCTGGCTCAGGATTTGGATACTATTGAGGAAATCAGGGATCTGGCTAGGATAAGGATGGCAAGCTACCAACAAAGAATGGCTGGTGCTTACAACAAAAATGTTAGGATAAGGAAGTTCCAAGTCGTAGATATGGTGTTGAGAAAAACATTCCAAAACACTATTAATCCTGCTGACGGGAAGTTAGCACCAAAGTGGGAAGGCCCTTACTTGATTGAAGCTGAAGCAGGAAAGGGGGCATACAGATTGCTAACTATGGAAGGAAACTTGTTACCAAGAGCCTGGAATGCTGTTCACTTAAAGAGATACTTTATGTGAATATGATCCTTCAAGCATGTGATCCTTACATTGAAGTATCCTCAAAGAATCCCGGTGATGTCAGTGATCCTTACTCTGGTAATGTCCTTATCTTAAAACTATTACATTTCCTTACTTTTTACCAAAGGATAAGGATCCTGTATCCTTCATCCTCTTCTCACAAACCATTTGAGTTATGATAGTTCAGGTATCTACAGCATATCGTCAAAGATCATCAAAAGCAACGCAGATCCTTGGGTCTAACCCCAGTTATCCTTGGGATTATCCCCAGTTTCCGCCAGCAGCGCACGATGATCCTGATATAGTTCACGTCTTTGGGACCAGTACCCACTTCCGGGGCTGACAACCTCATCGTACTGGCTATACCCAGGATCCTACGTATAATGGTAGACGTACCATACATCCGTTCATAAGGTTTCTAACGTTTTCACGTTAGCTAAGGTTTTGACATTTTCATGTCACTAAGTTTGGATAGTCGCCAGTAAGGGCCATACTCCAGTTTACATACGATCCTTTGGGCTTGTCCCCAGTTATCCTTCGGGCTTGTCCCCAGTTATCCTTTGGGCTTGTCCCCAGTGATCCTTTGGGATCATCCCCAGTTATCCTCTGGGCATGTCCCCAGCTACTAATTTATCTTTTACATTGGCTTAGTCCCAAGATATGTTCCATTTTTCAGGTTCTCGAAGTTAAACAAATAAGGATCCTTAATCCTTATCGTCCATTAAAATTTCACTTATGGTTATCTTGATTAAAGGTTAGGATCCTAACTTGGATCCTCAGGTATGATCCTTGACTATTTTGATTATACTAAACAACCCCTACATTTTGACAACTAAAACTATGATCCTTGAAAATTTTCAATGATAGGATATTTGATCTAGGATCATATCCTAAATTTATTAAACATGGTTACTCTAACAATATGTTTCTAAAAACTGGGAAATAAGAAGATAAATAAAGGATAACAACACGAGATAAGCCAGAAAGATTAGAGTTATATTATTAACAAAAGGATCTTAAACCCTTTCAAAAAGTTGTCAAAATTGCCAACCCACATTTCTACCAGCAAAACGTGGCCCGTCCACATGGGTTGGCAAAGGGTGTCC
Source organism: Helianthus annuus (assembly GCF_002127325.2). Taxonomy (NCBI): domain Eukaryota; kingdom Viridiplantae; phylum Streptophyta; class Magnoliopsida; order Asterales; family Asteraceae; genus Helianthus; species Helianthus annuus. The sequence goes on along the minus strand of NC_035447.2, from coordinate 13,228,674 downwards.
ATTGTCTATGCGGTCTTAGCAGGTGCAAGAAATTAAAGGCGGCAGGATCACAAAGGCTTCATCCCCCAAACAGAGGATCCCTCCACCTTTTGTAATCCTACCTATTGTCCAAAGGATCCAGGATCCTTAACCCTAAGAACTATTGTTCAAAGATTACAGACCATCAATTGTTTCAAATACCACAACCACAAACCACTACCAAGCTTAAAAAAAAAAATTGGGCTCCGGCCTAGTCACAAATATCCATCATCGCCCAATCATGCAGCTTACACCTTTGCTGCTCCATCGCCACCAGCTTCTCCGCCCTGATCCTTGTCAGCATCACCACCCTCCAGCATTAGGATATCCTCAGCCTCATCCTCATCCTCGTCCTCCAGTTCCGCCAGTCTTGCCTTCCAACCCTCAACATCCCATGTGCTTTTGTCAAAGGCAGGATCCTGAGCCTCCGCAGCCATCTGTAGTTGTATCTTGTACATGGCAATTGCTGCAGAAACCTTGGCATCCTGGGTGATCTCCTGCTTCTCGCCATCCATGTCAATCAGCCTTTGAGCAGCCTCATCCTTTGTAGCCCGGAGTTCCTTCTCAAGATCTGCAATCTTGAGATCCTTCAACACGCCCATTTGTTGGAGGTCGGCGATTTGGCTTTCCTGATCCTCGACATGTCCAAGATAGGTCTCGATCTCAGCAAGTTTCTGCAAAAGAGAAATAAGGCAGATTCAGGATCAGGTGATCCACAAAAAAGCAGGATATGCAAGCAGGATATTCAAGAAGGATAACCAACAAGTAGAAAACAGAGTAATAGAAGAAAGAAAGAGAAGGGAAGGGAATACCTGATCAACCTTCGATGGAGATTATAAAGGGAAGATATCTTGAATTTAAATGAGGATCGATCCCAACCCTATCTCCTATTTATAATCATGATTTGCAGGGATGTCACTTCAGTGACGTAATGATCGCAACGGCTAGTCCGGTTGTAACGGCTAGTTATTCGGAGTTGCACGTTGGAGATAAGATCAAAACAAAATACAACTCGTTAATTTACAATAAACTCCTTATATTTGGGGCAATTGTTAGGGCTGGATTTTTTACAATGCATGATCCTCACATGTGATCCTAACCAGTGATCCATGTTTCTTTGGCAGATAGTGATCCTCAGCAGACTTCCAGGATCAGGATCACGGACCATCATAGGATCCTCATGCTAACAGTTGCTTTCGTTGAATTTAATGTTGTTTTGCAGGAATGAATAGCAGGATCCGCTCTTAGCATCACAATTAAAGGACACGTCTTCACAACTATGGCATGTGCTTAATCGAGATGGACGTTGTGAAGGATATGGAAACATGGCATGATTTAAGGGCGATAATTTAGGCTAGATTTACTTTTATTTCTAAAGGGTAATGAGCTGATTATTAGTCTTTTTACCTAAAATAGGTCACCTACACTTGTATATATACCACTCTTCCTCATTCGGAAGAACACACAACACAATTCTCACACGCTTAGACACTCGAAACTATAGTGATCCTTGTACTCAGCTCATTATCATCCAAAGTTGTAACTATTTTCTTATATTGAAGTTTGGTGATCGGTAGTTGCCATCACCCGAGGTTTTTTATGCCGGAGATCATACATTGATCAAGGGCTTTTTCCTCGTACAAATCATTGTGTCTTTGCATATTTCATATTGAAGTGATCCTATACTTTTTCTACAAACCAAACATCATACCCCGTTTACATAAAGTTTGGTTGCATTATCCTTGTGTGATTTTTGACCAAAACAATAGGGATAGTGGTTCACCATTTTCAGGCTTCATCAATAGAGGTGCAGTTTAGAGATATCGCTTCAAATCCTGCAAGGCTGCTTCATGCTTTGCTCCCCATTCAAATTTCTTATTCTTCTTGAGGATATCATAGAATTCCTTGCATTTTTCCGAGGATCTAGAAATAAATCTATTCAAAGCTGCTACTCGGCCTGTTAACGTTGTACGTCCTTCATATTCGAGGGTGACTTTATATCCAGGATAGCTTTAATCTGCTCCGGGCTTGCCTCTATCCCCCTTTTTGTCACCATATATCCTAGAAACTTTCCTGCCCCCACTCCGAAATGGCACTTAGCAGGATTCAGCTTCATGTTATACTGATCCAGGATATCAAATGCTCCCTTGATATCCTGGAGGTGATCCTCAGCCTTTTTAGATTTCACCACCATATCATCGATATATACCTCCATGGTGTCCCCCAGCTTATCTTTGAACATCATGTTTACTAAGCTCTGGTATGTTGCACCTGCATTTTCAAACCGAAAGGCATAGCAGTATAGCAATATATACCTGTTGGTGTCATGAAAGCAGTATCCTCCTGATCCGAAGGCTCCATTTGAATCTGCTGAAATCCTGAGGATGCGTCCATGAACGTTAACATTTCATGTCCAGCAGTAGCATCCACCATTGCATCAATATGAGGGAGAGGAAATGGGTCTTTAGGACAAGCCTTGTTCAAGTCTGGTGTAGTCCACACAGACTCTCCATTTCCCGTTTTTCTTCTGTACCACAACTACGTTTGCTAGCCATCTTGGAAACTTGACTTCTCTGATCATCCTGGACTTCAAAAATCTTTCAACTTCCTCTTGGATAATCTTATTCCGCTCAGGAGCAAATTCTTCTTTTTTGCTGAACAGGCTTGAATGATTTGTCAATTCCAAGCTTGTGAGTGATAATGTCTTTGGATATGCCTGTCATATCCTCATGCTTCCATGCAAATGTTGACATCCTGTATTTCAAAAAGTTAGTTAACTGCTCTTCAATATCCTGAGGGATATTGGTTCCTACGAGCACCGAGATATCAGGATTATCCTGATCCAGGATAATTTTCTTCACATCCTGCTCCGAATCCTCCACGATATTCTGGGCCCGCATCTTTAATTGCTATGCTGCACTAGGCTTAGTTGAGGATTTCATCGAGGATGAGTAGCTTTCGCTTCCTGCTAATCACTTTCAACCTTGACAACTCCCCAAGGGGTAGGGATCTTGATGCATTGGTGATATGTTGATGGCACAGCCTTCATATCGTGAATCCATGGTCTACCCAGTATGATGTTATAGCAGGATAAGGAGTCCATTACGCAGAAGCGTTGTATGGAGTTGACCCTTCAACATGTACTGGTAACTTTATCTCCCCTACGGTATTCCTAGCTTCTCCACTGAAACCAACGAGCACAGTGGACTTCGAAGTAATGTCCATCGGAGATACATTCATCCTCTTCAATGTTTCCAGCTGAATTATATTGACAGAACTACCGTTGTCTACCAGTATCATGCGTACAAAATGGTTAGCCACATATAATGTTATTACCAAAGCATCATGGTGAGGATCCTGAACAGTATCCCTGTCATCACTATCAAAAGTGATCACTTTATCAGTTGTGAGGGTAGTCATCCTGACTGGTCTGTCTCCCCTCTCACTCTTAGCTTCCTTTGCATGTCTCTTGGCCGCCGAATACGAAGTTCCACAAATATCGGATCCTCCTGAAATAAAGTTAATTATCTTGGCATCTGCTGGGGGTGATGCTGCTCGTTCAGGATCCTTCTCGGGATCCTGCCCTTTATTCTTCTTTTTCCCAGCAATTCCTTCAGATACCCCTTGCTTAACAGGTAACTTATCTCTTTCCTTAGAGCAATGCAATCCTCGGTCATATGTCCGAAGTCTTCGTGGAAGGCACACTATTTGGATTTATCCTTCCAATCAGCTTTCTGCTGGTTCTTTCGAGGCCACCTAGCTTTGTCCCCTAAACCCTGCATAGCATACATTAACTCAGGTATATTAACAGAAAAGCAGTATTCAGATAAGTTAGGATATTCTTCAGGATCCTCTTCAACAGCATTCACTTTCTTGTTATCATTTCTGCCATATGGCTTGGAGCGATATGGCTTATATGAGGTTTCTGATTTCCTGTTAGTTGATTCATAGGTTGAGGTAGAATTCATCCTCTCCTGCATCTTCTTGTCATCTTCCAAACGGATATATCTCAAAGCCCTGTTACGAGCTTCGCGAGATTCCTGCAGGGATTCATTACAAGATCCTGATAAAACTGAGAATCCTTTGTAACCCCATCTTAAAAGCTTGCACAGCTGTTGCAACATCAAGATGTGGGATATCCAAGGATTCTCGACTGAATTTTTTCACATAATCCCTCAAGGATTCCTAAGGCCCTTGAGTTATCCTGTAAAGATCACTGGTTAGTTTCTCAAAACTCCGACTACAAGAAAATTGACTGTTAAATAAATTAACCAAATGAGCAAACGAAGTAATTGAGTGAGGAGGAACGTTTAACAGCCATTTTAAGGCTGATCCTGTCAGAGTAGAACCAAATCCCTTGCATAAGCATGCTTCCTTGACCTCTGGAGGGATAGGGTTAATCTCCATTCTTTCCCTATACTGGGCAATATGCTCTTCAGGATCCGTAGTCCCATCATACAGCTTCATGTTGGGAGTTTGAAATCTTTTTGGGATTTCAGCATCACAGATGGGATATGCAAAGCGGATATCCTGTGGCTGTCTTGGATACTTCCGGAATTGGCTGGACCACTCTAGGTACACTGGATATCATGTCCTTATTTCTGGAGCTCCCTGGTAAATGTTGACGTCATACCTGCATCTGCAAAGAGCCATTGTTGTTAGTAGCAAGAGTATTATTATTTGACACATTACCGTTCTAAGGATTTTGGCCATATCCTGAAGCATATCCTGAACTTCTCACAGTCGATATCCTGACCGAAGAGGGTATCTCAGGGGTATATGATTTGAGCTATATCCCCCTATTATCCTCAGTGTAAACTACGAAACTGAAGTTCAAAGCCCTGGGCTGTATAGGAGTGACACTTTCCTCAACAGGTCTGCTCGAGCTAGCTTTAAGAGTTGTATTTCCTTAACAGCATTTGATTAGTCTCCTGTTGCTGCCTCATTTGTTCCTGCACACTTCCAAATAAAGTCAAAATTTCATCGTTAGAGGCTAAAATGGAGCAGATCCCTGGACACTCCGAGTAGGGATAATATCTTGAGATTGTGAAGAAAACGGCATCCTTGGAGGAGGTGGTGGAAGCACCGAACCAGTAGTAGCAGAGGTCGTAGCAGACATAGTGGAAGAGCTCATGTTTGATCTGGAGGCCATTGTAAACAATGTGGCAAAAATTTTTGAAAATAGAAAACCGATTAATGATTTTACAAAGATTTTTAGTAAAAGTAGCACCACTTGCCCCACGGTGGGCGCCAAATTGTTTTGGTCAAAAATTACCTAAGCAATTAAGTGATCAAATTATTAGGTGAGGTAGTGTGCTAAAATTATATGTGAAAAATGTATTAGCCAAATTAGATATAAACAGTTTCATACAGCCCGGGATATAGAGTTGTATCAATGATCAAACAATGAGCAAAAAAGTAAAGGTTGACACGTGATGTACGAGGAAAGCCCTTGATCAATCTAGATCGCCGGCATAAAACCTCGGGAGCTGACAATCGCAGCTGCCTTGTTCTTCTTATTGCTTCAAATATAGGATATAGTTGCAGGATGTGTGCGGATCGACTATGTGTTACAATGTAATTTGAATACAAGTGTTTGAGTGTTTGCGGTGAGCTAGAGAGTAAAAGTGTTCGAGAGTGTAAGTGTAAAATTGCGTGCCTTAAACTGATCCGCCCCATCTATTTATAGTAAAGATAATGTAACAAACATCCTAAACTTTCCGGATCCAGCGAATATTCCCACT